>NC_141598.1:60531202-60874668 GCF_047967505.1 Dipteris shenzhenensis
ATGCAGAAGTAATCATCCTAGTTGGTGACCTGTGGCTCTGCCAACCTTGCAAGGATGTTTGGCACTATCGATTGATGGTGGTTCATGTGTTTGACTTGGGTCAACCACCATTGGAGCACTCTTGCTGATTTTTCCATCTTGGGCTTTGTTATTTTGGAGAAGTGAATTCAGCCCTTGCTCTTCTTCTTGTCATATTTCAAGATCTTGCCGAGGGACTCGTGTAGGTAGTTCTTGTGGGAGTACTTGTCTACAATGACTAGGAGGCCAAAAGTAGAGCACACCACATCCACATTGAGGTGGTAGAAGTGGGGGGTGCTTGTTGCATCGCGGAGAATGCACCCATTGGAGTTTGAGTTGTAGGCACTAATGAATTCCCTGAGCAGCTTCATGTCAAGGTGACATGGTAGATGGTTGAGGCCTATCATTGTTAGGGATGCTTGTACTTTTGACTCCTTGAGAGATTGGTATAAATCTGTGTTGTGGTAGCAGAGGTGTAATCATTCTCCTTCTACACATACTTCGAGTGGATCTCATAGCTGTTGAGTTGTTGGAGCCATGTTTCTCCGAGTGGTGAGTGTGACACAGACCTCACAACCTTGTACTCCCCTTGTGTTGGAGCTAGCATGCATTTCCTAGATGATTTTGGGGGGGTGGTTGGCTACTAGTTGTGCTCGGGAGGCTTGTTGGCTCTAGATCTCCTCTTCTACTTGAAGCTCCTCTATTGAGATGTCTAATGGCATTCGGATTGTCTTGGAGGGTGTGCTTTGGGATTTAGAAGGGCCAGTGGGAAGTGGATTTGGGGGGTGGAGGTCGAGGTCCCTTTCAAATTTGAAGAACTCATTATCGGGATCCATGGAGAAGAAAGAAGGTAAGTGGGTTGATAAATGAGTTGGTGGAGGAGGATGAGGCTAAAGACATCCAAAGGGTGGCTGGAAGGTAGTATGGAAAGAGGCAGTAAGGCAACGATCCGATGGGATAGTTATAAGGCAATGATCCAGTGGGATAGCTATAACGCAACAATTTGGCGGGATAGCTACAAGGCAATGATCCGATGGGATAGCTGTACGGCGGCTGGTCATCGGGTTGATAGTTGTTAGAATTGTTGAGAGGGGGAATGAGAAAAAACAAAGGAAGGGGGGTTGTTGATGCTGAGGCATTGCCCGAAGGGAAAACGGGGTGGATGGACATAGACTCATGCGGTCAGCGTGCTAGGATACAAATCATGAAGAAAATGCACAAAATATATTGCTGTATTGACCTAATGCTGACCGTGAATGTGAGTGGGTACATTGGAATACCAAGGACTTGTGAGTTGCTAGTGCATGTGGGTGATATGCATACCATACGCACTCACCTAGACCTGGACTTGATAATGCAATGGAGGTGAATACTGAACAGGAGCATACTGTGTCATCACACCCAAGTAGAGCATATGTTGACTTTGTGCATCATTCTTGGTTGTCAAGTGTGTATCAGCACTACGGCATTCACTTTGATGGAACTCTCTCAGAATAAGGCATGCGGGTTCTTGTGTCGCTATAACTGAAGTGAAGGAAGGTCCTTGTGGTACCATGACCCTTGATGTGGCAGGAAGGTTATAGGTGACATCATGGTGGGTGCTCCATTGAGTAAGGTGTCCTCTAATGGCATACACATGGTCTTGGAGGAAGGTTCTTATGTAACTACCCCGCTTTTAGGGGTCAGTCCTTGTGTTGCTTCCTCGAGGACCTTGGCGGCTTTCTCATTGAGTTGCACTATTCGTGGATGTGGGGGTTAAAGGTCACTATGCCTTTACCCCGGTTATGTACAATACTCAAACACATATATAAATAAATGAAAAAGAAGATTAGGGTGTTCTACACCCACCAAAACTTGTGTGGCTC
This sequence comes from Dipteris shenzhenensis, assembly GCF_047967505.1. NCBI lineage: Eukaryota > Viridiplantae > Streptophyta > Polypodiopsida > Gleicheniales > Dipteridaceae > Dipteris > Dipteris shenzhenensis. The sequence continues at coordinate 60,533,086 of NC_141598.1, forward strand.
TCTGTTTCTCTCTCTCCCTCTTCCGTTCTGCTTTCGTTGAGAGCACTCTCAACTGGTACCAGAGCATGGGTGATCTAGCTGAGCGTGCGTGAATGCTTGGAAGCTCAGCAGCTCTGTGGGAGGAAGGAGAAGCTCTGTGGGAAGCTTTATGGGTGACTTTACTTGCATCCGAGTGTGCAGAGACCTTGAAGGAACCTTTGGAAAGTAACTTTGGTTTTGCGAAGCGGTTTTGAGAGCTTGTTAAGTGTTTTCAAAGAAAAAGTCGTTTTTTAGGCTTTTCCCTGTTTCGTTCAATGACAGAGACTCTGTATTGACTTGTAGAGGCAACTATTGCTTGCTTTTGGTGTCCATTTCACTTCAGGAGCTTGGAAACACCTTCATTCTTGAATTTGGGATCATTTTGTTGGATTTCTGACTCAGTGTGTCAGTTTCAAGGTTTTTCTCCTCGGGTATTGGAACTCAAGTTTGGAGCAACCATTTGCAAATCTATCAGTTCCGGTGGACTCAGAAGGTCCTAAAACTTCTATGTTGCTCATCATTTGCACTCCAGTGAAGTTTACAAATAGTTCTGTTTCCAAAAACGTTTTTCGGTTCGTGTATTGGACCCAGTGATTGAGACCACGGTTTCCAAAACCATCTGTCCCATTGCATTCTAGACACCAAAAGACCCCTACCTATCAGTTCTTGCATGATTCAGTGGAGTATTTTCAGAGTTATAGATCTCTGTGTATTGGATTTCATCTCTTTGTTATGCATTTTTCATTCTAAGGTTTTGAAACCTTAGATTTATGCCACATGGCAGTGGATAAGTGTTGACTCCCATTTCTCACTCATCGGTTGGGATTTTGGAGTTCCAGCAGAAGAGAGATATTTGCAGATTTTCTTGCTAAGTCCAATTATGCAATGGCACCCATGTTTTGAGGCATCTCAGGTTCTATTTTCAATAGCGGTCATTGCCGTGGGACCATGATTTCTTGAGCATACCTTATGCAGATCACTCTAGTTGTAGTTTGAACTGTGTGCGCTCATTCGTGGAGTGCATTGGGTTGCAGTGGATGATTTATAGGCCATTTGGATGCATTGCGATCCTTATTGGATGCGCTGATAGGCCCAGATTGCCTTGTGGGATGCTATTTTTATGGACGCTTTGCACATGGATGCTATTTTATGCTGAGGGATAGCTTTGACACATTGCAGGTGATGCACTAATAGTGTTATGCTCTCTTGGATGAGATATTGGTAATGCATATGCCCATGGACGGTGTTTATGCTTGAGCCATTTGGCACTTATTGGCATTTTGGATTGCCATTGCAGTTGGCATTTTCTTTTGGGCCATATTCGCTCATATGGATGCATAGTACATTCACATGAGTCAACTGCATCTTTTGATGCTTTGAGGTTTGAGTTTTGGTGACATTTCACTCTATTGTGGCATACACATTTGGGTGCACCTGGTATTTGGTGTGATTCTCTCTTGTAGGCACTAGCATTTGGGATTTTGCTTCATTTGCATCATGGCATCCTCTTCCATGTCTGAAAAGGAGTTTTTCAGCATTAAAAAGTTTCATGAAACAAACTTTTCTTTGTGGAAAGAACAAATAAGGGATGTGCTTATTCAAAAGAAGCAGATTAAACCCTTGGCAGGTATTGAAGCTAAGCCTGCAGATATGTCTGAGGATGATTGGAATGAGTTGGATGCATTAGCAAAGTCTACTATTAGACTTCATCTTGCAGAGTCAAATTATTTCATAGTAGTAAATGAGCAGACTACGGAAGATTTGTGGAAGAAACTGTGTGCCACTTATGAGAAGGAAACTACCTCTAATAAAGTTTACCTCATGAAGAGGTTGTTTGAGCTGCAGATGAAGGAAGGGGTCCCCATTGCTTCTCACTTGAATGAATTCAATATTATTTTCAGCCACCTTCAGGCTCACAGCTTCACGCTCAAAAGATGAATTTTGATGCGGAGACCAAGGCAATATTTCTCTTATGTTCATTGCCATCCTCATGGGATACCTTCCATACAGCTGTCAGTAACTCTGCACCTAGTGGAGTACTAAAGTTTGATGATGTTGTGGGTAGCTTGTTGGCCGAGGAGATTAGATGGAAGTCTATGGATGGCAACAAGTAGGATGCAGCCTTAAATGTGCAAAGGGACAGATCACAGTTCAGGGGGAAGTCCCAAGAAAGAGGGAAGTCTCGTAGCAAATCCAAGGCACGGAACATTGAGTGTTACCATTTTGGCAAGAAGGGCCATATGAAAAAGGATTGCCACAAGCTGAAAAGAGAGCAAAAGGATAAGAAAAAGAATACAAATTGGGGTGCAAATCAGAAGGAAGAGAGTCCAAAGGAGGACAAAGGAAAAGTGAAGATCAAGGAGATCAATGCAGTCACACATGATAGTGACAATGACATTCTCTTCATGTCTAGTTTATCTGTAGAGTTGCTTACCACTTCAGATGATGCATATTCCCAGGATTGGATTTTGGATTCTGGTGCTTCATTCCATGTTACTCCTCATAGGGAATGGTTCTCCACTTATGACAGTGGAAAGATAGGTTGTGTGCATCTTGGAAATGACTATGCATGTGACATAGTGGGAGTAGGTGACATAAAGTTTTCTTTTGCAAATGGGTCTGCATTTATTTTGAAAAATATGAGACATGTGCCTACGCTGACCAAGAGTCTCATTTCAATGGGTCAACTAGATGATGCTGGTTTTTAGAACATTTTTGGTTTTGGGAGTTGGAAAATTCAGAAGGGCTCTATGCTTTTGGCCAGGGGTGCCAAGTGTGGGACTTTGTATCCCTTACATGTATCAGGGGTATTTGATCATGTTCTTGCAATAACCAAGCAGCCAAGCACTTCTTTATGGCATTGCCAGTTGGGCCATATGAGCCAAAATGGAATGAAACTCTTATGCCATTTGGGTTGTGTACCGCATTTGAGTTTCTCTGATTTTGAATTTTGTGAGCACTGTCTCTATGGGAAGCAAACTAAATCAGCCCATAAAAGAAGGGGAAAGAAAGAGTTTGAAAAGCTTGATTTGGTGCATTCGGATGTATGTGGTCCCATGCCTACACAGTCATTAGGCGGGGCTAAATACTATGTGATATTCATTGATTGATGATGCAACTAGGAAAGTGTGGGCTTATGCTATAGCTCGGAGGAGTGATGTGTTCCAGGTATTTCAGAAATGGCTAGCCTTGGTTGAGAATCAATTAGGTAGAACGCTTAAATGCCTACGGACTGACAATGGTGGAGAGTATCTCTCTCATGACTTTCAACATTTCTGTGAACGTGGGATTAAGAGGGAGCTCACATCCCCTCATACTCCAGAGCAAAATCCAAGTGCATAAAAGATAAACTATACCATTCAAAAAAGGTTGCAATGCATGCTTTCCAATGCAAGTCTTTCTAGTGGTTTTTGGGTTGAGGCAATGAAGACTGCAGTGCATGTGATCAATAGATCACCTAGTAAGAGTTTGGATGGTGGTATTCTTGAAGAGGCATGGAGTGGCAAGAACCCTCTTACTCTCATCTATGTATATTTGGGTGTGAGGCATATGCACATGTGCTAAAAGAGCTTCGAAAGAAGCTAGATCCTAAGTCTAGGAAATGCATCTTTCTAGGTTATCGTGAAAGTGGAGAGATGGGCAATCGTCTCTAAGATCCAGAAGCAAAGAAGATCATACGCAGCCATGATGTAGTCTTTAATGAGAAGAAGATGCATAAGGCACCCATGAGGGATGTGGAAACGAGGAGAATCACTTTCTAGGATGTGAATCCACCTGCATATGTTGATAGACAACAAGCTGTCCATGCACCAAATGTGCAAGAAATGGTACCACCAAGTACCCCCACAAGTATATAATCAAGGGTAGATGATGGATCATCTATTGGTGGAAATGATGAGCCAAATGGGGCTGATATGCAGGTGGGACAGCAATCTGAAATGCCCTTGAGAAGATCATCTAGAGTGTCTAGACCGCCTGATAGGTTTATTCCAGGGGTAGACTATGTGATGTTTACTAATTGCGGGGAGCCTTCTTGCTATAGAGAGGCTACGATGCGCGAGGATCAACACAAGTGGGAGTCTGCTATATGCAATCAGAGATGAGTTAACTTATGAAGAATAAGACTTGGGACTTGGTTTCTTTGCCACATGGAAAGAAAGCATTGCCATGTAAATGGGTCTACAAGATGAAGGGCATAGGTGATGATGTGCCTAGGTACAAGGCCCGTTTGGTCGCTAAAGGGTTCAAGCAAGAGAAGGGTGTTGACTTTGATGAGATATTCTCTCCGGTTGTGAAGATGACCACACTTAGATGCATGTTTGGACTAGTGGCAGCAGAGGATATGGAGTTTGTGCAGATGGATGTCAAGACAGCTTTCTTGCATGGGGATCTACATGAGGAAATTTACATGGTGCAACCGAAAGGCTTTGAAGAAAAGGGCAAAGAGCATTTAGTTTGCAAGATGAAGAAGAGTCTCTATGGTCTTAAGCAAGCACCTAGAGAATGGTATCAGAAGTTTGATGCTTTCATTCGGTCCCAGGATTTTAGAGGGAGTGAAATTAATCACTACCTCTACACTAAAAGGGCTAAGGATAATAGCCTGATAATCCTGGCACTATATGTGGATGATATGCTATTGGCTAGCAAGAATACTTATGAGGTAGATGCATTAAAGGCCAAGTTGCATGAGGCCTTTGATATGAAGGATTTGGGACTCGCAAGTCATATTCTTGGTATGCGCATCATGCATGATCGGAGTAGGAAACTCCTTTGGCTTTCACAGTAGGAGTATGTTACAAAAGTATTGCAGTGTTTCAATATGGAGGGGGGGAAGGCAATGAGTACTCCATTGCCTCCATATGTGAAACTGAGTCATACAGATAGTCCCAAATTAGATGAGGAGAGGGCCATGATGGCCAAGGTTCCTTATGCATCAGCGGTTGGGAGTCTTATGTATGCTATGATAGCTACTAGACCAGACATTGCATTTGCAGTGGGAGTTGTTAGCCAGTATATGGCTAATCTAGGAAAGAGGCATTGGGAGGTAGTTAAGTGCATCATGAGGTACATGAAGGGTACCAAGGAGATGTGCATCTGCTTTGGTAGAGGAGACATGCGTGTACTTGGGTACACAGATTAGTAGGAGATCCACTTCTGGTTATGTGTTCACCTTTGCAGGTGGTGCAGTGTCGTGGATGTTTTAATCCCACTTTTGGAAAAAATTTAAAAGGATTACAATAATAGAAGGGGTTTTTAAATTGAAGTTTAGAAAAAAATCTATTAGTTCATATGTAAAGAGGGGTGGTTTTATTGGGAAAATCTTTTTAGTTGAGGGGTTTTTTAAATATCCCTTCAGAACAAAATTCGCGCGCAGAAACAAATTTTGTCACTTCTTGCAAGGGCTGTAACTTTTCATAGAAAATTCAAATTGCAATGATGTAAAAATAAAATTTGTAGTACTCAAGGTCCTCTACACCTTTTCTCTAGACACAAAGCCGTGATTCTGCTTTTAGGTCCGAATAAAAGCATCACATCGTCTACAGGTCACAGAAAGATGTAGCTGAAGGAAGGAGAAAAGAGGTGGCAGATCATGGCATGGAGAAGAGAGCTCTAGATGGAATTGGAGAAGCCATTCCTCAAAGGGGAATGAGGGAGAGAGGCTTCAATGTCCTCAATCTCTTACCTCAACCTTTTGGAAGATAGTCTAGCTCTGATACCATATGAAGATGCAAGACATGGAATGGAATGGAAAGGAAAAGCAAGACTAGGAAAGCATAATGGAAATGAAATAATGCGAGAAAGAAATATACAACTAAGCAAAGTACTTACATGATCAAGAAAGACATGAGGCTTGATGAAAATGACAATGAAAGTACAATGCCTTTATAGGATAGGCACACACACTCTAAGTGTCAACAAATGTATATGGGATAAGTCCCATAGTGACACATGGCACTTTAGGATATGAAGTAGTATAGTACTACTCTAGAACACACTAAAAGTCACTCAAATTGACTCCATTTCCTAACAGGTATCCCCACCTAAACCCCATGATAGTTAATGCCTTAACACTCTCCAAAAACTAGTAACATTGCTTCTTTCTCTAGTCTTCATGTGCTTTATTTACCAAGAGAAACCCTTGGAATGGGTATGAGGGCCAAATTCCTTAATCACCTCGTCCAAATATCTACACGGGGATTTAATTAGGGCATCAAGATCCAAAGGTAATTGGGGAATGTTTGAAACTAACTCCATTTTGATTAGCATATCCTGTGTCAACCAACCATTAATAGCATTCAAGGTTTGAAACTCCTCCTCTGTGTGAGGCCATGCCATCGCCAAGGTAGAAGGTAATGAGGTCACCATATCTAGGAGGGCTAATCTCCAGCTTCTCTCAATACTGAAATGTCTCATGAACCCCAATCCTTTCACCACTCCCTCGATCTTCTTCCATCCCCACATGACCATGCAGTTCCACATGAGGTGCCTGATTGTTTCCATCACAACCCCACATAATGGGCAAAAAGGGGAGAGGAGAACATGCCTTGTAGCCCGACTCCTGATAGAAAACCAATGATGCATAAGTTTCCATAATAGGAATCTTGCTTTACCCGAGAGGTTGGATTTCCTGATTTCTTAAAGTCATTCTTTCCATCATCAAGGGCCTCGGTTGGTGGAAACTAAATCTCCATTGTCCGATCTACAAGCTTTCTAAATCGAGGTTGAGGTAAATTGATCGTCAAAAAAGTAAAAACCATAGACAAATCCCCTTTCAAGCTTACACGTATGCATTCCCACAAGTCGAAAAGGATGCATCACGAAATTACAACTTGACACACACACAAATGTCACATCCTCCAACTTGCACTGCCACGTGGTCCCAACAAGCCACCTCTGACCTCTACTCGTAACTCTGACTACGCGTCAGCCACCAGTGACCATCCACTGTATCTACCACTGCATGTCTACAAAGTAGTACTGTAGAAGGTGCAGTAAAGGCGCAAACCATAAATGCATGACACACGTGGTAGAACCACAGGGGACTAGAAGGCACAGCAAAGATGCAAAGGACGAGAAGCCACACCAGATGGGCAGGAAAGAGGGGTGAGTCAAGAGCGGTGGGGGTAGAGGTGCAAAGCTAAGACTGCATACGAGGGCAGAGATGCCAAATGCCTAGAGCAGCGTCACATGGTGACCGTGTAGATAGCTCACATGTAGATGCAAACATGCCTTGCAACCCAACTCTTGGCAGAAAATGAGTGATGCATAAGTTTCCATAATAGGAATCTTGCTTTACCCGAGAGGTTGGATTTCCCGATGTCTTGAGGTCATTCTTTCCACCATCAAGGGCCTCGGTCGGTGGAAATTAGATAATCACTGTCTGATCTACAAGCTTTCTAAATTGAGGTTGAGGTAAATCGATCATCAGAAAAGTAAAAACCATAGATAAATCCCCTTTCAAGCTTATACATATGCATTCCCACAAGTCGAAAAGGATGCATCACAAAATTACAACCTGACACACACACAAATGTCACAACCTCCAACTCGCACCACCATGTGGTCCCAACAAGCCACCTCTGATCTCTACTCATAACTCTGACTACGTGTCAACCACCAGTGACTAGTCCTCTGTATCTGCCATTGCATGTCTACAAAGTAGTACTGAAGAAGGAACAACAAAGGCGCAAACCATAAATGCACAACACACGTGGTAGAACCATAGGGGACCAGAAGGCACAACAAAGATGCAGAGGATGAGAAGCCACACCATACAAGCGGGCAAGAGAGGTGAGTCAGAGTGGCGAGGGTAGAGGTGCAGAGCCAAGACTACATACAAGGGTAGAGATGCCAAATGCCTAGAGCAATGACACATGGCGATCGTGTAGATAGCACATGTAATCAAATTTACCTCTCTGAAAACTTTACAACACCATTACGGTGCCACCACTCGGTATTACCCCCTCTCGATGGCCCTCGATGCTCGGGAAAGGGCCTTAGTCATGCTTTTCTGGGCCAAAACTAAGGCTTCCCTCTCAAGAAAGGCCTCCCAAGGCCCTTTCCCTCCAACCATCTAGGCTTCCTACTCATTTTTCACTTTGTATTCAAGTCTGAGACCAACGAGACATCATTCAGCAAACAGCAGTGAACTGTTCTGGCCGAGATCTTGCTCAACCTCATCCTACCAATTTCCCATTACTTCACCTTCTATTCTTCCGACCCTATGCGATTTGTTAGTAAAAAATCTGGCACTTTCTCCATTACCGCTCGCATCAGATCAACATCAACCTCATTGAGGGAGAACTTTACCTTCATGAAATCTAAGGAGTACCAGTCCAACATCCTCCTGATTCCTCTCAGTGCCTCATCCCTTCCGTATACAGTCTGCTCTCCCTCCTAATGTCATGCTAGGTGAACGGGTCTTTTCTGAATGCACCACGCGGTGCTCCACCAAATGCACTCTTTTAAGCTTGAATCCCCTCGTTGTCCCTCCCTGGCCCGCCAATCCATGTGTTCCAGACCAATTTTCCATGTGCCACCAGTTCGGCAACCATATCTGTCCCTACAATCTTGATAGGAAAACCCAAACACAATCTGTCATACCAAGACAGTCCCACCCAGGTCCCTTCCCCTCTGCTCTTACTGTGTTCAATGAAGGATTTGATGTGATCTCGACCCAAGCCAGACGCCCCTTAAACTTCCGGGTATCTATTACGCTCTAGCCGAGGTAGCATGACCTCGAAAGAATCAGTCGACATTTAGCTTAAAGGATCTATTTCTGTAATATATGTGTTTGTGCTTCATGTAAATGATCGGGAGGGATTTAATGTCAAGGTCCTAGGTGAGGGCTGATAGCACCAGACTAGGTAGATCTAAGGCCAAGGGCCTAATGCAAAGGTTGTGCCTAGGGGCAATGAATTTAATGCATCCCAAGAGAGGGGTGAAATATAGCATTAGGAAGGCCCTATATGGATGACATGTGGCATCTAGATCTATCTAGGGAATTGGGGCTTGCTAAGGCTAGAGAGAGAAGAGAAGGAAATTATTCACGTAGAGTTGGCAACGAAGATCTCTGTCTACTTGTTAGCCTCAGTGAGATATGGCTGGGTGGTGATACATGGTGCTACTCTCGTGATACGAAGTAGAGAATATAATCAATATAATCAATTCACAACATTCAATCTGATCGCCCACGTTCCAAGCACTCAAGTTGGCACCCCATTTATCATTCATTGAAACTTTCTCTAGGATGGAGAGGATGGGGAGTCATAAAAGAGTCATGTTACTCAAGGTTGAGCTTTCCAAGGCTAATGCACACGAAAAAGAACCACTACAAATTAGTTTCGTTGGCGAAACTATATTAGCAGATGCAACTAGCTCAAAGAATGGATGGGAGGTGCTGACGGAAGCTTGGATGGAGGGTTTGTCAATTTCACTACACCAGCAAGTTTCAAGTTTATGGGAGTTGTTGCTTATATCTCTTATAGTTTCGGCGACAAAATTTAAGTAGTACGATATGGGCATTCTTTAAACCATTTTGAATAGCACTAAAGGGATGTATGCTATGTGTGTTCTAATCAATTATGTTAATAGATTGTGTAGGCTAAGGCTAATGACTCTTTGAGATTGACAAGTACTAGATGCACCGAGTAGTATCCAATGCCCAAAGGAATAAGGGCCAAATTAGGGCTCTCAATTATATAATATTTTGAAATCTCATGCCCAACGTTTTGAGCAATGAAAAATATCACAATGTCAGTACTTTACTTTAAATAATGGAAAACATCATCTTTAGGATACCTTTGCCAAAGAGGCCTTAAATGGGTGTGTATCCCTAGTATAATTTTTACTCTAAAAACAATCATACCAAAGGATGGAATAGTTGCGAGAGAAAAATCATGGACATGATGCCATCATTAGATCTAATGAAATAATAGAGCTCAAGAAGGTTAATGGATTGAAGGTGGTAGCAAAAAGTAGAGACATCATAGTTTCGCTGGCAAAACACTATTGGAGGCCATTTCATTTGGAGTTCACAACTATAGTTTCGCTGGCGAAACTATGTGGGAGGTAACAAGAAGTAGAAAAACTATAATTTTGCTGGCAAAACTATGTGGGAGGTAACAAAAAACATCTCATGTTGAGTTTGCTAGAAGTAGTAAAACTATAATTTCGCTGGCGAAACTACACCGGAGGCCATTTAAAACTGGAGTTTGCAAGTTCACCAGAGGCAGAGAAACTATAGTTTTGTTGGCGAAACTATATCAGGAGGCCATTTCACATGCAAGGTAACAAGAAGCATTGGAACTATAGTATTGCTGGGAGGCCATTTCACATGCAGTCTGCAAGATAGCAAATTAGAGCAAAACTCTAGTTTCACTGGCGAAACTATATCAGCAAGAAATTGTTGTGGGTCTCAACAGAATAACTCTTGCACGATCCTGTCTTGGAAAATGGGAGATGCATGAATCCCACTCAAGTATTTCTTCCTTCTTGTTGATCCCATCTCCTCCAGAAACGTGGAACTTTGGGCAACATTTTGTAGCTTTAGAGTTGCAGCTCATGGAGCTTCGGGCAACGTTTTTGCAGCTTCATAGAGCCAGGAGTTCTTGTGGGGACTTTGCACCTTTGTGGGGCTCCATCTCAGAGGTAAGGGAGACATTAGAAGCTTAAAAGAGTAATATTTGAATGTTTTGTGTGTGTGTGTGTTTTTGAGAGAGAGAGAGAGAGAGAGTTTTGCAGTGGATGATGGAAGAGAGAGTTTTGCAGTGGATATTAGCGTGTTTGAATGTGAGACTCTGTGAGAGGAAAAGTAGGAATGTGAGGAAATGTGAGCTTAAAGGAGGAGGATATTGCATGTCTACCTGCAAATGCTATATAGCAAGACAAGTGAGAGAAAATGTTGGATTTGTTGGATATAAAACTGTTCTTGGGGAATGGGGAATGAGTCTGAAGAAGTGTAATAAAACTGTTGTTGGATATAAAACTGTGGGTGGAATGTTGCAGGAAATGTAGAGATCCAAAAACTTCGAACAGGAAATTTCTTCTGAAGACATGGCTATCACTATACTCTTTTACTCTTTTACGACTGTTGCTTTGTCTATTTTCTTCAGCATTTGTTGGCTACGTGTTGGTTCTCTGCTAGTTGGTTCTCTACCTATGTGTTGGTTCACTTCTGGCCTCTTGCCGAGTGTCAAAAATCTTAGTTCACACCACCCACTAAGGCCATCAAGAATTGCTTGTAATTGCCAGAAGTGTCTCAAAAAATGGTTGGATCTAACGAGACCTTGTATTTCCTGATGAACTCGCTCATGATGTCTTTCATCTCGGTCTCAGCATGACCCTTTGTAATTTTTTGCATATTCAGGAAGAATGGATTAGTTGAGGAGTTTGTGGGTGTTTTTACCTACCGACATTGTGCACCCAAAACGGGATCCCAGCGTATTCCCTTTGCCTTAGCTAGTTAGTTACTGGATAGAGAGATTGTCTCCATCACGGCACAAAGAAGTGTGAAAGAGGGACGGATAGTTTCGCTAGCGAAACTATCCTTCTGCATAGTTTCGCTGGCGAAACTAGTCTCACTGGAACAATTCTCGCTGGCAAAACTAGTCTCGCTGCCAAGGTGTGAATGTCTTTATGCTCGCGAAAGCCCTTCTGCCAAGATTTTTGGGACGGCACCGCGGATTGAGGGGTTCCAACAGGTTAGAGAGTGCAAATTCTTAAAGGAAAGGAAAACTGCAGCATGATCCAGGGAGGAGGAAAGAGCTATGGTAGTCGCTCTTCAATGACTTCTGAGCCACCAGGCACGCAGGCAAGGCAACTTCTCTCGCCAGCACAAGGTCCCCTAAAAGCTTCGATGCGTTCAACTGCAATGCATCAACAGATGAAGAAGAAGAGCACCACCCGCTATAGGTCTACAATCGCCAATCACAGCGTAGTCTGTAGAGAGCGCGCTCTCCTCAAACGGAGGTTCTCGGCCAGCAATGAAAGAGCGGTGCTCGCGATCCCGTGCAATGCAAGAATGCATCTACAAAAGGAAAACCATGCGAAACGGGGCGGAAAAAAGGGCTTAGCGAAGGAGGAAGGTCGAAGGGAAAGGGAAGGGGAAGAAAGGAGGAGGGTGGAGAGGGAGAGGGAGAGGGAGAGGGAGAGGGAGAAGGGGAGGAGGAGCTTGAAGCCAGAGGCAGAGGCAGAGGCAGAGGCTGTGTGTGTGCTTGTGTGTTTGTGTTTGTTTGTTTGTGAAGACTAGTTTCGCTGGCGAAACTAGTCTTCACAAACATGTAGGTCTGATTTCGCTGCATGTTGAGAGCGCCGGAACCTTGCGCATGCTCCAATTAGTTGTGTCCAAAATGCAAGCTGGCCTCTTGCAATGCCGTGAAGTTTCGTTTGTGGGTCGCACCTCCCTCCCGTGAGCGATCCCTGTCCCGCTTTCATATCCACAATGTCCCGCTTTCATATCCACAACCTTTCATCCGACGCCTCTTCGGCAGGCCCCATCATCATTTTTGAGGCTTGTGAGCATGGCTCTGTCATTCTCGGTGCCGGCTGCATAGGTTGGTCTTCCTTTCAACTCTCTCTCAATCACAACGCCGTGTTTTTGGTGTGAAGAGCTTTGGGGCCTATGGCAGTTTAGGGGCAGTGCACACGGTGCAGTTTGTGCCCAGGCTTGGCACCCACTCTGTCTCCTCTCTGTACAGGTGACCTGAGTTGCTTGACCTTCAGTTGCCTATAAAGATTGTTGGTGCATGAGTGTAGCTTGCAACTTAAGAGAGCACCCGAGACCATATCGATTCAACGAAAATCTTGCATAAGCATTCACGAAAAGCATCCACATCCTACAGAATCCTTCTTAGAACCCCAATTTCTGCATGGTCTTCAAAACATGTTTGTGAAGACTAGTTTTGCTGGCAAAACTAGTTTCTACATGGTCTCGCTGCCAAGGCAAAGTAGGAAATGTAGAGATCGAGCATGCTAATTCAATTTGAGTAAAACTGTGGGTGTAGGTTGCAGGTAATGTAACGTAGAATCTTATGTTTGACGATTTCGGGAATTTATCGAATCGCGAAACATTTGCTCTTTGTTTGGGCGAATGCGAAATCCAATTCCCTTCAACTTTGACAATAGTCTTGTTCCAAATTTCTGAATTTTAGGAAGCTATTTGCCCAATGACATAAGCTATTTGCCCAACGACATAAGGAAGCTATTTGCCCGACGACGGTTGCTTGGCTGTCTTTTTGCCCACTTTACAGTCGTTGAAGGGCGAGTACTTGCACACAACCGCATCATCCATAGCTAATCCATACGGCGATTGCTAATCCATATGGTGAGCTAATCCATACGGTGATTGCTAATCCATACGGCGATTGCACTCTCCATATGGCGATTGCACTCTCTGCCTCCTGATTTCCCTCGCTTCAGCGTATAAAGCTCCTCGCTGCTCTCAATCCTTTAGCATTTCTCCTCTCAATCCTTTAGCACTTCTCACCCGAACGATTTGCCGTAGCATTCTTATCTCTTGCTCCCATATGCTTCAATTTGCCATTATCATTCACACATGATCACAATGAATTTGCATGTGTTTGCTTACTTCTATGCTCTTCCTGTACTTATATGCTCTTCCCATACTTGTATGCTCATGGTCAAATCTTTTAGAGCAGTAGTAGTCAGTTTGCAAGCAAGCTTTCTGTGTGCCGTTACACACTGAGTGCATAGCACCATAGCTTTGAGAGTATATAGAGTTAGTTCGCGAATGTAGAAATCCCTCGGATTCTCTATGTTCCATTGATGCCTCGGATTCCACCTCCTATCAGTTCACCTTCCATTGATGCCTCGGATTCCATCTTTTGGCGACTCCATCTCCTAGTCCTTGCAGTGGACACCTCACCAAATGCTTTTCATGTTCCATTAGCGACTCCATCTCATGGTCCTCACAGTGGACACCTCACCAAATGCTTTTCGTCCATTGCGGTGTCAGGATTTCACATCCCTTTCCTTCCCCCGATTTCACATCCCTTGCTCCTCATCCTTACACCTTGCCTTCCCCTGATTTCACATCCCTTGCTCCTCATCCTTACACCACTTCATCACGATGCACCCTTACAGGTCCATTGCATGAGCATATAGGAGATTATGCTGTGGGTATACGAAATGAGAGCACACGCTTGTCACTGCGGGTCATCAGGATCGTAGGAATACGTTGCTCGAACGACGAGAAAAGAGAGAGTGGACTTAGCAAGAGCGAGAGAACTGGAGCAACTATACAAATCGGCTAACATTTGAACCGCGAGCAACCATACAAACCAGTTTGAAAATAGAAGCATCAACGGATTTTTCCCAGCACCTATTCAAAGCCTTTATTCGAGGTTTGCTTAACTTGTCGATTCTGTTCTGCCAGTAGAACCTCACCACAAAGTTCGTCGTCGCTTTTCGTGTTCCATCCCCACAAAGTTCATCGTAAAACACAAAAGAATTTTACACCACAAAGTTCCATCTCCAGCTCATCCTCTTGTCATCGAAACATAGATCCCGCTTCCATACATGAGCGCGTAGAACTTTGCCCCCAAGAAGAAGACCGCAGTAATGAACCCGAAATCACCGAGCCCAGGTGGGACGTTCTGTACCCATGCGTTCCTCCAGGCCCTGTGCCTCGAATCGTATACCTCGAAACTAGTTTCGCTGGTGAAACTATAGATCGGAGCCTTCTTTTCTCTGCCTCCGCTCACTCCTATAGTGCTGCATGCTAGTACAGCTGGAGGCTATCGAAGCTCAAATGAGGATGGCAAATCACAACAAGAAAAAGGTCACAATCCTGTTGGTGGAATGCAACATGAAACGAATTTGTGCTGCATGCTAGTACAGCTGGAGGCTATCGAAGCTCAAACGAGGATGGCAAATCACAACTGGGAAAAGGTCCCAATAGTTTTTTTGCAAGGTGTTAGTGAAGAAGGCCCTTGTTGATGACCGTAGAGATATTGTGGCCAGTGTACAATGGCGACAACCATCAATCAGTAGTATGTAGCAATAATGAGGATCGTAAGGAGGGCATCAACGATGACTATCCTTGAGGAGACATTGATTGAATGGGAGCAATTAATCTTGATGACCGGCATCCCGTCGCAAGATTTCAAAGAGCCAAAGTGATATTGCCGATGCCATTTGCAAGACCAATTTGGGGTGCAACCGTGACGGGCTTTCTTTCGTCTGTTGCGGAGATGCGATGGTTTGAAGACAGATCGTAAACACAAAAATGACTCTCACTCCTATAGTGATATGGTTTCACCAGCGACGAAACTATATCCTGAGGCTTTTGCCCTATGCCTCCTATCTAACCTTTTGTGCCCCCTTTACTGTTTTGTTTCTCTGGCTCCTCCCCCCCTTGCCCAGTTCCTTTTAGACCTACCGAGAGCCAGAGCGCAGTTATTATGTAGTGCAAACTTCTTCAAAATCTTGTGGATCACACATGTAATAGCTATCGGTTCATACCTCTGGATATGGTTTCGCCAGCGAAACTATGATCTTGCCTTCTTCACACAGTGCTAGTTATAATTGAAGGAAACCTCACCCATAACACGAAATGTTTATTCTTAACTTGCATTTTGTTATCAGAATAATGTATTGAGGAAGTCCATTTTTTTCAATCATTTAAAAGATGTTTCCATTGGCAAAACTATGAATGGCATTTTTATTTAATAATTTGAAAGATGGTTTCACTCTATCATTTTTCATTTAATCATTTCAAAGATGGTTTCACTATGTCATTTATTTGTTTTTCTTCTTGTGCAGGTGAGCTTATTGAAAGTTGTGCAACAAATGCCTCCAGTAAGTTTGGTTTCTTTTTCTTTTTCTAGTTGCATTTCACCTTTACATTTTTGCAAATCTTGTAATTGAGTTCTTCAAACATGTATTGAAAGAAACGTGATGTGTCTAGTCCTATCACAGGAAAGGTGGCAAAAGGAAGAAGCAAGAGTCAGAGGTCAAGAATGAACTGAAGGAGCTTGAGCAAATTGACATTGAAAATGATATTGAGGATCCTGGGGACAACAAGGATAAAACTATAGATGATCCATCCAACAAAGTAGGAGTTAAATATGATGTGGAGGATATCATTCCAGAGTGTGTTGAGAGACCTTCAGGTGCAGATATTTTAGAGCTTCTTATAGTAACTAAAGAAATTCCACCTCCTCAAATTCCCTTGTGTCGTTGTCTCATAAACCTAGTTATGCATCAAATTAGAAATTATTTGACCATTTTGAAAAGAGCATTTGAAACAGAGGGATACATTCCGACAAAAGGGTCTTTTATTCTATCTATCAAAATGCCTGATGGGTCTTCCAAGGATGTTGATGATGTCACAAGAGAACATTGGGACAAGAATTGGAGCTTAGTTAATGATGAGTTTGAATCAGAGATAATTGGCACACCATGGAGCTTTCTATCAAACAAAATGTTCTTCGTGTGGGAAGGAAATCATCGTACGACATCTTGGATGGAAAGCATGGAAGAGCTTTACACAAATATCAAGTCTAGACACATTAGAGTGCAAGCTCAAATTATTGAACCGAAAGCAAAGGATGAGCTTAAGCTTGTTGTTGCTCTACAAAGATTTAACTTGTAAGCCTTGTTGTTTATGTTCACTATATTGAGCAAGAGGGTTGGATTATTTGTATAATCCTTGAGATGGTAAGTGCTTGTAAATGAAACCAATTTTGATCCATTTAAGTCAATGGTTGCAGGCTTAATGAAGATGCAATTGTTGTTACTAATCTCAAGGATTATTTGTACCACACAAGCACACTCGTATCCTGTGATGCTCAATATTTTACTCAGGATTTTAGTGAGGAGGAGAAAAAAGCTATCGAGTTGGCAAGACAGAAAGAGGTTGGAAGTGGATGAAGGGTGTGGTATCCCCTCACCCAAACTATTCTTGGGAGGATGGTATTTGCTATCAGTGTTAGTTCTTTAGTTTATATATTCTTTTTTTTTGTGACTTTGCTTTGTGTTCCAATAACATTATGATGAGATTATCTATTTATGTTGAAAGGGGAAATGGAAATCAGATTTTGAGGCTCAATGCAAGAAATTGCATTCTTCCATGCCAAAGGATGAGAGAGAGTCCAAGATTCATGAGATTAAAAAGACTGTGGGAGCAACATATCGAAGAAAAATTACACGGGTAAGTTTTCAATTTACCAAATTTTGTATTTATAGATCACAAATTTGAATTTGTAGTCCACAAAATTCTACGTTTTATATCTCAAATATTTGATTTTATAGTTTTCAAATTCTAATTTTACAACTCATAAACCATAATATATGATTTGAAAATTATAAATCTATACAACTTGTAAATTTTTAGTTTGTACTTTGAAAACCTTAATATATGGTTTGTTGTGTGTATCAAAGTCTCTTCTAAAACTTTACTATTTGGCAGATGCTTTCAATAGTCAATCCTTCCCATGGCAAGGAGTGGTTTAATATCCTTTGGAATTTACCATTTGAGGATACATCAATGAAGATCACTTTGGAGAAGCTTTACCAAGTATCAATTGCAACATGTTCCAAGGCAAAGCAACTATCTATTCTTTCTCTTCTTGATGCAGATGACAATCTAAAGGAGAGTTATGGGATGCCTATGACTGACCATGTTTTCATACCTTGGCTTGCAAAAGAAGTATGGATGGACCATGTGTTGATAGATGCTGGGCGATTGCTTGACCAAGTGATGAAATCATCAAGCATTGAGGGTGCAGCTACACTTCCAGACAGTCCTTCTATTCTAGAGTACTTTGATGGCATTATAGTGAGACACAGGCCTTTTTTGTTTGAGCCTTTTGCTTCATTGATGACAGTTGCTATTGTTCCATCCAAGCAAGTTGATCTTACAAATGCCAGCAGATGATTAGTTTACAGGTGCATTTTTTCTTTCGTTTTCAATGGAAAGATATCTTTGTAATACCTTGCATTCTCTTATATTATCCTAAAAATCATTTAGGTATCTCTATTATCTGGCTGCAAAAATCTGGCTGCAAATAAGAGTCTTAAGGTGGTACCATCCATTTGCAAGGCTTGGACTATGCTTGCACCTGCTACTTATTGCATGTACACCTCTCATATTTTTAGAGAGAATAAGCATAAGGATGGTCATATATTGCTTACGGAGTGGGAAAGGAAGCACTGCCCTTGGTGGATCGAGATGAAGGCTGGAACATGTATCAAGGAAGAGAAGGAAACTTATGATCGCCATTTAAAAGGTGAGTGCAAGTCAAACTCGTCAGGCAACATGGATGAGGCACAAAAGGAGAGGCTTGAAGAGGAGCAAAAAGCAGCAGTAGAAAAGCAAAAGGCAAGTCATGTGACTCCAAATAACAAACGAGGTGGAAGACCTAAACCAACGGGCACTTCTAACACAAGTCTATTTTCTTATAACTCTTTCTTTCATGTTTCAAAGTGATTAGAAGCTTCCTACAAATTTAATTTAGGGTCCTTTGTTATTGTAGACAATGATCCACGAAAGGAGGAGTCTCTTCTTAGCAAGAAAGTGTGTAATACGGATATGGTTTATGTTCCTTTGTCCACTTTCTCATCATTTGCAACTCGTACCTCACAAGAAAACTACAAAGTTTGGGAGTATGATTATGTATCACTTGGAAAAGAAGTTAAGCAATACAAGATAATGTCTGTTTATGTGAATTGCATTCAGCTATTGGTATCTTATAGTTAGTACATGTAGATGGATCGTGGAGATGGGAGATTGCATTGATGTTGCGGATAATGTTGGCTTTGGTGTCAAGGTATATCATTTGGCTATTTACATGATTGTCATGTTCTTTTTTGTTCGTATTTTAGTATTCTCCATTAACTTTTTCAATCTATGTTTCATGTAGATTACCGCCTTTCAAATCCTATTGTTCTCTAGGATTGGCAAGAAGGCACATCACTATCTTGATAGGGCAAATAAAGTTTCCCAATCTTTTAAGGTGTGCATGGACAATTATTTCATCACTCATTACTTGCCTTCAAGTGTACGGTGCATAAAAGAGGGAAAGGGTGGACAGTGGCGCGGTGGGTTGGAGAAGAGTAGCTCCATGATGTTGATGTTCATGGAGTTGTTGTGTCCGATTGGAGGCTCTGTGCTTGAGCTTGGTGCAGGTACAGCACCTGGGATGAAAGCAGCAATTCACTCAAGACGTCCATGCATGGCAGTGGACAATGACAAAGAGATTTGCACAGGATACTTAGAAGGCATGCTTAGAGACAACTTCACAGAGGCAAGGCCTTCAAGTGTGAATCAAGCAGTCCTCATGATAGATGATGAGGAGACAGACTATGACTTTGATGCACCTCTTGATTAGTGAGTAATTTATTTGATCTATGTGTATAATTTAAGCATGGTTAGATACTGACTAATTGAGGTTAGTGTTCTGCCTTGCTATGCAGAAGATGTGGCTACCCAAATGGCAGGAGATAGCACATTCGATTATGAGTTGGTGGAGAGGCATCATGGACATCTAGACTACATAGATGACTTGGCTGATGAGGTCTAGAGAGCATGTCCTGGCTTTTTATGGATTGATGCAAAACTTAATTTCTCATGTTTTCATTATCATCTCATGTAAACCTGGTTTCTTATGGATGGATAGCCATTACCTTCTTATGCAAACCTTAACTTCTTATGGATTGATAGATTATGGCTTCTGAATCATGTAATTTTAATGTTCTTTGACCTAATAATATGAACATGTCATAGTTGTTTTGGAAATGTATGGCAAGTTGTAATTTTTAGGTTTGAATTTATAGTTTGAAAATTCTAAATTCGCATACCTTAATGTAGAGATAAATTTGTAGTTTGTGAACTCTAAATTTAGAGTTTGCAGTTTACAAATTTTGAATTCATAGTTTACATCTTTGATTGTTAAGATATATATCCGTCCCTCTATTGAGTTTCAAAAGACTAAAAACAAATAATTGTTGGCAATCTCACAAGCTTGAGGGGAGGTATTAATAAGCATATCTACTTAAAAGTAAACAATGCCACTAGTCCTAATTTTGTTGGCATGTTGAGGCTTATAGAAAATACAATGAATGTGCAAATATAATACACACAATTGCATCATGAGAGCATTCAAACCAAGGATATATGTCTTTGGCTCTTTGTACCTTGGTACATGCATGCAGCTAATATGAGTGCTGTCGATTGAGGTTTTTAAAAAAAGATATTCCATAAAAAAACATTCATTCAAGTATAACTCCATTGAGTGTTGCTCGGATAATCTGCTCAAGGGTTACCGCTCATAATATGTACGCACCCGTTCTAACGCTGGTAGTATCTTGCATACCGATGATGCTGTGGGGTGCAGATTCCCAGTTTCCCACATGCCCTATTGACTCTTTCCTGCTGCTTTTGTAGGAAGAGCAGGGTATTCTCAATATGCAAGGTTCCGAGGCTTTTTGTCACCTAGATATAGTGGGGTTGTCGGTTGTAGTATATGTGTAGCTTAAGACCTCGAGTCGTGTTCCGGTGAGAGACGTAGGCTTAAGTGTGGTAAGGAAACAAAGTGCATGCATGTGTAAAAGGAACGTGTATCATCATGATTGAGGTAATGAAGGCTTTCGCCTTCATTGGGGGTTGCAGGGTTTAGGAGGAGTTTAAGGGTTAGAAGGAGGTTCTAGGGTTAGAAGGAGGTTCCAGGGTTTAGAAGGAGGTTCTAGGGTTGAGAGAGAGGTTCCAGAGTTTAGAAGAGGTTCCAGGGTTAGAAGGAGGTTTCAAGGTTCAGTCCAGGGTTAGAAGGAGGTTCCAAGGTTTAGAAGGAGTCCAGGGTTAGGAGGATCCAAGGTTCAGGGTAGAGTACATGGTGGAGAACTCATCTCCCTCGTAGATCATGGAGTTTAAGGGTTGAGGAACAAAGGGTTTAGGGGGAGCATAGGAGTGGGATAGGAAGAAGGTGTAAGAGCATAGGGGAAAGAAGAGAGAGGAGGGAGGAGGAGGAGGGAGGAAGAGGAGAGAGGAGCAGGAGGAGGAGGGAGGAGGAGAAGGAGGAGGAGGAGGAGGAGGGAGGAGGAGGAGGAAGGAGGAGGAGGGAGGAGGAGAGGGAGAGGATGGGTTGCAAGGTTGGAGGTGAGGGGAGGAGGAGTTGCAAGATTAGGACATGCTTTTGGATGTGGAGTGCAAGGAAGCATGGACACTTGAGACAAATGCTTGGAATAACAAAGTAGACTCAACACAATACCCCAAAGAGTGTGGGCTTCATTCCATTATGGGGTATTTATACAAGTTGGAGAGCTTCTCTCTCTACATGTAAGAATTGTAACACATTCTCTCTCTACATGTAGAAGTTGTAACACATTCTCTTTCTACATGTAGAAGTCATATGTAGAAGTTGTAACACATTCTCTTTCTACATGTAGAAGTTGTAACACATTCTCTTTCTACATGTAGAACTCGCATATAGAAGTTGTAACACATTCTCTTTCTACATAAGTCCATGTTGGCATAGAGTCAACATACTCCTGTTGGGGTAAAGGGCAGTGTGCCCACCCACTTGTACAGTGCCCATGTATACTCATATATATATGATAGAGGAATAAGCTGGAGTAGCTTTTGCTCCACCACTTTTTGGTGTCTCCTTATCTCTTCCTGAGTGCTCCCTTCTTCCCCCTCAACTGGTATCAGAGCCCACGGTGTTCAATCTACGAAGAGCTCTCTGAGCTTGGTAATGGAGCTGTCGGGAGGCTGATCGCCATCGAGCACGAGCATGGAAGGAGCTATTTGTTGGCGATGAGTGGTGGCTATGGCGATGGCGGAGCTCGTGGCGATGGTGTTGGAGTTGCCGTGAGTAGTCCGTTGTGGGAGGAGGCTTATGCTCAATGAGCTACTTGGCTCATGGGACTTCGCTTGGCTTGTGAGCCCATTCGTGGCGATTGTGAGTCATGGTTGCTTTCAACGTGCCAAAAATGAGATGGCGTTGGACGATGCAAGCTGCATGGAGAGAAGAGTTGACGATGCCGAGGAGCCATTGTAGAGCTGTTTGCCCTATTGAGTCACCATCTTGAACGTCGCTGGGCCGAGAGGGCGCTTGGAGCATGTATTCCTGTGGAGGCTTCACATTGATGAAGCTGGAGCTGCCTCAGTCTTTGGAGATGTTCCAGTCTTGGCATAGTTCTTTGCCATTGTCTCTAGCTCATCTGGGAGCTGTTGAGGAGCCTCCGGATTGCATGATTGATGCAGTTGAATGCTGGGGGGATAGCCGGTGTTGCATTTGAGGTCTTGGAGCTGAGCATTGGCTGATTTTGGTCTCTTTGCGGAACATTTTGCAGAAGTACGCCTTGTGGACATTGTGTGGGATATGTGCTTGTGCACTATGCAGCTTCTTTTGGTTGCAGTTGAGCTTTGTTAGCTCGTGTTTTCCCGTGCATTTGGGTCCTTGTACGGACATACTCTGGTGCATCTTAGTCCTTGTGAACATTCCGTTACATTTAGTCAGTGGGTTGCATATCTTTTTTGCAGATACATCACTTTGGCAGTGGCAGTGACACATGCTTTGACAGTGGTACATGCCTGGTTGAGATGCATTGACAGTTTGTTGGATGCATGGTTATTTGCCTATGTTGAATACATACAGTGGTACGGTGATGTATTGAGATCCTGTCAGATTAGCATTGTTTGGAGCACATTTTGGGGCTGTTTTACCAGTGCTTTTGGGCTATTTTATTGCTGATCTGTGAGCATTCTCGGGGCTGATTTGGTTGGGCATTGTACTTGCCATTTTGCTGGTGTTGTAGTTGACATATGGGGTGATCTGCTAGATGTATTTTGACCATTTTTGGGGCTGTTTTTTGCCGGAGCAGATGAGTGCTGTAAAGGGCAGCAAACATTCAAGGAAGCTGCTGTTGCTGTTTTTATGACAAAACAGTCATTTTCAGGACTGAATATCTCTTTCCTGGTGTGGAATTGCACTTTGTGCCGAACTGGAAAGTTGTAGTTCACAAAACATACTACAACTTTGCTTTTGGAAGCAAGTTGATCCGGTATAAGCTGCATGAGTTACAGCCTCTGCAAAACCACAAAAAGTTGCAGTCTGCTGTCTATTTGTAACCAATGTGCAGGAAGCTGTTTTTCAGGTGAGAATATCTGAGAATCCAGAAGAATTTGGCTCTTGAGGTCAACTGACAAGTTGTAGATCTTTCTACCAGCTACAACTTTGCTGTTTACAGCTTTGGCATCCGGTCTTTCAGTGAAAAGATATCGCTGTTCAAAAACAGGGACAGCGTGTTATTTTGCCCGAAGTGGCTGTGAGGTATTGTTGTAGGGATTTCTCTTGCACAACAGTGAATTGGGAACTCACAGTAAATTACAGAAAGTGATTGGGATCTCACTTCAGTCCAAGGGCATTATTGGCGTTTTGGCAAGTCACTTTGGCACATTTGGCAAGTGGTGAATGCTTGATTTTGTTGCCAAAGGATTGCACACTTGAGGTGATGCATTGGTGATGCAGTAAATATGCCATTTCGATGCATTATGGATTTGCATTGGTGGATGCTGCACTGATGTTTATAGATAGTTGAGCTGGGCTCCTATTGCCATTTGGTTGAGCAGGCATTGCTCATTTGGTTCAGTGCATTTCTTACTTCAATTGCCAGGCATTGGAAGGTTACTGGGCTGCATATATTCTTGTTTATGCCTCTTTATGGCTGAGTGCTTTTGAGCATTGGATCAGCCAGTTTATTTGGAGACTTGATTGGTCTGGACAACACTATATTTTTTGGTCATTTGGGTTGCCTATTGCACTATACTGCTCTTTGGTTGTGACCTATTGTGCCACAGATATGGCATCTACAGCTGGTAGTGCCCTCTTTGATATTGAGAGGTTGGATGGATCAAACTTTCAGTATTGGAAAGAGCAGATTTATGATGTGTTAGTGCAAAAGAGGCAGCATAAGCCCATTCAATGCAAAGGTGTCAAGCCTAATAGCATTAAACAGAGTGATTGGGATGACATGGATGAGCAAGCATGCTCTATCATTCAGTCATCACTCTCGAAGTCAGTCTACTTGCAGGTACAGGATGGTGTACAGGGTGTAGACTACCATGCATATGAGTTTTATACTCGTATATGCCAGATGTATGACCATGATAGTGTTATGTTACAGCATGATGGGCTGAAATGTCCTGATGGGCTGAAATACAGCCTTGATATGCACTCCAAAGGTAGATCAATTGGTAGAAACAGGTCATGTTCAAGGGGGAATTCCAGGAGCAAGTCTAGCTCTCAGACTTGTGTTAGATGTTTCTATTGTGGAAAGTATGGCCACATGAAAAAGTATTGCTGGAAATGGCTGAGAAAATACAAGAAGAAGAGCAAGGTTAAGAATGACATGAAGAAGGAGAAGAAGCATGTTGAGCTTCAAGGCGTGGATGCCAGCGTTTCCACTGATAGTAGCAGTGATGAAGGCATTCTTTTGTCTATGTCGGACACCTCCTTCTTGGCCACTGATGTACCCATTCTCGGTGATTGGATGTTAGATCCATGTGCTTCATGTCATATGACCCCTCATAGGTCATGGTTCAGTGCATATCAGGAATGCATTGTGGAGAGTGGTTTGACGGGCATTGATCATTCTATGGATGTCTATGGTTATGGGGATATCCACCTTGTTATGCCTAGTGGCTCTATTCTTGTTCTACAGAGGGTTAGACATATACCAGGACTTGCTACAAGCAAGATCAGTACTGGACAGTTGGTTGAGGCAGGTTATCATGTCTCTTTGGGTGATCATGCATGGAAGATTGCTAGAGGCAATCTGGTTATGGCTAGGGGATCACGGGTTGGATTCTCTTATGCATTGCATGTATCAGGTGTCCAGGATAAGATGCTTATGATTAGTAAGCAGCCATCAGTTAGTCTATGGTATGCCAGACTTGGACATATGTCTACTGCAGGTATGGAAGCCCTTACAACATTGAGATACATTCCTGTTATGGATGTCTCTCAAATTTTATGTAATGATTGTGATGATGATCAGCAGTCAGGATCCTCTTTTGTGAGGAAGACAGTCAGTGAGAGGTATGTTGAGCCATTGCAGTTGGTTCATAGTGCAGTTTGTGGGCCTATGCCTACCGTTTCACTGGGTGGCGCCTCTTACTTTGTGACATTTATTGATGCTGCTACAAAGTACATATGGGTATATCCGATTCGACAGAAGCATGATGTATATGATACATTTCAGCGCTTCTTGGGTAATGCTGAAAATCAGTCAGGAAAGAAGCTATTGAGCTTGATGACTGATGGTGATGCAGAGTTTACCTCTTCTAGATTTCAGCATCTATGTGATACACTTGGTATCAAGAGGGTGTTGACCACTCCTCATCTTTCTGCTCACGATGCCTTGGCAGAAGGCATAAATCGGATTCTATTGGACAAAATTGGTAGCATGCTACGGTATGCAGGTCTTACCGAATGCTATTGGGCTGAGGCATGTAAGACAGCTGCATACTTGCTTAACAGGTCACCCAGGAGATCTCTAAATGGTAGAGTGCCATTTGACTTCTTGACAGGCAAGGCACCATGTTATGAGCATTTACGTGTGTTTGGTTGCGAGGCTTATGCTCATGGTTCCCGATCGAGGAGGTGTATCTTCCTTGGATACAGTGAGTCTAGTAGGGACTACAAGTTATGGGATTCTTCAACTAGAGAGTTGATACGCAGCCATAATGTCTATTTTAGAGAGGATGCTATGTTTAGACAGCCCAAGACTGTGGATAGCAGGAGAGTGGTGTTCCAGGAGGGTGTAAGTGCACTGATACCTCCGAATTCTATGCAGGGACAGCCCATATCCCTTGGAGTGGGAGGTTTTTCCCAGGGTGAGCAGGTTATAAAGTTGGGACAGCCACGATTACTTCCTTATTTTGGTCAGAGACGGTCAGATGTCTCTAGTATTCCACAGGTTTATACTCCTATGGAGATTGTTGATGCATCTTCTATGGATAGTTACAGTTTACTCCCAAGATGCGGAGTGCCTCTTGCAGATGAGGATGAGGCTATGCATGGTGAGGAGGATACCTTGGCTAATGATGCCCGGTATGATCCATTGGCTGGTTATGCGAGGACAGATGTGGTTTCTGCAGTTATTGACTCGGGTCATATTGCGCATGGGCAGGAATCATTGATATGTTTACTTCGTAAGTGCCTCCATGGTCAGAAGCAATCCCCTCGAGCTTGGCTTCATAGGTTTGATACCGTTATGAGAGCTCAGGATGTGATGCGCAGTGAGACAGGTTATGGTCTCAGTATTCAGGAGGTCGCTATCCTTCTGAGGTTACTTGCCATATGGTTCCTTATGGACAGGGATGCTTTGCAGTGGGAGCTGCATGGTCTTGATGATGTTTGTCAGATCCTTGGTTGTTTCGGTATGGAGAGGGGGAAGTTATGAGTACTCCATTGCCTGTATTGGCTCCATACTTGAAACACAGTAGGTTTGACGATCACAGATCAGTTGAGCAGCAAGTTATGGTTGATATGGCAGCCATAGTACTTCATGCATCCATGACTGTGTTGAGACTTGGTTCTCACATGTTTGCCATTGGGGCTACACTTCCAGTTCTTGCTTCCGTTGCAGTGGGAGTTGGTAGCATGATTATGGTAGATTTTGGCAGTAGGGAAGCGGTTGTGGACATCAGGTCCTTATGCTTCCAGGAGCAGCATGCAGGTGATGCAGGTTGGGTAGACCAGCAGAGGTCTATTGTAGGGCATGTGCTTATGGTCACAGGTGGTACAGAGACATTTTCTTTACACAGTGATAGTTCAGGTGCTATGGACTTAGCACAGGAGCACGTGGTGGTGAGAGTTCACTCTCCAAGTGAGATCTGGCATGAGATCTTGGTTGACAGGCATCTACAGCTTGTCACTTTCTATCCTGCAAACCTGATGTCTGCTAGCAGCTTATCCTCTATGCACTTTACACATTGTAAAGTGCCGATGGGCATAGGATGATGGTGTGGTCATCTTGTTTTTCAGCCTATGGCTGATTGTATTATATGTGTACTATACTCCCTTAAAGGCACACTGCCTTTAAGTGGGAGGTTGTTGGGGTAAAGGGCAGTGTGCCCACCCACTTGTACAGTGCCCATGTATACTCATATATATATGATAGAGGAATAAGCTGGAGTAGCTTTTGCTCCACCACTTTTTGGTGTCTCCTTATCTCTTCCTGAGTGCTCCCTTCTTCCCCCTCAACTCCCGGATCCATTTTATTACCCGTCCTTGGGTTATGGCTGATTGCAAGCACGTACCTGGGTTGCCATGCTTTTAGTCCAATGGCTGTGGAACTTGTGTCGTGCCAGTCGATCCTGCTGCAAAGCC
Organism: Dipteris shenzhenensis; assembly: GCF_047967505.1. Classification (NCBI taxonomy): domain Eukaryota; kingdom Viridiplantae; phylum Streptophyta; class Polypodiopsida; order Gleicheniales; family Dipteridaceae; genus Dipteris; species Dipteris shenzhenensis. The sequence continues at coordinate 60,560,460 of NC_141598.1, forward strand.
TTAGCACCATACAATTTTTGTGCAGTTTCTAGGTAGCCTATATCCACCATTTGCTCAAACAGAGATATTTGGCGTGCTTCTAACAAGATCACTCTTTGATAGAGCCAGCTTGTACCCTTACCTTTCTTTGATCCAGCCCAGAAAGCCGAATCTTCTCCAGTCCTCATCTTTTGACGCATCTCCTCCTCCAGAAGGATTGCACTGAAATCCTCAAAGTTGAGGGGCGGATTTCTATTCTACGTATTCAGTGCCATAACAAGACCATCGTACTTTGGTGGAAGAATCCATATGCACCTTCATGCTAGATTCTCACTGGTGATGGTGATGCCAATCGTAGTCATGTGATCGCGCAGGACTCTGGTAACCCATCTTCTTCTGACGATAAAAAGAGAAAGAAGAAGATCAAATGCTTCTATTGCAACAAGGCAGGGCACAAGCAGAATGAGTGCTGAAAGAAGATTGCAGATAACACTATATTAGTGAATTTGGGAATCTCCAAATAGTTTGGGAATTTCTAAAAGGTAAAGATTTGGCCACATGGTCAAATCTCAAGCCCTTACTTGAAAGTGTAGTCCACCCTAAACACTATATTCAGGAATCCTTACAAGGCCCACTTTCAAATAAGTGGTTAAAATTTTAGCCACATGGTCAAATCTTCAACCTTATTTTAAAGTGGGACTTGGAAAATTCCCAAATTCTCTAATATAGTGTTAGATGAGAAGAACGTAGTAAAGAAAGAGTCTAGCAACATCACGCAGGCAGTACCAGTAGAGTTGTTCATAGTAATTGAGGAGATTTGCACAGACTCAGTTCATGTACCTACGATAGCATGATAGACTGGGTTATTTGCCAAGTGTATACTGCTCATGTTGTCACAATAAATCCTTATATCTCCCAATTGGGATATTGATTTTCATGTACATACTGATGGATCCAAGTATGCAATTGGGAGTGTGCTTTGTCAACCTGGTGAACATAAGAAATACTACCCCTTCTACCTCGCCAGTCGACAACTTAATGATGCAGAGATCAACTATACAACCACAGAAAGAGAAGCCCTAGCAATGGTGTATAGTGTAAAGAAATTTCGGCACTATCTACTGGCAAATGATTTTGTCTTCTACATCGACCATCAAGCATTGCTTTATCTTGTGAACCGTCCGTGTACCATAGGAAGAATAACCAGATGGCTCCTCTTGCCTCATAGTGGTCCGCAAAGGTGCCCAACACTACATTGCCGATCACATGTCTCGAGTCAAGTCGGAAGAAGAAGCCATTGGAGTAGAAGATGACTTACCAAATGCCACACTATTTCAAATAGATGCTGTTCCAGAGTGGTGTGGAGATATCATTGGGTACTTGATGGTAGGAAGACCACTCCCTGAAATGAAAGCAGTAGATGCCAGAAAATTGATTCTAAAGGCTACACCCTATCAACTCATTATAGGACAACTATATAAGATGGGCAAGGACCAGATATTAAGACGATGTGTAATGCCTCATGAGATCATGCCAATCTTGAGTGAAGTCCATGAAGGCATTGCAAGAGGACACTTCCAAGGGGAAGCCACAGCAAGAAAAGTTCTCCTCGTCGGCTACTGGTGGCCAACACTGTGGACAGATGCCTATGAATATGTAAAAGGCTATGATGTATGCCAACGGACTACTAAACCACAACACAAAGATTATTAGATATCAATGCTCCACTCTTATGTAGCTATGCGTGAACCAGCTAACTCTACTTGTAAGCCCCCCCATATGAGGAGAAGGCATTTGAGTAGCTCGATTATCCGGTAGGTCCTAGTTTGGACACCAAATGGGGGCCATGTGTGGCCTAATGGTTGGACGGCTTCAGATAGAGTTGGCACATCACCAACTAGGCTACACGCAAGTGCGGGAAGGCATCCCTTGACTGACCGTGCTGAGGGTAGATGGAGCATTTCCCGGGGTAGCCCACTCTCGGGTCGCAGGGCCCATTTGGAGTCTCAAATGATCCCGAATGGCTCTAGACCGAACAGTGACCTTAGGTTAGTTGCTCCGTTTTTTTGCGCATCGGTTCTATCGTATGGTCAGTGGCCGATTTCAGGATCGACCCCCAGTCGACTGTTTTGGGTAGACTGGGCCGGTCACCCAATTGAGCCTAACCAACTACGGCTGGTGGCTATATAAGAGCAAGCCCGTGAAGCCCATTTTATCATTGGCTACAGCAACCCTGATTCCTTAGCATCTAGCCTCCGTCTTCTACTGTTTCTGGCATGCCATAGAAGCTTCTTTCACAGGAGCGCATTGTTGGGAGGCAGCGCCATCTATTGTATCAATTCTACAATAATCAAATTTTTGACTCTCCATACTATCTTGTTTTCTCTCTTGCGTACGAGTTCCTATTATCTGTTGAGCACAGACGTTGTATTATTTTCTTACATGGTATCAGAGCCTGGACTCTGGCAAGAAGATTTGGTAGTGTGTTTCTATTTGTGAGCAGATTGTGAGAGATGGCCCAGCCCGCAAGACTACGAATCCCACCGTTCGGAGAAAGTGAAAAGTTGGACGGCTCTAGCTATCCTCTCTAGAAGTTCAAGATGAAGACCATCCTAAGCGCATATGAGCTTTGGAACACTGCTACTGGGGTGTGGACATGAGGCCGGGTGGTTCCGAGCCCGGATCCAGGCAATGCAGGACAACAGATAGTACCAACTGCGGATGAGATTCTCGCGTGGACAAGAAGAAATGCGGATGTGCTATGTTCTATTGTCTGTAGTGTTAGTGATTCCGTCATGGCATTAATTCAACATGTCACCACAGCGGAGGAGGCATGGACGGTCTTGAAAAATCAGTACAAGACCACGAATCAGACATGGATTCAGAATCTGGAGACTCAACTCGCGAACAAAAAATTGTCTGAGTCTGAAGTGGCAGAGAAGTTCATCACCAGGGTGAAGAATCTGCACGATCAAATGACTGCGATTGGCATCACCATCACTAGCAAGAATCTAGCACGGAGGTGCATATGGATTCTCCCACCAAAGTACGACGGTCTTGTTACAGTGCTGAATACGCAGAATAGAAATCCGCCCCTCAACTTTGAGGATTTCAGTGCGATGCTTCTGGAGGAGGAGATGCATCAAAAGACGAGGACTGCAGAAGATTCGGCTTTTTGTACTAGATCAAAGAAAGGTAAGGGTAAGGACTCTAGTAACCCATCTTCTTCTGATGATAAAAAGAGAAAGAAGAAGATCAAATGCTTCTATTGCAACAAGGTAGGGCACAAGCATAATGAGTGCCGCAAGAAGATTGCAGAGAACGGAGTAAAGAAAGAGTCTAGCAACAGCGCGCAGGTAGTACCAATAGAGTTGTTCATCACAATTGAGGAGATTTGCATGGAGGCAGTTCATGTACCTGCAGATGAATTGACAGTGGTGCATCGCGCCACATGACCAGTCGGAAGGATTGGTATACCTCTCTACAACTAGTAGGGAATGACATCATGGTAGCAGTCGGCAATGATGCAAAATGTCCAGCAAAAGGAAAAGGTACGATTGCTCTCAAGTCAGATGGAGTTGTAAAACAGTTGTCTGATGTTCTTTATGTGCCAGATATCAAGAGGAACTTGTTGTCCGTTTCTGCGATCACGGATCCAGACCTCAAAGTTCAATTCAATAAGAATGGTGCATAGATCCTAGATCTTCAAGGGAAGGTCGTTGGTAAAGGTACACGGCGCAACAACATTTACAAACTCTCAGCTTTCAGTGCTCGAATGGATGTGAAGAACACTAAGCTGTGGCATGAGAGAGGTTTGGTCATCTATACCTTAGTTCTTAGAAGGAGATGCATAAAAGTGAAATGATTGCAGACCTACCAGAAATTTTAGATCTGCCCGATGTATGTGAAGCTTGCATGATGGGCAAGCAGCATCGGCAGCCCTTTCCTAAAGAGGCCAGCAGGGCAAAGGCCCCTCTAGAGCTTGTTCACACGAACCTCTATGGAAAGATGGAGACGGAAGCTTTGGGTGGTTCCTACTACTTCATGACACTGATCGACGACTACAGTAGTAGGAGTCGGATTGGGGGTAGGAGATGTAGACAGTAGGAGATCAGTGACAGGGTATTGTTTCTCACTTGGATCTGGAGTTGTGTCATGGGTCAGCAAGAAGCAACCCACAGTTGCTCTTTCTTCTACTGAGGCCGAGTACAAATCTGCATGCTTTGCTTCTTGCGAAGCATTTTGATTGAGGAGGATTTTGGGGGACATGGGTACAGTGCAGAACAAGCCTACGCAGTTATCATGTGACAATCAGAGTTGCATGGCAATTGCAAAGAACCGATGTTCCACGCTCGCACAAAACACATTGAGATTCAATATCACTTTGTACACGAGCTCATCATGGATGCAGAGGTCAACTTGGTGTACTGTCCGACTACAGAGAATGCTGCGGACATCTTCACGAAGGCTCTTGGAAGAGACCTGCTAGAGAGGCATCTTCATCGACTTGGCATTGGACCGAAAAAGTAAGTTCACTTGCGGGTGGACATTGAGGGGGGGTGTTAGATATCAATGCTCCACTCTCATGTAACTACGCGGGAACTAGCTAACTCTACTTGTAACCCCCCCCCATATGAGGAGAAGGCATTTTAGTAGCTCGATTATCCGATAGGTCCTAGTTTGGACACCAGATGGGGGCCATGTGTGGCCTAATGGCTGGATGGCTTGAGATAGAGTTGGCACACCACCAACTAGGCTACATGCAAGTGCGAGAAGGCATCCCTTGATTGACCACACTGAGGGTAGATGCAGCATTTCTCGGGGCAGCCCACTCTCAGGTTGCGAGGCCCGTTTGGAGCCTCAGATGATCCCGGATCGCTCTGGGCCGAAAGATGACCATAGGTTAGTTGCTCTGTTTTACGCACCGGTTCTATCGTATGGTCGATGGCCTATTTCGGGACCGACCCCCAGTCACCCATTTTGGGTGGACTGCGTCGGTCACCCAATTGAGCCTAACCGACTACGACTAGTGCCTATATAAGAGCAAGCCCGTGAAGCCCATTTTATCACTGGCTACAGCAACCCTGATTCCTTAGCATCCAGCCTCCATCTTCTACTGTTTCCGGCATGCCATCAAAGCTTCTTTCATAAGAGCGCATGGTTGGGAGGCAGCACCATCTATTGTATCAGTTCTACAGTAATCAAATTTTTGATTCTCCATACTATCTTGTTTTCTCTCTTGTGTACGAGATCCTCTTATCTATTGAGCACAGACATATTTTTTCTTACAAATACTTCAATCCCCTAACAATAGTTGTTGCACAAAAACCATTTGAAAAATGGGGGATTGACTATGTGGGTCCCATACATCTAGTAGCAAAAGGCATGCTACATCATTGTGGCCACTGATTACTTTACAAAATGGGCTGAAGCTAAAGTAGTCAGAAAGGCAAATGCCAGAAGCACAGCAAGATTCTTATATGAAAATGTGATCACCCAATTTGGATGCCCCGTTGAAATTGTAAGAAAACAATACAACGTCTGTGCTCAATAGATAACAGGATCTCGTATGCAAGAGAAAAAAGCTGATAGTATGGAGAATCCAAAATTTGATTTATTGTAAAATTGATACAATAGATGGCATTGCCTCCCAGCCGTGCGCTCCTATGTGAGAAGCTTCGATGGCATGCTGAAAACAGTAGAGGACGGAGGCTAGATGCTAAGGAATTAGGGTTACTGTAGCCAGTGATAATGATGGGCTTCAGGGGCTTGCTCTTATATAGCCACCAGTCATAGTTAGTTAAACCCAATTGGGAGACCGACCCAGTCGGCCCAAAACGGCCGACTGGAGGTCGGTCTCGAAATACGCCACCAACCACACGTTAGAATCGTGGCCATCCGAGATCATCTGGGGCTTCAAACGGGCCCCACAACTCGAGAGTGGGCTACCCCGAGAAATGCTCTATCTAACCTCAGTGCGGTCAATCATGGAATGCCTTCCTGGACTTGCATGTAGCCTAGTTGGCAGTGTGCCAACTCTATCTGAAGTCGTCTAGCCATCAGGCCGCACATGGCCCCCATCTGGTGTCCAAACCAGGACCTATCAATAACTGAGCTACTCAAATGCCTTCTCCTCATATGGGGGGCTTACAAGTAGAGTTAGCTAGTTCCCGTGTAGTTACAAGAGAGTGGAGCATTGATATCTAACAGAAATTGTGTCGGATAGAGGCACACATTTTGTCAATGAGGTAATCCAAGAACTCTTGTCTGAATGACTCTATATGCAAAAATACCCCATTCTATAGCAAATTCTATTTTTGATTGGTCATGAGGAGCAATTTGCACTTGGTTACAGCCACTGAAGCCATCCAAGAAGCTATATATTTCGGATCTTGCCACCTTTTCCAACACTGTTTCTGTTAAGGGTAGGGGATAGTGATCCCTAATTGTGGCAGCATTCACATTTTTTAAGTTTACACATATTCTGAGCTTCTTGTTGCATTTAGGTACAATGACAATGGGTGAAACCCAATCAATGTGCTCTATCTCGTAGATGAATCTGGCATCTAGGGGTTTTTCCATCTCGTCATAAACCATGGTGCCATATTTAGGATTTGTACGATAAGGTCCACATACCTTAGGGTGAGCACCTTCCTTATAGGTATCGTGTGTACTACCACTTCTCCTTTCATCTCTTTGTATGACCATGCTAGGCAGTCACGGTATTCCATTAGGAGTTCTTTGAGTTTGGTTTCATCTTCTTGACGAAGCTGTTTCCCAATGAAAACCAACTTTTTTTCCTCCCCTTCAATGGCGAGGTTTATCGTGTGTGTTTTTGCCAGTCCCTCATAGATTGGAGTTTCTTCAATGCTATCGGTTTCTTGAACTTTAGATTCTCTGAGTGGTCTTGGCATTGCTATTGGCACACTACCACTTGTATAATTCTTGAAGTATTTTGGCACTTCTCGAAGATCGGGCCTCTGATGGGGTTGAACTAGCCTGACATGTGTCATGTGTACTGGGTGGCATAGTTGCATTTATTAATTTGTTAGGCTCTTCTTGACTTTCTTTTTCTGAAGTCTCTTGATCGAGCTTCATCCGCACATGTGGCTTATATTTTCAAAACTTCTTACATTGGGAACTATGGGGTAACTTTTCCACTGGTAAGGTGTTTCCAAGTAAGGGTTCATTTGTTGCATATACTCCTTCCAGTCCTTCAGGGGACCATTCAAGAGGCGGTGATTCTGATTTTGAGGGAGCTTACTTTGCAAGGTACAATTCAACGATCCTTGATTGGACTCGTTTGAATTCATTGAAGTGCTTGGCCTTGGCTTTTCTGCGATTTCCTCCTTCAACTTTCTTGAGGGATCTTTTGCTATTATTCAACTTTGGAGGTTCTACTTTTGGGAGCTCGATTGCCATTAGGCCATGTAGAATGGCTAAGTCATTATCAAAGGTTTGACCTTCAATTTCAGCATTTGTAGCCTCTGTTTCAAGGTCCCAAGGAAAATCTGAGTCACCATCGGTATGGGTGCCTTCTTTAGGTTCATTATCCCACTCAAGGTCAACCATAAAGAATGGCATCTCTAGATCGATTGGTTCTTCATGTTGGAGTGGAGGATCTACTTGTAGCACCTTAGCATCGATCTATGAAAAGATGGGGTCTAATGAATGGCAATTATTGATGGTTGCCAATGTTTGTATCCAATTATTGACATTGCTTTGTGAGTCACCCGCTATGGCATGTTGTTGCAAGGGAGCTGATTTGCTTGAGATTGTTGTTGAAGATGTGTCATCCAATGCTCTAGGCACAATTAAGATTAATAGCTCCTATCCCCACATTCACCCTGATAGCGGTGTCACGATTCTGGATGGTGAGTGTATCAGTTCCCCAGTCATGGAGGACTGATGCTTCCTGTAACCAAGGACGTCCCAGTAAGATTTGATAGGATTTTTTGGGGAGATCCAAGATTGTAAAATTGAAGGGAAAAGCAGACTCCTGCGATCTTTGTGGACCGCCACTCACTATTCCCAAGGGTTTAGCCTGTGAATCATCAGTAAGGCGTATGTTGAAATTAGCCTTTTGCATTGGTGGGAGACCCCATTCTTCATAGAGCTCCTAGGATAGGACATTTACACCTGCTCCACCATCCACTATGTCTTGGACTTCATTATATGCCTTGTGGATCAAAGGCACAGTATTGCGTATGTCATCTCTCTCACCCATCCGTATAGGGATATCTTTGATGTCGTTCATAGGTGGAGGGGGATTTGCGAGTTCAACCCATCCTTTGAAACTCTCCCAGAGATTGGGACAATTCCATAAGAGGATTTCGATGGGAATTGACACAGGGCAACTCAGGATGCTAGAGAGTGTGGCTCCTTCAAGTTGACGTGGCAGTACATTCTGTTGTGGAATCTGTTGTTGGAACAAAGGCTCGAGTATAGTATCAATACTTTGTGGGGCCAAGTCATGGATTGGGTCTTGAGCTATTTCTCAGCCTCAAATTGAGATTGTTCATTTTGTACCCATCATTGAAGTGCTTGAAAACAAGCCTTCTCCACCGCTGCATTTGGGTATGGAGCTTCTTTTATGCAAACCCAATGCTCATGGTGTCGATTGCTATTCAGATACTTATTGGCAATATCTTTAAACAAAAATTGAATTATTAAACATACTGACCTCCAGGTTGAGCGTACATAGATGTACGTGCAGTAGTCTATGGCACATGCTTGAGCGTTGCATTGGCAACCCTGCGTAGTCACTCGAACTATAACCATTGATGCTCGGCACGTCATGCCTCCTCTTCAGCCTCCTCTTATGTCAATGGACGCTTGCCTGCTCTTTTGGAGACTTCCTCCTCCTCGTGCAGAGGAGGAGTATCCTCTCCTTGTGACATTTTTCAAAAGTGTAGTACGGATAGTGTAGTTCAGATAGCTCAGTATAGATAAATGCCCTGAGTGTAGTATGCAAAGTCAGCATGCATCAAATTCAATATTTGTGAGTTCATCTTGTGTGAGATAGGACACAAGATGCAAATGCCACGTACAATATGCTTGATGAAAGATGAAGATGTTACAAATGCCATGCAAAATGTACATGTTGCAATCTTGAATGAATGCTTTCAAATGTTGCAATCTTTACAAAATATAAAAGGATGTACATCCCCAACATAAATGACATCTTTTTTATATTATAAATGCTGTCAAGGTCAATAATTTTGTTTTTGAACAAGAAATTTATTACAATAAGTTTGACAGACACAGTGTCCCAAAAATATTACAAGGGAAAAAATGTGGCTTATGTTGCAAGCCTAAGGGCAAGAGACATCTCTTCCATAGGCCTCATAGCCAATTCTCCCTCACATTCCACTCTATTTAAGATATCAGTGGTCTCTACATGCGACTTTCTGTGATTGGCAATGCGATGCATCATTTGTTCATGCGCATGGCATTTAATGGCATTAACAACATGAGAGGGCATTTTTCGATCATTCTCAATATAACCCTAGGCATCTTCAAAAAATTGAATCATCTCAACAATGATCCATCCCAATGCATAAGTATCTGCATGGCATGTATCATTGTTGGCATCTATCTCCAAAGACTACTTCTTGCTCTTTCTCTTTCCTACGAACTCTCTCAGCAAAGTCGGCATCTGTCTCCAAAGACTACTTCTTCATATGCTTGAATTCCTTTCAACTCTTCGAGAAGTCCATGGCCATCACCCAATTTATGATGCCTACTTGGCATCTAGACTTTCTAACAAAATCCAATAAGTTGTTGCCTGGGTGCAAGTTTGTGTGCATCCACCTTCCTACGTGCAGCCTTGCCAAACCATCCACAAGTGCATGGATGATATGGAGGAGATTCTCACAAAAGACATTGATCCAAGTAATATCTTCCTTCTCCAATGTAGATGGGACTTCCCCGCTTGCTGTGGCCATTAGATCTGCTCCTCCTCTTAGAACATGGTGGAAGTAGTGTGTGAACCTACCCTGGTCCATTGACAGAATCTAAAGAAATTGCAACAAGCTACCACCATTAAAGTAAGGTGTGATGGTCCACAGTGGCTCTTCTTGGGTTGTTGCAATCACACATACAAGGACTGGGTGTAAAATCTGCATGAGCTATTCTCTCCTTGCTTCTCATGTACACGTCCCAAATTGGCCCTTGTACTTCTTTCCGGCATATTCCACATGATATGGCAACCCTACAGGTCCTACCAACCGCACTTTAAAAATAGTGCCATAGGATCCTGAGCCAATTTTCTCGCCTACTTGGATCTCCCTCTCTGTGACATAGGCCAAGAATGACACTCTGTCTATATTACTAGCCAGGTGTTGTGCCCTTTGAACCTCATCACCTCTCAGTGGTTGAGAGCGTGTAGAGGCTAGCTCCTCTTCTCCTACAGCCAAGGACATAGCTCACCCATAAGCTACTGCAGCCTTCTTTTCCCAACTCTTAGCCTCTATGACATGGCGATCTGATGCAATGACCTTACTCTTGTGCCTCGCCCATACACTCGTCCATTGTGTCGATTTGAAGACATCAAACTCTTGTGCAAGCGTCAATCCAAAGCATGGCATCTGTCTCCCACTGCACCCAGCTCGCAAGGTCATCCTGACCTTCAGACTACAAACTGGTCTTAGCATCACCAAGAATCCTCCTCTTCATAGTGCTAACTCCCTCTAAACTAGATATGGTTGATTCCATCTCACTCTCCTCCATGTGCACACCCTAATAAAAAAGGCATCCTGAATGCTCCTCATCACTCTCTTGCACTCGCCCTTACTTAGCTCTTCCCCTACTTTTGCTTAGTTTCAGTGGTTGAGGCCATGCTTGCTATTAGATCTTGTTGTGTGTGTGCGGAAAGCTTTCTCACGTGACACTAGCAAATAGCTATAATTGCCACACAATAGTGAGCAGGTAGGAATCTAACAATAACCCCCACCCTATGCATGCATGAAATGCAAATGCAAATGATTTCAATGCACGCATGCAAATGATTTCAATGCAAATTTTTTAATTACATGAAATGCATGCATGCAAGAAATGATTCTTTCAATGCATGCATGCATGAAATGCAAGATAATTTCGGAAAAATTTTGATTTTGATGCATGATGCAAGATAATTTCGTTAAAAATTTGATTTCAATGCATAAATGCAAGATAATTTCATAAAAATTTTGAAAAAACTCCCCCCCCCTTTGAGTGGAGGGCCAAGGAAACCTAGTACCAGGATGTGGGCGCAACTAGCCCCCCATCCTATTCAGGACGCGGGACTAGGAACCACTTCCTGAACCAAGACCCTTGGCCAAGAGATGGAGAGAGGAGGATTTTTACCTCTTCTCAATCCATTGTTAGTGGACAATGACATCGGCAATTAGCATATATTTTGGGTAGTAGTACTACCGTCGGTAGCAGTAGTACTAGCAACGGTAAAAGTATTGATACTGCGGGTTGTAATACTACTGTTGGCAGTTATACTTAAACTACTGACGGTAATAAAAGTATCGGAAATATAATCACAATTACCACCGGTAATAATGTGTCATTTTATCGATGATACTATTATCACTACCATCGGTAACTAGATACCATCGGTAGTATTACTGTTACCACCAGTATGTATCCAGTTTCTAGGTCAAGGCCACCTGATAGCGCAAAGCCATGATTGTAGCCGTGAATGTGTGAAATATGTCATCACGACACGTGATCACAAGAAAATTCATGTGATTACGTGAATATGAAATCCTTGATCGCCATGCAAGCTAAGAACAAGAACCTATGCACCTCTGGCCACCGAGAGGAATCTACGTTGGAAGACAGAGAGCAGTAGGAGTTCTCTATGTACAAGGAGGCCTTTGCACAACTTGCCACCTAGGCCCACGCACTGTCCCCCAAACACTTCAAATGCACTTCAATGCACTCCACACAAAAAACCTCATTTTTCACATAGATCTCACCGCCTCTCTCCCGCCCAATGCACTCCATACATCCTCCATCACAATCCCAACCATTGTTGCCTCATCCTTGCCATGTCCTACTTCTCCCTCAACCTTCATCCCACTAGTCTATCCCTCCTCCATCCCTCCAATCTTCCAACCCTAGCCGCCCATCCCATCCTCCTAAACTTCCAAGCGTGGTGTTAAGTAATCAATGAGTCCACCAATTATCCACAAGTTGATGAAGTGATGTAGCTAGCCAAGCTTGACAAACTTAGCCCATGGGTTTGTACTCCCGATAGCCTCCAAGCCAACATCAACTAGATGCAGACCTATGGTTGTGCTTCTGCAGTCAGAATGCAAGGACACCTAGTTGCATATTGCTCCATGACCTACCAAGAAGCAATTACTATCTTTAACTCTACCTCCCCCCTACAAAAATTTTACAGCCACCCCTACAGATCTCACCCAACCTCCCCAACAACCTGCCAATCTAGTCTCACATCCCCTCCCCTGCACAAATCTACATGAGTACTCTTCTAACACCTCCAAAACTAGTACCGTTCAACACGGGACCTCCCAGTCCATCTCCTCCAATACTCTTGTCACCCTTTCAGATGAAGCTCTCAATACATTACTGAAGCCAACACATTTTGTACATATGCCCATCAACCCTTCTCCCATAGGGGATGCAGAGGAGGAGCTTATGCCAAATGTTGCCGATGATGTCCCTCTAGCACCCCCCTCCTCCCCACCCGAAGATATCCAATGGTAGCCAGACCTGCAATCCTTCTAGGAGTTGCCCAATAGGTCCCTCATGCATCATTGGAAGGCCCAACTAGAAGGTTCGTGCCTTCATCTGTATGAGATCATGGAAGTTCCTCCACTCACTCAGTTTATTACTCATTCCTTCAATGGCTGGAGGCGAACCCACTCGAAGTGCACACATGGTGGTTACCACTTAGCCCTTGACATGCCCATTCCCCTCACTAACTCAAACGCCAGCCTTTAACCCTTTGGCGCATCCCCTTTTTGTAAAAGGAGCAATTTTCGTGCTACTATCATAGCGCACACCTTGAGCGGTGGATCCATCCCCTCTACATGCCCATGGAAAGACGATGGACCTGGGCTCACTTCCAAGAGCTCCAACAAAAGGATCCTAATATTATCTCCAACTTCCCGTTCCCTAAGGAAATGACTCAAGGGGGATTTTTCTTTTACCTCCAGTCATTCAACAATACCTACGGCTCTATTCCCAACCCCATGGTGGTTGCAGCGGTACACTTCAACTGCCTCATTCTTTTTCTTCTCCACAATCTCCCTGCCCACAGTCGGCCCATCGATGACAAACTAGATAACCTCAACAACCAGATTTTCTTCAATCCTGACATCAGTCCCTCCCAATTCTAGGACTTGCGCCTCTACCTTTGGGTCCAGAACCTCCATGGCCATCACATTCAAACATTCAAGGACATGCATGCCACCTACTTTTGCAAGTTCTGATCTTATTTCACACAGATCACCCCCCAACAATTGGACTGCTACGCAGTCCTCTAGACTATCCTCTCCACTCACCTACTCCAGCGCGCCTAATTCAAGGGTGGCTTAGTAACAACAAGAAGGGGGGCATGTTAACAGCCACAGCCATGGAGCATGATGACGAATATGGCCCTATGGCTTTTGAGCGGGCTCATCATCGATCTATTCCTGTGGGTTTCGAGCCTCAAATGGCTTAGGATAGAGGTAGTCTCCGAGATCATCTAATTTGGCAAGCATAACACAGGAGCCATTTGTATCCTGTATATGGAAAACACAAGAGCCATTTGAAGACAAAGAGGAGTTTGAGAGAATTAGCATATGCCTTGGCATCATATGGGCCCAAGTGGTTTTAACAAAAGAGAGGTGAGAGAGAGGTATAAGGAAAAGGGTTGGCCCTCCCTTCAAAAGGTGACTTGTATAAAAGGCCAAATGGTTGACTTTGGTCTCTATTGTTGTATGCACAAGTTTGTAACACAAGCTCCCTCTTCTCTTCCAATAGTGTCTCTAGGTGTTCTCTTGTTTCCCTTATAGTGCCTTTGTGTTTGCCACTCCCTCCCCCTTCATTCTTCCCCTCTCCTCTCCCTCTCCCTCTATTCTCCCATCTCCCCTTCCCCTCTTTCTCTCATGGAAATGCATTGCAACAATCCGAGCCGCTTGAGTGACACTTGCGGATGGTTCGTGTTGTGCATTGCTCTCGCAAGGAGCAGCTTGGAGTGGAGGCTCCATCGGCATTCCTTCAAGATCCCCACAACACGTGAGTCACCATTGAGGCTACAAAATTTCAAACGTTCTTCAATCCTTGTTTTACTAGTTCCTACCACCTCAGTGCAAGTGTTCTTCTCTCCTAGTTGTGTACCTTTAGCGTTTTCTAAGTGTGCATCAGACATCATCTAAGACTTGAAGAACCCTCAGGGTTGCTTTGTAGCTCTCCTCTATTCATTGATTGTCAAAGAGATCTTCAAAGTCTTCAAAATCATCTCCAGACACTCAAAGATATCTCTTATAGAAATGAATTAAACCAAACAACTACCATATCTCATCACCTGTCATTGCTCTAAGTGTCTGTGCTCTTGGTTCTAAAAACCACTAGAGTCAATCTACTCAATTCTCCACTCGTACTTTCAGCATGTTCGTCCTCATTAAGATTGCCAAATGTTGACCATTTTCTTCCCTCACCCTCATTGACACATGCACCCAATGCTCCAAAAAATAGTGCCAATTCTTGATGAAGATACCCTCTCTTGCAATCATGGGGCTCCTGGTGTACACACATACTCTCGATGCAAGGGTGGAGTCATCAATAAGAACGAACAAGGGTGATGGGACTCAACTTGCAATGACTAAGCAAAAGGGCAAATTACAAGAGTGAGTCTGACCTACCAGACTCATCACCTAAGTAATGTAATACTATCTATGTGACTCATCCGATTGGTGAACTAACTTCCTACATTACCTATGAAATCTCTTATCACTATAGACCCAAATTACATTGATTCTTATTCCACAACCTTGCCACTTGGTCCCTGGTTACCCACCAACCCTAGTGCCATCATTGGAAATCAAACTAATTACTTATTGATCTACACTCAACATTGGCTAATTTATCATAGGTTTAGATGGGCCAACTTGACTCAAATTACCCATCATACCCATACTAGTATTGCTCATATTAGGATTTTGAGGTACTCATATTGATCCATAAGGTTCTATGGTCATAGTAGGAAGTAATCACGGACTATAACTAGGATTTTGGGTTAACACCATTTGTGACATATTAGTACTCCCATTTTAGAGATTTCCTAATTTATTGTTATAGAAATGTTAGCTCATCTAATGTAGCTAGTTGTTGGATCGTAACATGGAACCCCACATCAAGAGGTAATGTGCTTGAAGAGGTGCTCTTTCTTTTATAAGTGACCTGCTTTTGCCAATTGCCAACATAATGATTTCAAATCAATTCTCTTGCTAGAACCTCTATACTTGAATAGTGATCCATCTTTGCATCCATGTTTCTAGACTTGGATGCCCACAATTCAACTAGAACTAATGGCTCAAACTCTTTAGAAAATTCCTCCTTTTTTTTCCCTTTTTTTTGGGGGGTAGAATGCGGGTTTATATTATAAAGTCAAGAAGATGTGCAAGTTTTTAACATCAACAAAAACAACAAATCTCCTTCCCAAAATAAATCTCCTTCCACTATTTTGGGAAGTATTTCAATTAGCTTTGTCCTTCGGCACCATGTGGGATACCACCTTGATGACAACTGTGTCTAGAATGTGAAATTAAGGACATGGGCATCATCATTTGTGGGCCTTCCCTGGTGCTTCTCTGGCTTCTCTGGATGGTCTCTGAAGGGTCTACAAGAATTGCTCCCTCGACATGATTCATTGCGCACTTTAGCTGAAACAATCGATGGGTCCATGTGAGACACCAGTCTTTTGTAGGAATGTAGGCTTGGCAGAACTTTCTACAATTCAATAGGGGCAGATCTTTTATGTGCTTGTGCATGAATGACCCTTTGCATCACTGCTCTCTCTTCAAGTGTGTTGGTAGGTACAAAGCTAGGATCATGAGAAATAGGAGGAGGAGTAGTGTTCTGCAAAGGGATCGGGCTTTCAATCTCTTGGTGTTGAGGTTGTTCTCTTTTGTTTGCTTCCTTCTCTACTCCAGTAGGTTGTTTTCTTCATGGGCAATACTATCTTCTTTCTGAGTGAATGCTTGTATCTCTGTTTGGCCTATGCAAATCTTTTGGAGAATGTCACTCCACTCCTAGTTGCACACATGAATTTAAGAAGACATTAGGAGCATCAATAACTTTATCATTAAAAACTTTTGCACACCGGAAGAACCAAATTGCCCAAAGTGTCAAGGCTTGGAAGGTGTTCCAGTTTGGTGGAGCTCTGTTAGGGATGTCTCCCAAGAGGAGATAAGCGTAGTTTAGTGGTCTTTGGGCATGATGGATTTGAGCTAAAGACCATAATGTTTTGGACAGTACAATTGAGATAAGCATAGTTTAGTGGTCTTTAGGCGTGACGGATTTGAGCTGAAGACCATAATGTTTTGGACAGTCTACAATTGAGGAAAAGTTATGGAATGTCCTCCTCGGCACTTCTACTTTGATTGCGGATGCTGTCGCCGTGTTCGATCCTCTGAGATCTTTTAGTAGTCTAGACTCCTTTGTGTAGGATTTGCCAAAGTAAGTAGGATTTCTTCTCAGAGGTGTTTTTGTCCCATACTTTTTCGAATCTCTTCACCCACAGCCCCCAAGAATCTCTTCTGTGCCATTTTAGGTTGAGTGTCTTTAGAATTTCCTCTTGACCTTCTACCCAAATTGGGATCGGTGTTAACTGGTTTTGTTCGACCCATCTGCATTCCCTCAAGAATGGTTTGAGGCAACCTCCCATCCACGATAAGATTTCTCTTGACCAGAGCCCTTGTCTCTCATGAATTATTCTCAGATCGAATCTGTTGAGATAGAATTTAGTCATCAGATTTTTGTCTTCCAACCATTTGCCCTACTCTCGGTTCCATAAGCCTCCCCAGGTTTGTATTCCCTTCTTGTTGAGCTTGAGGGCTCGTTTCAAGTCCTCATCGCTTATTTGTGCCTTTGGCCAAATTATCAAGAACCAAATTGAATCTTGATTGCAAAAGGTGCCCATTTTTCTTGAAAAGCCCTTCCACTTGATATAAGGACGTCTTGATGCCCAAGCTTGCCACATCTTTTCCACAATTCTGAACCCTTGGCTAAACACATTTCACTATCCAGAGGAGCCACCTCAAAGGGAACATGCTTCCATTGTTTGCATCTCTTGAGCCTGACTTTTTTCAGATCTTGTATGATTAGAGTTTCCCAAATTAGGTCAAGGTCTAGAAATGCCTTGATTATCCATTGGTTTATAAACCTTGCCACCATGCTGACTCTCTATGTTCACTATCCCTAGTCCTCCTACCTCCTTAGGTAGTGTGCACACTTGCCATTTGACCTTGGCCATCTTGTGGTGGTCAGTGTTCCCCTCCCCAAAGGAAGGAGTTGAGAGAATTCACTTTTTATATTAACCAGTTGATTTTCCAATGCATGAATAACCACTCTCTAAGGATTTTTTATCTCTTTCTTCCATTTATGCATTCAAACCCTATTGCACCTTTGTTTTATCCTACTGCAACTGAACCTATCCACACAAGCACTTTTGATGTGCTAGAGAGAATATTGTGCAGCTTTTTGCATAGATATCCACTTTCAAATAGATCTTTAAACTTATTATCTAATGATTTGGACTCATCAATGATCATGGCTTTCTGATCTTACAAAGGTTGAGCTGGGTGGTTGCAAGCTAAGGGCGTTCACCTTTTGGCCACTGCCTAAAATTTTTAGGGGTGAAAAAGAGGCCATTTTGCATAGTAAATGGGTAATCTCACCTAGTTTCCTAAGGATTCACTCTTTCAAGTCTTCTAACACAACACCACACATGTATTTGTGCACACATTGACATGGTCCAATCGAAAATTAGAGATATATAACTCTGCTTTTCCACTGGTGTCATTGTAGGTCATAAGGTTGGTCACACTTTTTAGCAAATACAAGTGTGACATTAAACCATTAATATCTTACTCATTCTACATGAAATGGTGCTACAAATTGATAGGAAGACACATCACATATTGTAGATTTGAACTTGATTTTTTGAGTTTTGTTGAAATCTTTATCTAATTAAAATAGATTTTTATGTTTAATAATTAAGGGGAAATGTATTTTTTGGTGCACCATAGCTTTTTTGGCCAAGCTTGAAATATTTTTTACATTTGATTTGATAAATCTAAAATCCAATGGTTAGGTTTTATGGGATCTACATTTGAAATTTACTTCAACTTGTTAGAGGATTGGTAAAGGATATTGGAAAAAAACATTGTAATTTGTAGAAGTTTTGTAATACACCAAAAATCACACATATATTAGGCGTCGACTTGATGAAGCTATTTAAAAAAAATTGGTGAAATTTGCATAAGGGAAGGGTCAATTTTGCCTTCCCCAACAAGTGAAAACCCCTTCATGTATGTAAAAAGGGTCACACTAGACAAATACCAAGGCTAGACAGGATTGGTGTTAGGCATGGACGTGTAGGTTTGGGTAGTTACCAAGACTCGTGGCAACATTTTTGGTGGGGTATCTTGTCCATGTGGAAGGCTGACACATCATCATCCTCAAGAGTGGTCTTGCCACCTCAACATGCCACATGAGCCTTTGACTTTTCTTGCACATCACCACCTCTGGCATTGAGGACACATCAGTAGGTTGCCTAATGCGATGCATGCCACTCATCATACATCATACACCACATCGGCCCCTACATTCCACCTCATTATCATCTTGGTAGGTTCCACATCATGAGCATGCATGATGCCACATCATCTGCGATTTGCCACATCAGCATCTCCCTCCATGCATGTACAAAATGTCCCGCCACATCATCATGCACTCTCATGAATGCAAGGCATGGAAGGTGGATGGTCTAATGCACGATGTAGTGTATATGCATACATGCAGGATGCATGTGGCATGCATGCATGCATGATGTTGTAACATGAAAAATGATGTATTATGTTATCACATATTAAAATCTTATGCCCACTTAATTTAGATTAGAATAGTCATTAAGTCAGATCCTCTTCTCCCATGGTAAGTTGGTTTAATTAAATTAAAATCAAATAATTAGACTTATATTTAATCATATATTGTAAAATATATAGATTAAAATCACCTCAAATTGTAAGAAGCAATCAAATTTGCATTTTTTCCATCATATACTCAATTGATTCTAATCATCAAAAATTAAGGGAACCAACCAATCCATTCAATTTACTAGATTATCAAAATTATGGGAACCACCCAATCCATTCAAATTATTAGATTATGTCAAATTAGGACAACCACTTATTTCATTGATATTACAAGAATAAATAAAATATTATCTAATCAAATCAAATGTAATCCAATCAAATCTAAGTAGGGGTGTCTAACTTTCCTATAAGAGGGCACATTGTTTAGGCTCATTTCATGCATTCTTAGTTTGAAGCCTTGCCCTTATTACCTAAGCTTGACACCTCCTTCTACCTTCTTAGTTTGAAGCCTTGCTCTTATTTTCTCTCCATAATCTTCACACCTCCTTCTATTTTGAAGCCTTGCCCTTATTGCCTTCCCCTACTGATTCCTAGCTTCAATGAGAATGGGTTCTCAAAGAGATAGAGCTAATAGAGCCGATAGGAAAAGGAGACCCCTACCGCTGATGTTGTAGAGGAAGAGCAAAAGAGGAAGGCTGGTGAGTGAAAGAGAGCATCGGGAGCTAGAATCCATGCTGCCAATGAACCAACCCCCCCTTCGCTCGCCCCCCTTCTCTTGCCCCCTTCCTCCCCCCCTCCTCTTGCCCCCCCTCCTCCCCCATTCCTCCACCACTCATGCCACCTCACACTAGTGATGGATCAAGAGCATGTGCCTTACCAATGACAACCATTCATCGTCGTGTCAATAGTATCGTAGAGTCTTTCTTTGTTGACCTTAATCTTTCTTCTCATTCTACTCTTCTCACTTGCTTGATTGATCATCCTAAGTTGGTAGAGTGTAGAAAGCTTGCTCGGATTGGTGCACATAGAGACAGGATAAGGTCCTTAGTAGTGTTCGTCATTCTTATGCATCTATCAAGAAGAGGAACACTGCAGATGCCTTGGCAGCATGTTGTGCTGTTGTGGTTGCTATTACTCGACCCCGCATGGCAGGTCATGTTCGTGCTATTGTGGTTGCTATTATTCGACCCCGCATGGCAGGTCATGTTCGTGCTAGATCTGGCTTACTCCACATTCCACCGCATACAGTGAGAGTGGGCATGATTAGGAGTGAGAGTTTAGATGCCAATGACGTTGATGCTCTATGGGCTTCTAGTGGTCCCGCACCTCAAAGTGATTGTTTTCTCGATGAGAGAAACAAGGCATTCATAGAGCAGTTTTGGGAGGAGCATTATAGGGCATCGCCAATTTTGAAGAAGGCATTGAGAAAGAGGGTCTCACGTGGTGTTTACATCGAGCATGGGGGTGCTTTCTTGAGGTTAGCCAAACTGAGTTGTATACTCAGTTTATAGAGGCACATCCCCACATTAGGATTGGGCATTGATATTTTAAGAGGTGTAAGCCATGGTATTTGCGATGTTCTAAGGAGCAGGATACATGCTGTTGTCGATATCATGTCGACTTTGGATTGTTTTACGATGCCTTACTTTCCCTCATTAGACACAAGGGAGTGGTTCCTACTAGTCCTCATGACTTCATTCACTCTATATTGTGTCCACGAGAGGAGGATGTGTTGTACCATTCACTTGATTGTGTGGAGGGGAGATGTGCCAGATGTGGTGATAGGGCGGTGATTTGGCCCTACTTTGTACCATTCAAGAGGATGGTAGTGACATGGAGATTGTGCATTAGCAGTGTTACGATATGTTACACCCATGTTAGATGGTGGTGGACAATCCAGGAGGTTGCTGATTGTGGAGAAGGAGACTCCATGTGTGGTCTTCATGTTGAGAGATCACACTCAACATCATGTGATCATATGTGCATAGCACCATCATGTGATCATATGTACATAGCCCTAACCCAGTAGAGTGCTATAAAGGAAAGGGTTAGATGCCTTAACCCTAACCCTAAATGGGTTTGCATATATTCTACATTTTCAATTGAATCTAGTGTACAGTTAGTCATTTGTGGTGAGCTCTCTAACTGTGTCCTCTCTCCTCATCTCCACTCTTCTCCTCTCCCCTCTTCACATTTTGTCATGGTATCAGAGCTCCCTTGCCTTCTGCTGAGGCATTGCAACCTTTGAGAGCGTGTGAGTGATTGAGAGATTGAGAGCTTCTCGAGTGTTCTTGTGAGAGTTCATTTCCATAGAGAAAAGTTTCCGTTCATTGCATTGAGAGAAAATTTCCGTCATTCCTAAGAAATTTCCATTCATTTCTTGAGTGTTTATGATAGTTTCAAGTGAGAAAGAGAGAGAGGTTCCATTCTTGTAAGCGAGAGAGATTTTATTGAAGAATTCTTGTTCCCTCCATTCCTTGTACTCTGAGAGAGAGATATAGGGAGAGATCAAACTTGTGTGAAAGATCTCAAATCTTATCCCACCAAAATCTACAACTTCAAAGGCGACCTCTGCAGCTCCTACAAGCTCAAACTACGAGCTACATCTGCCTTGCAATGCCCTCCAAGATTGTGCAGTCTCCACTAGAAACTCTACAGTGCCTGCGAATCTGTAACAACTTCAACACCTTCTCTACTATAGCCAAGCCTCCCTCAAAAATGGCATCTATGAATTGCATCTACGAACTGCATCGACCTCTTCAAATGAGCACCTTTTAACTCCGCTCCCTTCCAATGTCTCCTTGAAACCAACATCCACGAGCTGCTCCATATGCAAAGAGCTTCAAAAGTGTCTATGCCCAAATGACAGACAGATCTATGAAAGCTTCCACTAACAGGCCCTTCAATTTTCAAGGGAAGGACCTCCTGCCTCACGGGACTAGCAGCACTCGCCTTCAGAGTCGACAACACAATGCAATGCTTAAAGTCCAACCAGCCTATTTCTTTGCATAAGAGCCTTGGCATTGTGGCTCCCTCCTCCATCGATGAAATGAGCGCCAACCACCAGCAAAGCTCCAAAAGTGCCAGCGCTGCTCCAATGAGTCTCGAGCGACAACGTTCATAGCTTCCAAACCTGCTCCCGGCACCTCAACTCCCTACACTAGCTTCTACAAGCTAAGGCCATCTCTCTCTACAAACGTGTTGAGAGTTGTGGTGCCATGAGCACATAATTAGAGGCTAAGGTATGGTATAGGAAAGAATTAAAGTAGCCACCCTAGGATGTGGACTACATGATGTGGAGATGTGGATTGAGGATATCCACAAGGAGAGATGTGGATGAGAGGATCCCACAAGTGTTGACTATTCAAAGGCAACTCTCTATATAAGAGGCCTATCATGTATTGTTGAGAACACACATTGCAAGAGATATAGATTTGCTATCTCCCTCTCATGTCTTATTTAGTGTGCTTTGAGCCTCCTTAGTTCTTCTATTGATCTTGTGTGCACTAGGTTTAGCACGATCTTACATTCTTTCTCATGGTATCAGAGCATAGGTTTAGCTCTCCTAGTTTAGCTCATTAGTAAGAATAGGACACCACTCTCCTATGACCACTGTCTCCGCTGTGTAGAGATCATATGGAATTGTGTCAATCTCTGTGGAGAATGCCACCAGTGGAGAATGGCAGTGGTGCCAATCTCATACCATGACCTGAAAACACGCACAAGGAATCCTAAACTCACATGTGCATTGGCACTTTTGCCATTATCCTACTGCAGCCAATAAAATTAGTGGAATGTCAATCTATAGGTTCAGTTTGTCTAGACTACTACTAGCGGAGAATGGCAGTGGTGCCAATCTCATGCTTGCAAATACATAATGACACTGAGATCATCAAACTCACATGTAGAATGGAATAGGGCACCACTCTCCTATGATCACTGGAATGCCCCTCCTAGAATAGTAGGCTAAGCATTTGTACAAGTGGAGAATGGCAGTGGTGCCAATCTCTTATTAGACCCTAAGAACTAGGATTGCTTCCATTCCTAGATTAGTTTCAAAATGTAGGATTAGTTTTAGATCTCGAGAGTTCTTGTGAGAATTCATTGAGAGAAAGAGTGAGAGAAATCCATCTTCTTGAGACAATTTCCATTTGCTCAATAGAATTTCCATCCATTTGAGATATTTCCATTCACGTGAGAAAGAGAGAGATATGCTCCTTCATTTCTCTGATAGAATTATGTTTGGGAGAGAGAGCATCTATATTCTCCTTGTTGCAAGAGAGAGTGAGATAGGGAGTGTTTTCAAAGGTTTTGTGAGAGAGACAGGGAGTGCAACTTCAAAGGTTTTCGACCTTGTTGTAGATCTAAGGCTCTAAGGATTCTCCATCTCCAAAACGCCCTAGCATGTGTAGTTAAGCAATGTCAGCAACAACTAGCAACATCTACACCAAGCAATGACTACTACAACTGACTCAACCAAAAGCCAGCCTCGCCTAATTGCCTTTGATGCCTCTCCAACAGTGCTCCCAGTCTCCAGTCTCCTATGTCCTTTAACACTGCTCCTACAAGATCGTCCCTCTCTAGATGTGACCTTGACTGATGATAGCTCAATGCTCCAAAACATAGAGCTGCCAAGCTATGCACGCTTCCTAGATATGGCAAGCTGCCGGTTCACGCGATTTCATTGAGGGTTTGGCGGGATCCTTATCCATGTCAAAAACAGCACCAATGCCCAATCATAATAATTAGATTCATCCCCTGAGCGAATGCTGCCTCATCTGCCTCCCTCTACAAGTGGCTTGCACTCATCTTCCTCTCTCCAAAATTTGCAACAAAGCACCATATCGATTTCACACATATGCAGACTCTGGTTGAATTCTTCGATATATCCAGGATCAATTGCACTGTAGAGATGACCAAGCACTATTAGAACTCTCTGTACAACCTCTACACAGTCCATCCATTGACGACCAACAACCTACAGCTAGCGCAACCCAACTGCAAATGCGATGACTATCTCCTGCAATAACCTGCATCTCCATCGATCAATGATTGCCCAAGCAACGCATGCAATAGCACGCACACATCCCCGACCCGGACAACAACGAGATGACTTCTTCTTGTTGCAATAAGGAATGCCAACGACTTCTTCTTGCGATGAGGATGACAGATTGTTTGCAGAGATTTGGTCATAGTTTTGGCTAAGGGCTATACGTGGCACATAGAATGATTAGGGTGTAGTCAATCTCTAGGTTTGGTTATCCATGCAATGGTCAATTTTTTGCCACGTGCAGATCAAAGTTGAACCATGGTTAAAGCTTATGTTTAGGGGTAGGATTAGTTAAGGGCCAGCTAAGCACAGTTACCTCTTGCTAAGCACAATGCAAGTGCATCATGTGAACAGCCAAGCCACATCATCAAGGCCCCCTCTTCTTCACAAAAACTTCGACAAGGCATAACTTCCAATCCAGGAAGAATTTGCACATGCTCCAAAAAGAAAAAGTGATTGTCTTTTTGAGCTCTACGTGTTGTCAAGTCAGTATCATTGTATGCAATTAGACACTGCCAATATTGAAAGAAATCAATTGGTAAGACCTTTGCAACAAATGGAAAAGTGATGCATGAATGCAAAAAGCATGCCAAAAGCATAAGTGCATGAGATGACCATAGCACGAAAAATGGCATCCACACATAAAGCATTAAGGCACATGGAAGAACAAAGCATTATGCATCAAGCTACATCAAGCAAAGAAGACAACAACATTGACAACATGAATTGGGATGCAACAACCTTGCCACCTTTAGCCCACATGTTTGTAAATCAGACCTGACCACCTAAGAGTAGCTATGAAAGCACCCAGGGGAGGTATTGACATGTAAACCACACTTTACCACCTTAAGTAGTAATGCAAGCACTAAGGGGAGGTGATGGAATGTAACTCACATCTGACCGCCTTGCAATAGCCAAAGGATCATGGCACCAAGGGGAGGTGTTGAGAGTTGTGGTGTCATGAGCACATAATTAGAGGCTAAGGTATGGTATCGGAAAGAATTAAAGTAGCCACCCTAGGATGTGGACTACATGATGTGGAGATGTGGATTGAGGATATCCACAAGGAGAGATGTGGATGAGAGGATCCCACAAGTGTTGACTATTCAAAGGGCACTCTCTATATAAGAGGCCTATCATGTATTGTTGAGAACACATATTGCAAGAGATATAGATTTGCTATCTCCCTCTCATGTATTATTTAGTGTGCTTTGAGCCTCCTTAGTTCTTCTGTTGATCTTGTGTGCATTAGGTTTAGCATGATCTTACATTCTTTCTCAAAATGGCAACCCCTAACTAACATCTAAGGCACATGGCATAGCTCTGGTGGCTTAAGGCACCTAAGGACTAATAGATTTCTCACTTCTATGATGAACTCTATTTGGTGCTCTAGCCAGTGGAAGCCAATACCAATGAATGCACGACACCACTTCTATAGGCTTCCTGCACATTCTACATTGGCGCACTGAGCGAATACGCTACTTGGAGAGATGCAAGAGATGCAAGGTAATTCCATACCTAACGCTTCTAGTTCACCTTCTATGCACAAGAGTCTAGGTAAAAATAGCAAGTCTAAGTCTTAGGTGAGAATAGAACAAGATCATGTGAGCCTTCAACTCCCACAGTTGACCCACCCCTCTGTAACAGTAAGTCCATCAGAGCTACGTAATTAGGCTCCATGTGTCCACTCACACTTCAATCACTAAGTCAATCAAACATTGACACGCGGCCATAGTCATACTACTCACTTTTCTTTGATCGTGATTGTTCACACCACATCACTTGAACACTGCACGCACCTAGGTGTAGTCAGAATCATCACCAGAGACTTCAAGCTAAGTCGCTTCTATAGCCTTAATGTAGTAGATTGACTCAGTCATTGCTCTAAAACTAACGCCAGTCATTGTGCTAAAAATAATGCTTACCCGTCGTGCCTATGTTTTAATAATGCCTTTTGCTACACTAAAAATAATGCTTACCCTCGACTTTAATAACGCCAGTCTCACTGCCATGAATAATGCCACCCATTGCACTATAGTTAAAGCACCTACCTTCAACACAACAACAAGCCATCCCAATATGGCTAGTTGCTGCTATAATAATGCTTACCCACTGCTTTAATAAGGCCAGCCACTGCCTTATGCCTAGATTAATGCCTGTCGCTATGCTATTTGCTAAAGCCACCTGCTACTTTACCAAATGCCCTATATAAACACCTAGCCTGAGTGTCAAGAGCTCACTTTTTGTCGTAAGAAAACTTTGCCAAATGTTTCTTGAAATTCTCATAGCTCTTGAAATCCCCTCAAACCAAACCTGCTTGCCATTTTCATACATGTCCACCATGTCCTCCCACTTGTATCTGCTCATGATCTCTTCACTGTCACGACGAACTCATTGAAGTCACTTCCACTCTTTCATACTCAGTAACCCTCTCCTCCTCCCACACAATCTCTTTTCCCTGGCCCGGACAAATGGAACAAGAGCAACAGCAAAAGTTAGAATCGTCTGCCCAATAGTCTACCACACGAACACTCTGGAACTGATGCATACATGACACTGCAAAAGTACAAAATTTCTTGGAGCATACAAGATTCTCTCCACGTGGGCAAGAATTGATGGAATAGTTACAAGGGATTGTCTTTGGGCATAATTAAAAGATTGTAGTTGTATTACTGCAACACAGCAACATACAGGGCCATGCAAGACCTTGATGTGGAGCCATATCTCAGGGTTGTTGGATTGCAGACAGTGGTAGCAAATTTTTCATGCCACCTCAACCTCGGACAAGCCATGGAGTTTGTAGACAACTACAACAATGCAACAAGCACCGCTAGCTGGGTACATGCATATGGCCAAGTGCACTACTACCACTTCACATTCGAGACAACAAACTGGAGGGCATTCATCTTACCTGCACTCTCCCAGATGTACCAGACACTAAGGTCCATGGAGAAGAGGTTGGCAAACGTGGCCCCCTATAACAAAAACATCCATCAGGAAGGGGTTCCATTCAACATAATTTAAAGGACCACAACTGGTGAAAGCAACTCATGCAATTACACTGTTAATGAACCATTCCGTCATCCTCCCCAACCTCCTACTACTATTATACAAGAGAGAGCCCACAAACTGGGGCAGTCTTCTTTTACAAGGAGATCATAAGCATCTGTCAACATGGTGACAAGATAGGTAATCCAATGTTCTTGATGCCCATTATCCATCACCTTTCCAATGAAGTTATGGTGATGCGGATAGAGACATCAAGTTATTGTTAGTACCGTCTACTCGAACGACGATGCCTATAAAAAAAAATTAAGGTCAATGAGATCACCAACAAAGCCCAAGATGAAGAAACAACCAGGAAAATCCTAGAAAAGGTGGTCACAAGGAAGCTCCAAGTAGAGGTGTCAGCCCACTAACAAAGAGAGGAGGCTGAGAAATAGGCATGTGAGCTCCTAAGGCAGCAACATGAAGTACAAGAAAAGCTCTGAACAACAAAGCAAGGACAAAAAAAGGGGGCTGAGTCACAAGAATGTAGAGAGCAAGAACATAGACTCAAGAGGCCCATTAGTCCCAATGATGAAATCATGAATTTACTCAGGACCCACATGAGCAAAATCCTCCACCGCCTCCACTACAATAAAGAGCAGCTAAAGAGAAAAATCCCCTCCAAGTACCCTACATCCCAAATTTGTACTAGCAAGCTTTGGAATACTACACATCCACCTCATACACTTCTCTCGAAGGGTACAAGGATTTACCAAGAGGAGATCGCAACATTGATGTAAAGGAGATGACCTTCCTCTAATCGATCTCGGCACTAAGTGTGGTAGCCCAAAATGTCATGCATATGCAACAACAAGCATTCCGGCTGTAGTATGAAGAAATTCCCTAGATCTTGCAATGGATTGTCTTTTACAACTACTTGCATCCAGAGCTCAAGTTCAAACACAAGTCAAAGCTTTAGTTTTCTTTGCTGGTCATTTGTTCTCGAGGCTAGCAAGTCTTGTTTTTTGGCAGACAAAGAGAAGGGTAACTGTGGATTTTTGGTAGATTTTAGGGAAGGCACTTTGGCATTTCCTCCATTGCTTTTGTAAAATGAATGTCCTAATGGGATGACTTCCCCACCCCCTCCTCCCAGCACGTGAATGTGCACTTAAACCATGGCCTTACCTCTCATAATGGGAAACAAGAAACTTCCCATTACACCCCTTGAAAAAGATTTTTGAAATGCGGTCCAAAGGGCAGACTCGGGTACATTTGCAAAATGACTATGACTAGAATGTCCACCACGATGATTTCCTCTACTGCCACAGAAATTCCCTCAATTGCTATACTAGATTGACTACCTTAGTCGTACTCCTTCTTGTGGCAATCTCTTTCATAGTGTCCAAACTTATGACAGTAGTTGCACTGGATGTTTAACACGTTGGTGGATGCATTCCCTCGTCCTTGGAATCTTCCTCGGTTGGAATGATTTCCTCTTTGTTGATTCTGATGTTGTTAAGGATGATGTTGATGCTGATTCTGACTTTGCTAATGATTTTGTCGTTGATGATGACCACTTCTTTGGAATGATCTGCCTCTACCTCTGCCTCTGCCTCTACTTCTGTCTGAAGCTGTGAATGCCTGATCATTAGAATGACCTTTGCATGCATGAATGGCTTGTGTCACCAAGGAGGACTGACTGAAGTTCTTCCAGTGTTGGAATTTGCCATTGAATGGCAATACTCTGGACTAGATTCTCGTATCCCTCTCCTAGTTCATTCAGGATGACTTGAACAATTTTTGGTGGATTCATGGTCTCTCATGTTGCTGCTACGAGTTGATTGTTGTAGTCTTTAATCTTGAGTACATAAGCATGACCGGTATCATTGCTGTTGCGGAAACTCTAGTTGATTTGGTTTCTTAGTGTGAGAATCTTGGAAGTGTTCTTGGACTCATAGAGAGTTGGAAACATATCCCATGCTTCTTTTGATGCCTTGACGATATTGAGCTATCCTAGCATGACATCTTGCACATTCTGCTTGATCAGATGTGCTCGAGCAATGGCAGGATTTGCTATAGGTGGGGAAACTATTGATGTAGCTGTAGATCTCACTGCTGGTGCTGTGACAATAGGTGGAGTAGAGCTACTGCTAATTAGATCGTCCAATGGTCTAGGTGTAGATCCATCGACATACTCCCATTCATCTAGAAGTACAAGAATGGTCTCTATTTGATATTTCCATGTGCCGTAATTGGAGTTGTCTAGCTTAGCAGATGCCTCTAGATTGAGGTTGCTAGTTGTAGACATGGTGCAAGAAATGTACTCAAAGTGTCATGAAAATCACTGTCTAAATCAACTACAAAACACTGACTGTAGCAAGTGAAATCTAAATTGTCAGTGAAGATAGAACTGCAAAATATATAATCCAATATGAATTACAAGTGTTGTGGCAAATGATGTCAGTAATAGCCAAGAGGATTTACAAGGCTGAAATGATGTGCACAATGCCATGAAATAGCCAAATAGGCTTTACAATGATGGCATGTGTGTGTGAAATCAAATCATGTGCTATCTACCCACTGATCAATCGGCAATGCCTCTAAACACTCTAAAGTCTGCTCACTGAAGTGATGAACATCAAGTTTCAGGTAATGTGATGATGTGAAATTGTATGTGAGCATAGGGACCGACTCTGAGTAGGAACCAGTCGAGAATTTTGGGCATGGCTTAGATTGGAAACTTGGGGAAATTCAAAGCGTCCCCTCTATGGTGATCTAGTCTACTCTGATCTAGATCTATACCAAGCGTCGATTGATGAAAGAACGTCAAATAATTTCTTTTCTTTGGTTCTTTTTATGTGTTGGGTCAGATGCATCGATGTAGAGGCTGATGTGCATTTAGGAAGTGGATTTGTCGACGAGGCTCAAAAGTGAGTGATACTTGTACCGAAATGTGCGCGTGATGTGATGAGCGCATAGAGCATTAAAAGCCCATCGTTTCACCTCTTTGTAGCACCTTAAATTCCTCCTAGATCAAGAGATATGGCTTGATCTAGGTGGAGGGGCAAAAAAGAGAGTGAAATGTGCAGTGATAATGTGTCCTGTGAGTCACATGCAGTGATGATGTGGCATTGTGCTTAGCAAGAGGTGTGCCTGTGGAGCAGTGGATGAGGTGGCAATTAGGTGCATGAAGTGCCTGTGGAGAATTGTATGTGCTAAAGTGGCACTTCTAACTGTGTTGTAGTTAGGTAACCAAGGTCAGACATAACTAAGGTTACATTAACCAAGATGACATGGTAGTCTTTTGGTCAATGATGACATGGCCTATATGCTGACATGTCAAAGTGCCAGGTGTCTTGCTGATGTGGCAAGAGACTAGTCAAAGCTGACATGGCAGGTGAGTGGCTACTGATGTGGCATCAATGACCTACTGTTGATGTGGTAGGTGGATGCCAAGTGGCAAATGATGTGGCACCTGGAGAGGATAAGGTGCCAGATGCTGACGTGGCATGATAAGGTGCCATGTGGCACTTTGGTGACCAAGCCCACCTTGAGTGGGTAAGAAGTTGGGTGGCTTTTGTGCCACGTGTGAGCTCACAGAATCATGGAGATTCTGATAGAATCTCACAAAAATTCTATTGATGGCAGGTTCACTGCGTGAGTTGCTTTTGTGGCCATTGATGTGGAAAATATCGTTTTGAAAGCTTACTACCATTAATGTAGCCATCCATTTCCATGCTATCAAGGGTGGTGATTCTGCAAGACCCTTGTGGTGTCATTTTCACTACCTAGTACAGACACACCATGCTGCGATATTTGAGATTGGACTTAATGTTTCTAATGCTATACAGAAGAGAGAGATCGCATCCTTATTGTGCAAGTTGCAATCAAACCATTTCTTTCTGCATAGCTTCTCCACCCTCATGTTGTAGGCGGCCCTTAGCCTAGTCGCATCAAGCTTGATTAACCACTCAAGAATGGCTTCATCAGATATGCAATCCCTAATAGCCACTCTAAGGCTGGGCACAATAAATTCCATGGGCATTGCCGCCTCCACCCCAAATGTGAGGCTAAAGGGTGTGCAATTTGTCACCACCTTGTAGGTCGTGCAATAGGCCCATAGTGTGGCGGTGGCGAGTTAATGCTCCCATTCATTGCAGCTAGCCTCAACTATACATGTCATGATTCGGCATGACAATTTTTTTGAGCTTTCAACCTATCCATTTGCTCCAGCGATAGTGGGGAGTAGATTTCCGATGCACTATAAGGAACTCACTCATTAGAATTTTTATTGTATCATTCACAAAGTGTGTTCCTCTATCACTCACAATCTCGAGTGGGAGGCCAAACCTAGATATCATGTTCTCATACAGGAACTTTATGGTGGCCCTCACATTGGCTTTCCTGGTGGCCTTAGCCTCTACCCATTTAGTGAAATAATATATGGCCACCATAACATAACGGGCCTGAGTTCCCTTTGTGGCAGGAATGATAGGACCCACAAAATCGATTCCCCACTTTTCAAAGGGCTGATTAGTGAGGAATCTGGTCAATGGCATGTAGTCTTGGTTATGAGGTATGGAGACATGTTGGCATGGGTCACAGCGCTTGACGAACTCTGTTGCATCTAGCCAGAGTGTTGGCTACCATAACCTACCCAATAATATCTTGTGGCCCATATCTTCACCTCTGAAGTGGCTTCCAATGATGCCTAAATGAGCTTGTTCTAGAACTTTCACAAATCCATATTCTCGGATGCATTGGAGCATAATGCCATCCTTCGCCATCCGGTAGAGTTCTCCGACAATCAGTTGGTATGGGGCTGCATCCTTAATGATCTTTCTAGCTCTATCCTTATTGACTACTTTGTCTTGGAGGAAAGCATTTGTTAAGAAGTGGCCAATTTCCCTTGCCCATTCAAGAACTAGATCTACTAAGAATAGTGGAGCATTTGGGAGATTGTCTTCCACTCTGGTTGCCAGCTTACCATTAGGGATCTGGGACATGTGAACTGCCTTGAAATCCATGCGTCTCAGTTGACTACTATCGTAAAATCAAATTCCAAAAGGATAAGCATCCATTGGGTAATACGACCTGTCATGCATGGTTTATTGACTAAGTAGAGGAGGGCGTGGTGATCAATAAAGAAGAGAAACTTGTTTGCTAACAAGTAATGCCTAAACTTTTTCGAGACTTTTTGGCTACATATAGCATGGCCAAGCCTTTCTACTCAGTGGTGGTGTAATTCATTTCGGCATCGTTCAACTGGAGACTGGTGAATTATATGGGATAATCCAAATTAAAGGCAATGGTGTGGACATGAAACTCTAAGTCCCAATTGGGCTCTCGCAAAATAGGGGCTGATGCCAAGACCAATATTAGGGTCTCATAGGACAATTGACATTCTTCTATCCATAGAATATAATCAACAACTTGTAGAGAGGGTGAGCGACCTCTGCATAATTACAAATAAATCTACGGTAGTAGCCCATATGCCTGGTGAACCAATGCATGCCCTTTGCATTGGTGGATGGGGGTAACTCAAAAATTAGTTTGATTTTTTATAATTGGGGGAGATCCCATTTTTGGACACTACATGTCTGAGTATTACCCCATGTTTCACCCAAAATTGGCAATTCAGGGGATTGAGGGAAATTCTATAGAGACAGTATCTTTGAAACACCAATCTCAGATACTTAAGATGATTGTCCCAATTAGAGTGAACACATAGATTGTTGTGGGTGACTCACGTGTCATGGGGATGTTGAAGATATGCCAATGGAGCTTCCACTCCAAGATACTCCTTGTGGGAGCAATGCATAGCACGAGTTGTCTGCAAGTGTCATGCAAGCCGCCTCTAGATTGTTGCGATATGGTTTCACGCGAGAGAGAGGGAAGAGGAAGAGGAGAGGTGAGAGAGAGAAGGGAGGGAGGAGGAGGGAGAAGGAGGGGAAGGGGGAGAAGGGAGTGAAGGGGGATAGAGTGACAACCACAAGGGCACTATGAAGAAAACAAGAGAACACCCAAAATGCTCTCTTGGAAGAGAAGAGGGAGCTTGTATTCAACTTGGGCAAACAACAATGAAGACCAAAGTCAACCATTTGGCCTTTTATACAAGTCACCTTTTGAAGGGAGGGCCAACCCTTTTCCTTTTTAGCACTCTCCCTCTCTTTACAACCAAGGGCTCTTGGGCCCCGTAGGGTGCCAAGGCATATTTCTATTCTTATCATCTCTCCCTACTAGTGGAAATAGTGCCTGTGTTAACCATATTAAAGTGCTTGGGACAAAGTTGAATAACAACAGAAGATCCCACAAGAAAGCTAAAGGAGAAAATCGCAGAAAATTCAAGGCCAAACACTTCAATGAATTCGAACGAGTCTAAACAAGGATCGTCAAATTGTACCTTGCAAAACCAGCTCCCTCAAAATTAGAACCACCGCCTCTTGAATGGTCCCTTGAGGGCCTAGAAGGAGTATGCACAGCAAAGGAACTCTTACTTGGAAAAACCTTACCAGTGGAAAAGTTACCCCATAGTTCCCAACGTAAGAAGTTTCGAAAATATAAGCCACATGTGTGGATGAAGCTGGATCAAGAGACTTTAGAAAAAGAAAGTCAAAAAGAGCCTAACAAATTGGTAAATGAAACAATGCCATCTAGTACACATGGCACATGTTAGGCTAATTCAACACCATCAGAGGCCGATCTTCGAGAAGTGCCAGAATACTTCAAGAATTACACAAGTGGCAGTGCACCAATAGCAATGCCAAGACCACTAAGAGAATCTGAAGTTCAAGAAACCGATAGCATTGGAGAAACTCCAATCTATGAGGGGCTGGCAAAAACATGCACAATAAACCTCGCCCTTGAACGGGAGGAAGAAAAACTGGTTTTCATTGGGAAACAGCTTCATCAAGAAGATGAAACCAAACTCAAAGCACTCCGAATGGAATACCGTGACTGCCTAGCATGGTCATACAAAGAGATCAAAGGAATGTCACCAGACATGGCAATACACATGATACCTATAAGGGAAGGTGCTCACCGTTAAGGTATGTGGACCTTATCGCACAAATCCTAAGTATGGCACCATGGTTTATGACGAGCTGGAAAAACTCCTAGATGCCGGATTCATCTACAAGATAGAGCACACTGATTGGGTTTCACCCATTGTCATTATGCCTAAACGGAACAAGAAGCTCAGAATATGCGTAAACTTAAAAAATATGAATGCCGCCACAATTAGGGATCACTATCCCCTACCCTTAACAGAAACAGTGTTGGAAAAGGTGGCAGGCTCCAAAATATATGGCTTCTTGGATGGCTTCAGTGGCTATAACCAAGTGCAAATCGCTCCTAAACACATTAGGAGGTGTTCCTAACCGGCTCCCAAATAGTGCTTGTGTTAGCCTCGCGCCGTCACACCTTAACCTATTTGTGCTTTGAACCCCATGCATGAGGCTCAAAATTGGATTTGCGAGGCTCAACTTCTGTGAGACACTCAACGGTAACCCTGTGTTGGGATATTTGGGGATCAAACTCCCTAAGTTTGAGCTATACTTCTTTCATGGCTATTTTAATTGGCATGGCTATTTCCATGGATGTGGAGCTGAAAAGTGCACGTTGCTTGCACTCCTTGTACTTCCATGGACATGGACTTGAAGTGTGCATCTTCTTATTCCTAGTGGTAGCTGGAACATACAACTTGAGCCTAGAATCCTTGAATCCTTGTACTTTGGAGTGGACGTTGGGTATTTGGGGATCAAACTCCTTGAGTTTGAGCTATACTCCTTCCGTGTGCACATTGCTTGTAATCACTGGCCTTGAGGTATTTGGGGATCAAACTCCCTTGACCTTATCCGTTGAAGTAGATCATTTGGCCTAGTCACCTTTAATTGCTGATTACCCTGCATTCGGTGGCTATACTCAATGGATGTTAGCATGACCCCTTTCCTATTGATGATCCATCCTCGGGTCACAACCATGCTGGAGGAGGTTGGTGGTGTAGCGGTCCAGCTGTTGTGATGTGAGGCGAGTGAGGTATGTGCGGTACTTCCAAAAATGTGTGGCATGCATATCCTCGTAAGTGCGGAGGTGATGCCCTTGGAGATTGCAGATGTGGAGGTAGAGGTGGAGGTCCTAGAACTGTGATTCGGACTGACATCAGGGTTGAAGACAATATGGTTTTTCAGATTGTGGGTGCAGTCGTCAATGGGGTGACCGTGGGTGGGAAGATCGCAGAGGAGTAAGAGGAGGAGGTGGTTGAAATGGACGGCAGCAATGACGGCAAGATCTGGCAGTGAGCCATATGTGTCATTGAATGACTGGAGGTGGAAGAAAAATCCCTCCCGAGTCATCTCTTTGGGAAAGTTGTACTTAGGAAAATTGTACAACACATTTGGGTCCTTCTGCTAGAGCTCCCTGAATGTTGCCCATGTCCATCGTCGTTCCATGGGCATGTAGAAAAAGAGTGGTGGACACTAGGTGTGCTACGGTAGTAGCACCAAAATTTCTCCAACATTAAGAAGGGGAGCCACCAATTTGGTTGCAGACCAACATCGACATCAGTTGTGGGTACTAGGGCATCTGGGGCATCCTCCTCTCGTGCGCTTGGGATGCACGCAGCACCAGTCATCGACTACATGATAAAGTGTGTGAGGGGGTGCACCTCAAGAATTTCGTAGAGGTGGAGGTGTGAGCCCTCAAGCTGACACTTCCAATGGTGCATTAGCATGCTATCTGGTAGCTCCTGAAGGGACTGTAAGTCTGGGTGCCAATGGACATCTTCCAGAGGAGAAACTGGTGGGGATGGTGGAGCGTCATCGTCTACAAGTGGCATGGGCTCCGACTCCATTGTGCCTATAGGGGTTGCTGCATCAGCTCTTTGTACAAAATTTGCTACTTTGAGCAGCGTGGATCTAGAGGAGGCGGTAGCAAAACTTTTGCAAGGGGCGATGGTAGTAAAGAGGGTGAATGCATCATTTCCTCTTCCTCAATGACTTCCTCTAGGTAAGCTACGTGAATAGTTTTAAAATTGCTTACCAAGGACTCACTGGTGAGTCTGGGAGAGCCTGTAGCACCCTATTGAAGAGGATTATTATTCCGAGGGGGTGGTAGGTTGTGCATTGGTAGGCCGCAAGGTGCCCTTGAGATTGGACAGCTGAGGCTCGGCCGTAGGTCTGCATCCAATGCTTGGCCATAGTTCTGCATCCAATTGATGTCTGCATGTAGACTTGCGGGAGTGCGGACCCATGGTGTGAGTTCCTTGGGCTTTGCCAGTTGCATCACTTCATCATCCGTAGGATAATTAAGGGACCCAGTGATGACATGGCACCAGGCTTGAAAATTGAGAAGGATGGGACGGGCGGATAGTGTTTGGAGATCGGAGGGGCAAAGAAGAGATAGAGAAGTGGGTTGAAGATCACGAGAGAAATATGACATGGCTAAGATGGGGCGGCAGTGATCGGGATTACGGTGGCAAAGAATAGTCTGGAGGGCATTAGGAGGACATGGAGTAGTGAGGTCTAGGTGGAAGATGAGATTTTGTGCACAGAGTGCATCAAAGTGCATTTGAAGGGTTTGGGTGATGGTGTGTGGTGAAAGTATGTATGTGGCTAATTGTGCAGACACCTGCCTGTACATCCAGAACTCCTGTTGCTCGCTGTCTTCCAATCTTGACTCCTCTGATTCGCTCGTGGCACGCTAGCGTTCGATTTCTTCTTGGAGGGAGACCGTTAGGTTCCTCTCTTGTGCCAGGAGATCCTATAAGGAGCAGATCTGTTGTTCATGGGACTCCTATGAGCGGGCGTACCGCTCCTCTGCTTGTGCCTATTTTGCCATTGCATTGTGCGTAGGTTCAACTCTACCTTGTCTACCTAGTCCACGAGCATCTGGACTAGGGATTCACTGGTGGCAAGGTCATCCTTGAGCCTTGTAAGAGCGATCTTGAGCTCTTCCACCTTGGCCCGGTATTCTTCAGCTCTATGTATTGCGGCATGGCCTATTGCTTGGGCTGCAACCATTGTCGATCGGCTTTCATGCACAGAGAGCTGGGCTTGGATGAGACTGGTGAAGAGTTGTGAGGCTTGTTCTTGCCTCCTCTGTAAAATTGTGTGGGTGACCTGTGGGAGTTGTGCCATGGCTTCAAAGAGGTTTAGCTCCATCAAGTCCGCATACGACAACTGCTCTGCCGTCATGTGGCTATAGCCACCTGATGCTTTATACTAGGGCACCTTGCAAAATTGTATGGCCTCTGCTAGGCCTGCCCATGGAGTGGAAGAGGTGCCGGTGGCAAAGGATGTTGTCTCCTAAGGGGTGGTGGAGACTAAGCGTAGGGTGTAGTGGGTGGTCGGCATAGTTTCGACTCTTGTATGGAGGCTGATTTCAATCGTCGGGGTCTTCTATGAGAATGGGCTCCCCTTGAATCCGTTTGCCCTTATCTTCAGGATCCTCCCATTGGAGGTGCAATTGTTGTTGCATGAATTCGTGCAACTGGCGGTCCTCATATTGGTCGAGCAGCTGACTTGTTTCCAGTTGCACATGAATTACCAGAGTGACACTGGGCATTGTCCTTGCTCTCTTGGGCTTCACCTCCGTTTCTTCTTGCTCTGTCTATACTGGGCCAGTGGCAAATTTCTCTGGTAGGCCGAAGCCGACTGGCGGATGTTGACTCCTTAAGTAATAGAGGACCGGCATGTACAACATGGGATTGCCGATATCGTCTCGCATCTAGGTACAGAAGTAGTCAACCCAGTTTGTCTCTTGGAATTCCACCATTTGCAGCAAGATCTTGGGCACAATGGATTGATGATGGTCCATGTGCTTAACTTGAGTGAGCCTCTTGCTAGTCGCTCTACTTCGGGCTTGTAGATGGCTATGAACTAGAGGCGGCCCCTACACTTGTGGCGTTCATAGTGACAGACCGTTTTGAGGGCGGCGATCAGTGCTAAAATTCGATGGTGGTGGTCGACAAGATGTGGCCAAGGCCATGACTGACGTGGTATGGAATGAAGACGAGGCGGTGTGATTTGGAATGGTGACGAGCGTGGTGTGGCATCGATCAGCGGGATGTCACGATCGCGACTGTCATAGGGATATTGGGATCGTGACGGTCGACGGGGTACTTCGTTGGCGACAAGCGACGATGTCTTTCCTTGGCATGAACCAGCAGAATGTCAGGAGCACGATGGTCGGAGGGATATTGGGATTGCGACAGTCGGCGGGGTACTTTGTTAGTGACGAGCGGTAGTGTCTTTCCTTGGTGTCAATCGACAGGATGTCAGGATCATGACAGTTAGAGGAATATTGGGATCGCAACGATCGGTAGGATACCATTATAGCGATGACCGACGGGATACTGACTGTGTAAAAGAGAAAAAAGAAAGGAGTGGTGTGTGGAGGGGGAAAAAAGGGTGACTGAGCAGAGTGCACTTGTGCGGAGTGAACGTGATAGTGAGGTTAGCGTGCAAAATTAGGAACACATGTAAAAAATGCAAAAATGGATTCCTATGAATGATCATAAACTCACTCGTCAGGATTGCTATGGTTTCGTTGAGGAAGTGAGTTCCTCGGTCGCTGACTGACTCCAACAAACATCTGAACCGCGTAATGACTTGTTCATATAAGAATTTCGCAGTGGATCTTGCATCAGCCTTAACCGTGGTTCTTCCTTCTACCCATTTGCTGAAGTAGTCAGTGGCCAGTATGATGTATCGGGCCTCGGTTCCCTTAGCTACTGGGCTTATGGGACCAATGAAATTGATGCCCCATTTTTTGAAGGTTTGGTCGGCCAGGATTCCGGTCAGGGGCATCATGTCTGCCTTGTGCGGGATTTGGATACGTTGGCAGGGGTCACATCATTTTATGAATTTGGTCACATCTCCAAAGAGCGTTGGCCACCAGAGACCAGCTTGCAGCACTTTATGTGCTATAACATCAGCTGGCCAAATGACCTCCTGTAATTCCTGAGTGGGCTTCTTCAAGCACCTCGATGTATTCATGTTCGCACATGCATCTTCGCAGTATGCCATCCTTGCCCATGTGGTATAGTTGGCCTGCTATCGCTGATATGGTGTTGTGTCCTTAATGAGTTTACGAGCTCTATCCTTCTTAAGGTCCTGGCCTAAGGGTAGTCCGTTGGCCAAGTAGTGGCCAATTTCGACAGCCCATTCAGGAATTATGTCAAGGAAGAAGAGAGAAACGTTGGGGAGATCATCTTCTACTCCCGTTGGAGCCTCACCATTCGGGATCCTCAATAGGTGGTCGGCTAGAACGTGGGTGTTGCCCTTATGCACAGTGACTGTGAAGTCAAATTCTAGCAGTATCAACATCCACCTAATGATGCGTCCTGCCATGCAGGGTTTGTTGACCAAGTATAGCAATGCTTGATGGTCCACGAAGAAGAAAAACTTGTTAGCTAACAAGTAGTGCCTGAACTTATTTACTCCATAAACCATGGCGAGACCTTCCCTCTCGGTGGTAGTGTAGTTAACCTCAGCCTCATTTAGTTGACGGCTCATAAAGTATACCAGGTAATCCAAATTATGCTCCTCTGGTTGGGCTAACACACATCCAATGGCAAAGTTAGAGGCATCAATGTGGACATGGAATATTAAATTCCAGTCAGGTGACCTCAACACTGGTGTGGTGGCTAGAGCTAGTTTGAGGGTTTCAAAGGATGTTTGGCATTCTTCGGTCCAATCAAAAGATACTAGCAGTTTGTATATGGGCGGGCTATGTTCGCATAGAACAAGATGAATCTCCGGTAATAGCCCGTATGGCCAGTAAATTTTGGACTCCCTTGGCATTGGTGGGGGCGGTAACTCCAAGATGAGTTTGATTTTATTGTGGTCCGTAGAGATTCCATTCCGGGACACTATGTGGCCCAGGATGACACCATGTTTGACCCAAATTTGGCACTTAAGGGGGTTGAGGGATATGCCGTATAAGCGGCACTTCTCGAGGATGGTGAGCCTGAGATACTTCAGGTGGTCATCCCATTTTGAGTTCATGCAGATATCGTCCAAGAAGATCTAAAACCCTACTCTTTCTGGGACATCTATGTTGGCTAAGATGTGCATCCAATTCTGTGAGAATTATGGCTCGGGGAGAGGTGCATACCAGAAGTCGTCAGACTCCTCATCCTCTTCCTTGTCACAAGGTTGGAATAACTTTATAGAGGTGGTTCGGGCGGTGGTGTCAGATTATGCAGCAAAGAGGTGTCCTGATAATCGGTGGGTCTTGTAGGTGTGCAGGTCCACTCTCATGGTTTGCTTCTCATGCCATAAGTAGATATTATTGTTGCGCCAGTCATGCACAGGTCCGGACATTCATAAGAAGGGTTTGCATAGGATAGCTTCATATCCTGGCTATCGAGTGAAGTCCACAACCGCAAACCTGATGGGGTACGTGAATCCAGATACCTTAATGCTTATGCTAGTCAGCACTCCCAGGGGTTGGGCAATTCCCCCATCGGCTAACTTACTACCAATGGGTCTGCTCGAGTGCGGATTTTCCCCATTTCTCCCAGCATTCCTTGGTGCATACACTCACTCTTGCTCCCCCATCCAGGATGGCTTCCACCTTCTAGTTTTGGCAGACTATGGGGATAGAGGTGTTTGTGTCATCACCCTCGAAGTACTGGCCTAGCTTGTTGATGGGAACCTTAGGTAGGTACTGCCCCTTTTCTAACGTTGATTGGTTGTTGGCAGGGGTTGGAGGTAGGAATGGTCTATTCATCCAATTCAACAGATCACACCATAGGATGGGATTTCCTCTTAGCAAGGATGTGATCGACATTTTCACCTCTCTCGATAGGAAAGCAACCAACCTGACACTATCGCACAGCTCTAGTGAAGCTTCTTCCTCCATGGACAACATGTCTTCGAAGCCATACAGGTCTCTTTTGTCCTGGAGGTTATGTAACACTGGGCCTTCCTAGAACATCTTCTGCATCAGGTCCGGAGCTTCCAACTGCTCCAAGCTGAGGTGTTCCTCTTCCTCCACCCTTTCTGCACCTTGAGCGATTTTGCCCCTCAATGGCCCATCAGGTGGGCTGGATGAATAGTATCTGACCCCCTATTGGTCTTTAGTCAATAGTTGAACTTCTCTTCGCAATCTCGTACCAAGTTCTGGGCATCCTTTATGTATTGCTTTTCTAATACGGGGTCGGGATAGCTCTCCTTATAGGTGGGTGAGGGTGCCAAGCCTTGGGCCTGCACTGGTTTGTTCACCTCTGGGATCCGAGGTACCTCAGGGTCACCCTATGTTGGGATAAGTATGTTCAAGGGCTTGCTCTATGGTGCATGTGTGCATCTAGGGGAGTCACATGTGTGTGTGTGTGTGTGTTGTAGAGGCACATCTAGTGCTATGATGTAAGCCAAAGGGCCCCACATGGGAGGTTCCTTTGATTGAGGCTAGTCCCACTGATGTAGGGGCTGATTGCCACTGATTTAGGGGAGGTGCCTACACCATCCTCTCTTTCTATGAAATGGAGGTCATTTCTACATTCTAATACATGGATTTTGCCTCACTTGTGCTCTCACTCTATGTACCATGATGCATCTCTTCTATCCCACACTCTTCTACATTTAGTATCAGAGCTCGTAGGCTTTGTAGAACTCATTTTGGTAGTGCCACCTCATCATCTTCTCCAACACCTCTTTTTTTGCTTTCTTCCTCCTTCCTTCTCAGAAATGGTTTAGCTCTATTCTCCCCATTCCTTGCGACTTTTGCCAAGCCCTTCCAGCTGGAGTTTCTACACTATGGGGCGCTCCTCTGGCCCAGAGCATTTCCCTAGATTTGGAGTATTTTGAAATCCATTTTGAGAGGTCCCATCTTGGCATTGTGTAGTAAGAGGAGCATACATTTCTTTAAATGCTTAGGCACAATATGCCTATCATGCCATGCCTTTCTCCTACGCTGTATCACCTGCTGGGACCAGGCTGCTCGGAGGCGTAACTCATCTAATTGGCTTAACTGATGCAATCGCCCCTTGTTTGCTTTTGACTCATCCAAGTGATGCTCGGTAGCAATACAAATACTGGGAATAATAAATTATAAGGGAACGACTGCTTCCAAACCAAAGTCCATACAAAAAGGAGTAAGATTAATAGTGACCTTATAAGTAGTTCTATATGCCCATAAAGTAGAATGAAGTTTGTATGCCATTTAGTCTTGGTTGAGTGCACTATTTTTGTGAGGATAAGATTAAGTGTTTTATTCATGGAATCGGCTTCACCATTGCCACCACGAGGACAATAAGTAGTGGAAACTCTATGCATGATTTTGAATTCAGTCTTGAGCAACTGTACCATGTGATCCAAGAAATCTCTGACGAAAAAACGCGCAATTCTGCTCTTCTGCTCAACCATTGCTAAGCTATCCTAGCACAAGTTGGTCCATGCCTAGAGCTTGCTCTACTGATGAGTTTTGAAGGCCAATGCTTGTTGGAGCAAGGAGAAATAAGAGAAAAGATAGTCAAAGAAGGCGCAGCTCTCCCAGATAAAA
This sequence comes from Dipteris shenzhenensis, assembly GCF_047967505.1. NCBI lineage: Eukaryota > Viridiplantae > Streptophyta > Polypodiopsida > Gleicheniales > Dipteridaceae > Dipteris > Dipteris shenzhenensis. Next base: position 60,603,084 of record NC_141598.1, read on the forward strand.
AGGCGCACTATTTCAGCAATGCTCTATGGTGAACGTACTTGGGTATTCAAGCTTTATTTTTGCACAAAAAGCCCTCTCAAACTCTTCTTAAATTGTGTGAATTGTGCCGTCCAAGTTGAGCTAGTCTACTGCAATGCATATAGTTTTGGACATTTGATGCTAGAGTAAATGCTAGAGTGATGCTTGAGGATTGAAGTAATGCCAAAGTACATATCAGAGAATGCATTTTCAGTTTGAAATTCAGTTGGGACTGATATTTTGTCAAAATGCCAAGCTCTGAAGGGTCTTCTAATGCTAATCACTTGAAGAAGACTACAAGAAGGACAAAATTCAAAGTGAAGAAGACCCCAGCCAAGAAACTTTGGGAGAAGCCAACAGGGTATGAATATGCTAAACAATTAGGATTCTCTTAGTTTATCTCTAGCAATCTACATTTGTATGGTAAGGGAGATTTCTTTATTTCACAAGATTAGTCATTTTGTAAGAGAGTAGACACTGCCTAACAAAGGTAAAACCCTCTCATGGCTACTTATAAAATTGATAAGTTCGATGGCCGAGGATTCCATACTTGGCAGATGAAGATAAAGTTTATGCTTATGAAGGAAAATCTATGGGACTTAGTCAAGGAAGGAACTCAAACTTCTCAGGAAGGTGAATCAACTACAACAAAAGGTAAAGAAAAAGCCACTGACTCTACTTCTACACCTACAAATGCAAAGAGAATTGAAAAAGCCTATGCCATCATTGCATTAGGTTTGGGTGATGACTATGTACACCACATCTCAGATTTGGAATCCCCTTTTGAAGCATGGCACAAGTTAGACATATTGTTTGGTGCTAGCTCTCATACTTCCAAATTAAATCTGAAAATTAAGTTCTTTGAACTTTAAATGGAGGGAGATAATGTTGCTGCCCATGTCAACACTATGAGAAGTATTATAACACAACTAGCTTCAATTAATTCCCCTATCACTGAGGATGATGCTATGGCAGTACTTTTAAAGAGAATGCCTCAAGATTTTGACAATGTGGTTACTACTTTGAAGAATCTTCCTCAACCCTCATTAGAAGGCATCATTAGTGCCTTACAAGAAGAGGAAAGAAAGAACACTTCAAGAATGGGCAAAATGCATATAGAGGCACTTGCAGTGAAGTTTTCAAAGACCAAGTACAAGGCTTGTAAGCACTATGGGAAAAACAATCACCTTGAGAAGGATTGTTATAGAATCAATCCTTGCTCATAATATGGCAAGAATAATCACTATGAGAAGTTTTGCACAATGAGAAAAAGAGGACTATGACAAATCTGGTTGAAGAGAGAACTCCATCAGCAAATGAAGCATCCAACTTTATGGTAGAAGACAAGGACTTTGCCTTTTGAGCAACTTGTCTTTGAATTTTTGTTTATCATCACTTGGTCAAATTTTGAGGTTCTCTGCCTGAAGTAGTACTCCAAAAAGAATGCTATGTGTTTTGTCTTTTGTAAATCACCTTTGGTCACCATATGATGTAGCCCATTTTTGTAAACCTTGACCCTTGGGCACCTTTGCTAGCATGAGATCCTAGACATAGATTTATCCTTGACCACCATGAGATGGCCATGTGCGACCACCATGAGATGGCATGAGAAACTATGAGACTAGATGTATCCTTGACATTGCAAGAGGCAAACCCTTGAGGGGGGGTATGTTGGGATAAGTATGGTCAAGGGCTTGCTCTATGGTGCATGTGTGCATCTAGGGGATTCACATGCGTGTGTGTGTGTGTGTGTGTGTTGTAGAGGCACATCTAGTGCTATGATGTGTCTAGTGTGTGACCTAAGTGATGATGTAAGCCAAAGGCCCCCACATGGGAGGTTCCTTTGATTTAGGCCAGTCCAACTAATGTAGGAGCTGATTGCCCAACCACTAATTTAGATTAGGTGCCTACACCATCCTCTCTTTCTATAAAATGGAGGTCATTCCTTCATTCCAATACATGGATTTTGCCTCACTTGTGCTCTCACTCTTTGTGCCATGATGCATCTCTTCTATCCCACACTCTTCTACACACCCTGGGTGGAAGACTGTTTGGAAGCAGAGGTGGCAAGAGTGGCTATCTCCTCATCAGAATGGATGAGCACTTGGTCGGAGCTATCACCTACTTAAATGGCCTTCTTGGATCGGGTTAGAGGTTGTGGGGGAATCTCGAAACCGGGCAACAGGGATCCCTTACCCTTTTTTTTGAGCTTCCTCATTGCCTTGCCTAGTGCCTTGGCTTGCATCCTCGTAATGACTTGTAGTGGCACTGCGGCCACATGGCCTTGTTCGATGCTAAGCAGATTGAGGCTGGTTCTCTTTGGCGGAATGAGTGGGGTGGTTGGTCTCCTTGTGGGACAGTCCTGAAATAGATGCTCCGTTCCACATCCCGCACACAAAGGGGTGGGACTGGTTGTGGTTGGGGTGGTGGGCATATGATCCCTGTATGGACAGTCCTTCAAGAAGTGTGGGCCCTGGCATTTGAAATAGGACACCGGAGGGTTTGAAGTGCCTCGGTAGGGCCATTCACTTGCTCTATGGGGACCCTGGCAGGTGTAACATTGGAGCGGGGGTCTCCGAGCGATTGAGTTTAGATCTCTCGCCCTTGTGTTTACAAGGGTAGATAGTCTGGAATACGGGGACTTGTTGATCCTCTAGCGGGAGGTAGTGGATCAGGGTACGACTTCCCTCCTCGTAGGGGTAGTAATCATGAGGTCCATGATCAGGATCCGCGTTTCCTCCCAATCGTTGGGCAATTCTTCAAGCAACACTTGATTGATTGGGGCGATATGAGATAGCGGGGGCTATCGACCTAGTATGGGTGGTGGTAGCGGGGCTAGCTGAGTCCTGTACTAACTAGAGCTAGCCATGGGACCACCTGGAGAGACCTAGGGGTTAGTTGGGGCCGTTAGGGCTAATGGGGGTCTCATTTGATACATGGGTTGGGGAAGGGACCTCGGAAATCGACATTGGGAGGTATCATGATTTCCCCACCTATGGCAGTGTGCACAGTAGAGTGTCGGCCTTGCCCTTAGGCGTGGGCACTCATTGGAGGGGTGGTTGCCATTGCATACCCCACACCAGCAATGTGTGTGTGTGCGCTTGCATACGCATGTGTGTTCGTGTGTGTGTGTGTGTCTGTGAGCATGTGAGTGCACAAGCACATGCATGCACGCGCATGTGTGTGTGTGTTTATAATCAATCAAAGATTTCACCCCCAAAAAAAATGTGTGTGTGTGTGTGTGTGTGTATAATCAATCAACCCCCAACAAAAAAAGTGTGTGTGTGGGTGTGTTTAGATTAAAAAGTCCCGTCAATAATTGAGCCATACAATTAATTCCATCAATTGGATAAAAAGTTAAAAAAGGGAAACATATAAGGAAAAAATGTTTGAAACATCTAAGTTGAAAAATGCAACAACTAGAGTTTGCAAAAATTTCGATCAAAATTAAGAATTTTTAATAATATTGAGTTTGATAAACATAATATTGAAAATATATGTCGAATCCTCAGGCAGTCTAGGTTCCAAGATCGGGGTCCACTTACCTGCCACCATCCAAACAAACTAGGTGTTAGAACATCATAGTTTCATTTGGGTAGACAAGTAATGCCTGTTTTCCTCGACTTGTTATCGCTTTACCTAGGAATATAGACAACCATATGGATTCTTAGACAATTAAACAAAAAATTAGCCACAAGTGAAGTTTAACAAGTGGAGAAGGAGTGAATGAGTGCATGGGTTGAGATGAGATTAGAGGAGGTGTGTGGGGTGGTTAAAAAGAGAGTGTAAAGGGAAGATTTCACAGGGGTAAATGAATGAATAATTCATAGTTGGGGAAGTATACATGTGTGTGTGTGTAAAGAAATAAGTGTTTGTGTGTGTGAGATACATTTACTGATCAAATTTGTGTGTGTGTGTGTGTGTGTGTGTGTGTGTGTGTGTGTGTGAGAGAGAGAGAGAGAGAGAGAGAGAGAGAGAGAGGGGGGGGGGGGAGGTAATATGAATTTTGTTATACTTAATCAAATTATCTTTTTCTTGTAAAGAGAAATAGTTTGTTTTACACAATTCTAGTTATCTATAAGCTCATTATGGCTACATATAAAGTTCCAAAACTATCCAAACATAGAATGCTACAAATAAAGCTAAAATGGTAATAAGCGCAATGGTAGTAAATTATATGAGAAGGAACAATTACTCTATTTAGACTTCCTATAACAATTTATTGTTTTCCATTTAAAGGTGCTTATTAACTAGTAATGCCTTTTGTATTTTTCAAAGATCTAGGTGTTACATCATATTGAATGGTATAAATCACTTAAAGTTCAAATTTATCTTTTTTTTAAACCATACGTGTCTAACTATTTATTATCACTATTTGATGCTCTCTTGTCATACTTGCTTTATAGAGTGATGTTAAGTATTGCAAAAGGATATACGCATGCGTTTGTGGGAGTTCCATAGCTTTGAAATCTTTAATTTATTGCTTGGTTTATTTCTCGTATCTAGAAAAGCGCACATATCATAAGAAAAGTGCATATTCATTGAGACAACAAATTTATTTATATGTTCTTCTAGTGTAAAGAAGTAGAGTGGAAAACTAAACAGAGGAAACCATCCCTTTTTTACTTTCATTAAAATTATCTATGTGCATATAGAGAGTACATCAAGAGGATTGCAATACGTTCACTGATTTTTTATAGAAAAAGTCTAAAAGGGCATGATCCTTACGTAGCACAAACTTCTACAAGTGTGCTAATAACTTTTCCAAATTTTGATTTTGTACAAGGATAGGTAGCATGGAGACATATATTCTAATCAAAAGAAAGAGTGGAGGGATGCTACCTGTTAAGAGAATTCAATGGATAGTATATTAGAAATATTTAGAGAAGGCTATGCCCAAAATGTAGTCCTGGTTGACATTCAGAAAAGAGTATGGCTGCCACATATGTGATTCTCTATCATTCTTTCTTTTAAAACAAGTGCAACTCTAAGTGGAGTCAGTGCCAAGCAAGCAAACTTACCTTTTCTCAAAAGGATAAGGTTGTTTATGCTTAGTTTTATTAAAAGCTAACTAGCTTCATGTAGCACATAAATTGAGTGCGGCATTTAAGACTTTGGTTTTGGAAGAGAAAAACCTACCTATTCTCCAATTGTTTAAAAGGCATGATCGATTTTCTTTTATTTGTATAAGGTTTTAGTGGCGATTAGGCCTTTTTATATATATATCTAGTACATAGTCAGATATCACTCTAATTTTAATATTCTACTTCCCTTTTACGGATATACATGACGTGGTTTTGACATAAATAGTAGACAATCATTGATAACTAAGCATGAGACATGACAAAGAAAAAAGAAGAGAGATGAGATGTGACAAAATTGCAGATATCTTGTAGTACACATTTTTTTAAATGTGAATAAATGTATATGTTTGCCACATGTGCACGCGGCACACGCGTGCACGCACACAAATTTTTTTATATAAATAATATGACGTGTGAAAGTTACCTACAACGTTCCTAAGCATAGATATTTGAAACTTTATAATGTAACATCTTGATTTGAAACATAGGATGAAATGTGGCTTCTATTTGTTCAGTACCTTTAGCTACTTGGCCATATTTGAAGCTTAAGCAATACAAATGGTTGGAGATAAAACGTAACCATTTGTGTTTCCTATATTTCAAAGGGAAGATATGGTGTATTGTAATTGAAGTAGAAAAAAGAGTTTCTAAAACGTAAAATAGTATAATGTATTCTCTATAGTGGACATACTAATCTTATGATTGAGGTCCCACATAGGCTCGATTGATCTCCATCTCTTTATTACATGCTCGATTGATCTCCATCTCTCTATTACACTTATAGCTAGAAGGAGGGCATGTGTTGTACCATGAGGCCACAACGAAAATGGTAATTAGTGCATTGGCTAGTTTTTAGCATGGCTCTTTAGGGTATTTTGAAATTGGACATAGAGTAGTTGGCATTATGTTGTGATTACATGCCCAAATCAAATCAATGGGATGTTTTGTAGTTTAGGTTCTAAGTGCATGCTCTTAGATGCTAGTTTTACTAAAGTATTTCCACCATTTGGGCTTCCAAAATTCTTAATATCTTAGAGGATTGTCAAATCGAATCTAGATTTGCAGCATTAAGAAGCTAAAATTTTGAAAAAGATTCACAAGTATTAAATTTGTGACTTTATGGTACCTATTACAACTTTTGGACTATGTCTATTTTTTAAATTATTAGCCCCAAAGCAATCGTCCTTATGTAATGTATAGATACTCAGGTATTTGCACGATAAACTTATGTATCCTGAGAGGATTGTAAAAGAAGACCATAATATCTGGATGATAGAAGTTGCAAAGAAGCAACAATAGCCAATTACAAGTGACATAATATGATCATAAATCACAAAAGTTAAGAGTCCTAGACTTTTTGTAAAAGAGTTTACAACATAATGCAAAGGAAGGAGAGGGAATCACAACTTAAACAATGAATATGTGAAAAGCACGAAAAGCTCATATTTAAAAACCCAAAATGGAAAACAGTACTAGCCTTCACATTGCTCACCCTTAGAATCTGATGCCATCCCCAAAATCAATCGATGATTTTTAAGGGGGACGTATTGGGATTTGATATCGGAGCTTCGAAGGCGCTTTGCTTTTTACATGAAATAGAGGGTCAATAACTATGTGAATTTTACCAAAATAGGAACCCTTTCCTTTGCAAGGAGGACTAGAGATAAGCAAGAAATAGCATCACTAGTCATGAGGGTGTGATCTTAGAAGGATGAAAAAATGTTGACTGGCGGAATTGAGACACGAGCAAAGGGAATTGGAGGCCTCTCTAGGGGGAAAAGCAAATTGTTAACTTTTGTAGGTGTTTAGGGGACCATGATGCTTTAAAAAGTGAATGCAATGAGGAGGGAGTTTGCTTACTGTGGCTGCCCATGTTCAAATCCTCTGAGACTTGCTGGGTTCAAAATCCTAGTGCCTTGGGTGGATGAGGGGGGGGGGGGGGGGGGGGGGGAGATATCATTTTATGAATAATAAACAGTAGGGCAAGAAGTGAGAACCAGAGGAAACATAACCCAGGGTTCAGCGAGGTTCAAGGAGGTAGTACACGTGAGCGATTGGATGGACACGCGGCAAGGAAAGATTGGTCCAAACGGGCCAACCTTTTTACCGAGCTGACAGAAAGATCCCGGGGGGGGGGGACCTTTTTGGGACCGGCAAAAACGGGAGGCGGCGGAGGGCAAAGAAAGCGCGGGGCGAACTTTTAATGGAGAGGGCAAAAACTTCACCGGGGGAAGCCCTGCTTCTAGAACCAGGCGCCACGTCACGCGGAGGCCAGGGTGCACTTTTTGCACTTTTTGCTGACAGGAAATACAAGAAAGTAAAAAAAAAGTTATAATGCGCGAGTGAAGTGGCCACTAATGGAGGGGTTAGGGACTAAAAGGGTGGATTAGTGACAAAATGGGGGGATTAGTGATCTTAATCAGTCGTCGTCTCCACGGACACCCAATCTACTATGATAAGGTTCCACTACTACTCAAAAAGCTCTCAGCTTTCAAGCTTTGCTTGCTGCACAGAAGCTCATCAGCTCCTCTCAATTGCTCACAGCCATCCTCTTGCGACAGATTCCTCTTCTCTCATAGCTCCTCTTGCTCCGCCATGGATGCTTCTTCCCTCTCCGATCACCGCCTCTTCTTCCTTCGCACCCTTATCTTGCATCGCCAAACCGCTTTCTCTCGCTCCCCTTTCCATTCCCTCTCCCTCCCCATCCTCTTCTCCCCCTGCACCTTTTCCGCCGGACTACCCGTGTGAATCGGCCCCCCTCCCAACCTTGGATGCTTCATCCCTGCACTTGACAGCTGTTGGAAGCTTTTGCTTGCCGGAAGCCTGTGCTAGAACGTGCCGGTTTCAGGATCCGGCCTCTGGCTGCTCGAGATGGTTGGGAGTTGCCAGCTTTTCATCCTAGTCTCCTCCAAGTATCAGCTTTCGTATCCAGCTGACCCAACCACTCTCGTAAGCAGGTCTGTGGAAAGATTCGAAGCTCTCGTTTTGTGATTTGCCCAAATGAAGGTTACGGAAGCGACCTGCGATTTCTGTGGAGGAGTGCGTTCCACGGTATATTGCAGAGCAGATTCGGCTCGCCTTTGCCTATCCTGTGATCGACATGTCCATGCGGCCAATGCTCTTTCTCGGCGACACTCGCGCACGCTTCTTTGCGATGGTTGTAGCGTACGACCCGCAGCTGTGCGGTGCCCGACCGATAACGTTTCTCTTTGCCAACAGTGTGATTGGGACACCCACGGAAGCTCTCCCGTAGCCTCGCAGCACAGGCGTCACACAATCGACTGTTTCACAGGTTGTCCATCTGCAGCAGAGCTTGCTCGCCTTTGGGGTTGTGAGGTCAGCGATGCTCCAGCTGCTACCTCTTCAACTGCTCATGTGGTTGGTGAAGTCCTACTCGGTACCCAGCAGGTCAAAGGTGGCGGCAATTGTTGGGTCACTAGAGGTGCTACGTCTAGCTCCTCCATGGCGGAAGCTAGGAACGTGGAAATGACCCAGAACCTGGATTCGTGGGCCGTCACTCCTCAGCCGAAGAATGACTCTTCTACAAACACACTTTACTGTCATGTTGTCTGTGACGTAGGCGTGAAGAACTCTTCCAAGGTATGTATATGTATATAAAGTTAGTCAGAAATGCCTACATCACGGCTACAAACCGGGAAGAGACTCTCACATTGTAGAATTCGTCTAAATCCGTCTTGTCGTGTTGAAGGACGAAAGGGGATTATTTTATAATAAGTTTCAGGGATTTCATTCTTCTTTTACTTGCAAAAAGTTGCAGTACGCTGATTTAAAGTGGATGCTAGACAGTAAACGAAATTGTCATCATGAGTCCTTTAGACAAGGACATTTATGATTCTTTTCCTCCAGATGGAACTGTCGTTGAGTACTGTCTCTCTGGCTTTTAAGTAGTCTCTGAAAGGTTTGTGGGTGTGCTGCTTGTCAGGATAAGTTTTCAGTACGGTCTGTTGGACCGGACATGCAGATGCGGAATGATCCTCATGTGGGGACTAAGCCCGAACCAGAAATTGTGCAACAACTCCTTCAGTTGCAGAACCTGCAGCCTAAAAGCTCAATACAGCAGCCACAATTGCAGTCTCAGTCTTACTTATCGTCTCCTGTTCCAGTGTTATCCCAATCAATGAAACCTCCTCTGCTAACACAGAGTCAGCTACAAGAAAAAAGGAAGCAGCAGCAGCAGCTTCAGTACCAGCGAGAGCAAGAGCAAGAGCAGAAAAAGCAGGAAACTCACCGGCAGAATCAACAGACGCTCATGGTGCAACTTTTGTCGGAAGATTATCCCCAGTACTCTCAACAACCCAAGTCTGAGAACAGTACAGGTTGCATTCCTCAAGCGGATGCCTTTTGGCATTCCAACTCAGAAAGTCAAACAAATCAGGTATTTTTGATGACATGCTGACTTTGTTTTCTAATCACATTATAATTCATTGGCAACATAATGTGGTGGAGACGTAATGCTTTAGCTGAGATAGACATAGCATACTTGAAGCTCTCAGCTTACAATACGTGCATTGGGGATGCGAAAGAGGGAACATTTACATGCTGCAAGAGGATGAGAGAGAAAATCACGTCATCTTTTGGGCTTACCGACTCGGGCTGAGAGGGCCTTCTAATGAAATTTAATATAGTGGATAAATTCTCTTTTCCAAGAGTATAAGCCATCCCATGGTGGTAGCTTCATGAAAATAGGCCATGGTGGTAGCTTCATGAAAATAGGCTATAACATAATCAAGATTGCCCATCGTTGAGTCTGTGGGTTACATCCGATTTCTCTTGGCCAATAGTACGATCTGAGCTACCAGATAATTCTGCAAGATCCTTCCAACCATCTTAAGTCAAATTGTTCCTTAAGAAGATCCTCTTTATAGGACATTAACACATCAAAAGTATACAGGTCTTTCTTGTTCCAATCACATCTTAGATCCTTTTCCCTCTCTCTCGTCATTGTACTACACTCCAGATCAATCTCTTGGGCTTCCCACTTTACCACCCTGGGATTCAGAGGGGAAATATCTTCATCTTCCAAATCAATAAATGAGTGATGTGGAATCTCTACAGCTGGCTTCATGAGTTAGAACAGAGTTTACTAAGGCTTCTGAGCTAGCATACCTTGGAGATGTTCTTCGGGCAATGCGTTAAGCTGAGATAGCAGCAGAACTGCAGCAACACTTCTTCTTAAAGGAGACAGTAAGGTGAACTGTTTGGGGTGAATTAGCTTGCTCTCAAATGAAGCCGCACCCAAATAAATGAGAAAATGGGGCACGATCAGTCGTATATTCAGCACAAAGAGGATTGCATGAACTAGGAAAGTGATGACTGTCTCCTCATGGAGGAGCATCTCATTCGAGATACAGAAAGTCAGCTCTAGGCTCAAGTCCTTTTGGCTGTCATCGACGTGACTTTTGTGCTTTTGAAAAAAGTACAGGAAACCATAGTGTGAGTCCTAAATTCTTTTGGATGAGAACTTTGCATACCTTATTTCCTAGAGGTTTTAATTTGGAAGGGACATCAGCTCATCACAACAGTAAGAAGGCTAGTCAAAAGAATCCTATGTTTTGGAGAATTGAAAGGCTAAGAACGTTTGTCCTAGTAGCAACATTAAAGTTTTCCAAGAGTTCTTTTTTGTACTTGGACTGTGTGAGAAACACGCTAGATTTAATCCTCCATACTTCTATACCAAGACAAATGCAAAGAAATAAATCCTTCATATCAAATGCTTTAGTAAGCTAGCTTTTATCTTTCACAACAGAATAGCATTGTTTTTGGTAATGATTATACCTCCCGAGTGCCGATAGAAACTCAAAATGAAGACCTTTTGTATAAATGCATGCTCAAGTATGTGTGGGTGTGTATGCTTATACTATGGTCTACACCCACTGTTGGGCACTGATGACTCCAGTGGGGATGTCATAGGAGATAGTCTCTGCTATGCGTGATGGAGTTTATGGTTTTCAATCTTATGAGTGACTATCGTGAGATTGAAACTGCACTGTGTGTTTTATTTTTAGAGGATGAGTTTGGGCATATTCCTGGATTCATCTAGATGTATAATAGCATTTTTGTTAGATAAACTCACAGTGGGTATAGCAAATTTCACCTTGTGAAGTTTTCGTCCAAGTTGCGGCCTGCTGGTATTGTGATAATTCTTTCTATCTTAAATGGTGCATTGCCCTATCAGTTAGATTTAGATTTAGATGCTCGTTGGGGAGAGACTAAAATGAAAACGTTTATAGACTTCACAAGCAGTTGTAGCTTGAATGAAGAGATTTTGGACTACCTTTTTGATTAGCCTTCTCCTTTAGTGCTAGCCTTCGTCATGGCTGAGTCTGCCCTTCACCTCCGGAGTGCCGACAGAAACTCAGTACGAAGACTTTGTATAAATGGATGCTCAAGTATGTGTGGGTGTGTGGATTTGTATGTGTGAGAGCATATTTTTATACTATGGTCTACACCCACTGTTGGGCGCTGATGACATCAGTGGGGATGTCATAGTAGCTAGTCCCTGCTATGCATGATGGAGTTTATGGTTTTCAACCTTGTGAGTGACTATCATGAGATTGAAACTGCACTATGTTGTGTTTTTAGAGGATGAGTTTGGGAATGTTCCTGGATTCATCTAGGTGTATGGTATGTAAGGTGCCCACGGTCTTGTGGGTTGAGGCAAGCTGGAAGAGAAGTATTGATAATTATCTTCTCCTAATTAGCTCATTCGGAGTAATTGTAATTCATGTTTATCTATCTCATAAAGCTTGAACACATGAGTTCATAATTCTTGACGATCATAAGAATGCTGTCAACACTAGCAACACTTGGTTCTGTAATCAGCTGCCAATCATACTCTATAAAATGAGCTTCAAATATACATTTTAATTGGTAGATGATATTAAAAGATAATTGATTAAAAATGTAATAAGATGAACCAAACTCAAACACATCTCCTGACCATAATGATTGCTATAAAAAGGTCGACATTTTTATTTTTATTTTTTTCCAGAATAGCCAATAAGATAAAATGAGGTCAAGCAATTATGTAAATGATATGTCTATCATATATAAGTTTCATCATATCACTGTCATGATAGAATACGAGTGGAGTCCAGAAGTTTGGTTTTGAAATATCGGCAGGTCTTTTGGCGTTTTCACTGGATCATTGCCCATGACATGTTGGAGATTCAAATTTACAAGCTTTCCCTTTTGCACAGCAGCTTTGGGGACCTCATATTGAAGACCTTGGGATTTGTGAAGAGGATGGTACATGTGGTGGCTTCGAAATGTCTGATGTTGATCTTACATTCGACAACTACGATGACATATTTTCTGGCTCTCAACTGCAACCTTCGGCATTTGAAGACATGGTTTCAGCTTGTTCATCCATGGGACAAAGTGGATCATTTGCTGAGTCAAATATGCACATGGAGAGCATTCCTGAGGGTGACATGCTAGACTCTCAAAATGTTAGTCTTCAAACTCTCTTCTCCTCCATAGACTATTATATATTGTGGGGAAGGGTTTGTCTAATCCTTCTGGGCTATGAATGATGCATCTCACAATGAATTTGTATGTCATTGCCAAATCCATTTTCTTGTAATGAGATGTCATGTAAGACGTTTTGATATTATATGCCATCTGTGGTTTCATTATGCCATGCACTCTTTTTTATGAGCATGCCAATAATGTTGTAGGACACTTTTCACATTTTTAAAATTAAATTCACGGACCAGGGAATAACGGTATTGCTAGTGGTGTTGATTGATGTATAACGTGTGTTTTCTGGAAAAGAAACATCTTGTGCATGGAACCGTATGTCAAATGTTACAGTGCATGGCTCTTAGTTCTGACAGGTTGGATGTGTGTTCTTATATGAGGCAAAGGTATCGAAGCAAAGCTACCGGTATCGAAGTAAAGCTAGCATGCTAATTTATAACACTACAATGATGCTATGGTCTGCTGTATTCTGAGTTACAAGATACTTTCTGGGATTACCCAAGAGATTCAGGAATCTTTTGAAACCCAGATGGCAGCTTATGCTTGGGTACTGATGAGAACATAAGCATACCTTTGCTTACTAAGTTCGTCTTCTTCTTTCTTTTTTCCCCCCCTTTGTACTATTGCTTGTTCTTTATGAAATTTGAAATTTGTGAGATTAGATATATTCTAGTCTTACGAAGGTATATATATAATTGATTAAGTTCATTGTGTGGTTAGAATAGTTTCGAAGGGGATGGGATGTGATGTTGGCTTTAGAAGGTGAGACATGCTTTATGATTAGATCTGGTGATTAATCTGATTGATTCTTTACTGTGCAGGCTTGTGTGACAGGACCAATGGGCTCCTTTTCACCAGAAGCTCATGTTCCTCAGGCTACAGGTTCAATACCTGCTGGCCCATCTCAACCTGGCCAAAGCTCAGATGCTAGAACTATTTATCAAAGAACGGCAGACTCAACTGCTGTCTGTATACCATCATTTTCTTTGCGGCCATCTCGATCGAGTCTTTCTTTGTCATTATCAGGATTGAGTCGAGACAGCAATGGTGCTGATTATCACGACTGTGATGCGTCATCTATCTTCTTGAACGGGGAATCCTCATGGGATCCTACAAGTCCAGATAGTGCATGCCTGGCTCAAGCAAGAAATGATGCTATGCTTAGATACAAAGAGAAGAAAAAACATCGACAGTAAGTATGCTGTGCAGATAATTTTTTCTTCCTTAGTATTTTCTTCACCCTTAGGCTTTGACTACTTTTGGATTGCATGTATGATTATTCATTACATGGTGATGAGCTCTTATTGCCTTGTGTGCCTGGTTGTTTAACTTCTTGTTATAAAGACTTCCTGTTTCCTTTAGCTTGGGAACTGTTTTGTTTGATTGGACAGCTTTGATAAAAAAATCCGCTACGAGTCTCGGAAAGCTCGTGCAGACATCAGGAAGCGGGTGAAAGGTCGTTTTGTGAAGGCAGGAGAAGCGTATGATTATGACCCTCTGTCTGTAACAAGAAGTTATTGAAGACTGTGTTCAGGAATCCTGCTTATGGACTCTTGTGACCAAGTTTGTAAATGACTTCTTGTTGCTTATCTTGATTACCTTCGGCCAAGAAGCAGGCTTCTAGTTCTGGTATATGTACACATACAATAAAAAAGAAAGCGACCTTGTGCAGATTTCCAAGAATGAGATAGCTCTGTGCTAACAGCACGTAGGTGAGACAGCCTTCGATGATAGCACTAAAAAAACTCTGAGGTTGTATTCTTGGTCTGCACTAGAGTCTAGGCAGCAGTTTCTTAGCAGACGCTGCTGCTTCTTTAGGAACTGTCTGTAGTCCAGCAATGGAGCTTCTCGTTCCTTCTTGCAATAATGCAAAATAGACACAGGATTGTAGAGTCCTGGGTAATCAAAGTGATTGATGCAGCATGGAACAGGGGGGTCATGATACTAGTGGGTGCTTACAGAAGCCAATTGTTCCTATTCTAAAGTGGGGAATTCTCATATATGACATATGTGAATGATGCAAATGTTCCTCCAATGACAAGGAGCTGAATGTGATACATATCTTTTTATTTTGTCAATATGACTTAACAGTAACATGGTCCACTGTTTGTGATATTTCCTTGCCATGGGGTCCATAATACTGTTTCAACTTACCTTTGCGAACTGGTGCCATTTTATACTTTGTTAGGCCTCATTTGGAATCTCATCATCCAGTATATTATAAATTCTCAGTACCTGTGAGAAACTTAGACATGTTCTGAGTTGAAAAAGTACCTAAATACGGGTGACCAATCTCTTTCTGTGTTTAATTATTTGAAACACAGGCAGAAAGACTTATTCTTTGAAGCTTAAGCTTTTTCATTTCCCTGTAATTGATCGATTTTTTAAAATAACTTAATATGGTAATTCTTAATATGAAATGGTGGTTTTCCGATTCTGAATGTTCTAGGTAACAATTGCAATTGGAATGAACTCCTGGTGAGCACCAAAAGCAATGTGAGCACCGTGCATATGCATTTGAACCTGTAAACGATTCATGATATTTGTGTTGATATGTGCATTTGAGATGTAATCTAGGATTACCAGTAATCTTAATGGTGATGTGTAGTAGTTAGATGAAATGTTTGTAAGCCACATGGAGATGGCCTTACAGAATATTTAAAGAAGTGCAGCTGCATGAAGAAAACTCGTTCAGTCTCCACACTCCCTATATACATGGTTCATGGTCTTGCATAAACTACATAAGAGAGGCCTAAACTGGATTTTGAATGACTCAAAATCAGTTATACAAATCATCCTGGCTGTCATGCACATAAGGTAGCATGGCATCATGAATTAACTACAAGCTTGGCATTTACCATCATCTATGATACATGTTGGGGACAATAACACATTTTGAGATAATCATTTCTCAAGTATTTGTTCTATCTGAGACAATATCGCTATGAATCTTGAGGCATTCACATTTAAGATAATCGTCTGTTTGTAATTAGGGGAGAAACATTAATCCTTTGAAGTTAATTATGTGGGACAATCATTGGGATTTACTTGCTCTTGACTGGTTTTATTTTTAAAGATAATGTTAATACACCTTCCCTTGAAATAATCACTTGTCTCCGATTGAGATGAGATAATGAATTCTCTTTAATTCACGTTTATTATTTTATCTTATCATCAGAATTATGAAGTTTAAAATGATAGGAACCAAGGTATGGTTCATGAAGCATTTTTTTGAAGGCAATATATATTATTCTGGTGTTCTGAAAAGGCATTTGGATGTTATGGAAAATTTGTTATGTGAGGTTATGTGCATACATGTATGATACATGTCTCACTCCAATCTTTGTAAAGGCCTCCTCTCCCATCCCAAAACTCCAATTTGTGTCATGTGCATTGGGGGTTCGGGTCTATGTACCACGTCCGTTGACAATGAGCTACTATTCGGACTCTTTGAATTGAACCACCTATTTAGTCCTCCCTGCTAGTCTCCTCTCTATCACCCTCATATCTAAGGAATCTGCCATCATTTAGGACTCAAAATGTGAGTGAAAGAGAGTCTTTAGGTACCGACCACCAAAAGTAGAATCTTGTCTCCGAGTCCTTGCACTCTATGTCTCTAAATCTGCAATGGCAAGTCTGTCAAGCTCACCCATTCTCCCACTTTGCCAGCCACTCTCGAGTAAGAGTGTGACCTGTGTCAGTCATATTGAGGAGGCTGTTGAAGAGAAGGTTGTCGCCTCCGTTCTTCAACATACATGCGGTATCTCCAAAAGAGACGTCCTTTCAACGAGTCCCAAGGTCTAAGGACTGCTGCTGCTGCAAGCGTCTCCTCTGATAAGCCCTCACGTGGGTAAAAATCCAAGGCGTGCCAGGCTCACAGGACTCTTCTAGCTCTGGTCAAATTCTTACTATGCGAATAGCAAGCTCCTTCCACCTCACAATGAGCCTCACCAATAAAGCCCTATCCTAGCACTCCTCAAACCTCCTCTAGACTGCGGCTGACTAATGATCCACTATGGGATCTTCACCCTGGCTAGGCTGCCATCTCCTGTTGACCAAATGAAATTCCTGCGGAGTCTCTTCACTTGGCCAATGCAAGGCCTAATAGGAGCCTGGCTAGGCTGCCATCTCCTGTTGACCAAATGGAATTCCTAATGAGTCTCTTCACTTGGCCTATGCAAGGCCTTGAAAATGGCCAATAGGAGCAATGTAGCAAGTAAAACCTGGTTTGTCAAACGCTCAAAACCTGGTTTGTCAAACGCTCAAAAGAAGCTGGGCCAATGCTGCTCCACTATGATGTCCATGCATATGTGACAATCCAAATATTTCATTGTTGTCCCTCTAGGAACCTAATTTAAGTCCATGCTGCTCCACTATGATGTCCATGCCTATGCGACAATCCAAATATTTCATTGTTGTCCCTCTAGGAACCTAATTTAAGTCCATGTGTGGACTCCACTGAGGCTGGAGTGAATCACTGACCCAAATCCCGTAGGATTTTTGCTAGTTTATGAGAGCAAAGCTCCAGAAGCCAAGCAAAACAAGAACTAAAGGCCACAAAATTGGCCAGTACAACCTCCAAGTAGACTATTGTATCATCCGCAAACTCAACATCTAGAAGCTCCTCTAAAACTGTCATGTACACCAACCAGTAGTCACACTTGGCTGCATTATCATGTATCCATAGCATAATTCGCAACATATGCAGCACATTTTGGAGTCCAGGCCCTATTTAACACTAGTTTGGCAACATGACATAAAAGCATAGTTACCAGGGAACGACGTTCCGTCTTCCTGGAATGTGGGAACAACGTTCCCAGGTTGAGCACCCACCGAGAATGCTCGAGAACGTTCCCAGTTTAGGGATCACCAGGGAACATGGCTGGAATGGCCAGGGAACGGACATAACGTCTAGGGTTTGGCGTTCCCAATTTAGGGTTGCGTAGGAACGTATGTAGCCACTGACTGGGGGTTTTCCCACTCTCCACCCTCCCTCCCACTCCCTTCTACTCCCTCTCCTTCCACTCAGCCCCCTCCCCTCCCACTCCCTTCTACTCTCTCTCCTTCCACTCCCTTATGACTCCTCCAAGAGGCGTTGACATGGACCAAAAATCCGAGTAGTGGAAGGAGGTGGATCCCGTGGCCAAGTATGCCAATTCGAAAGGAGGAGGAGCATGCAATTGGCTTTTGTAAAAAAGGAAAAAGTGGAGGGGCAGATCGAGTGCAAGCTTATCTATGCAAAGTTCCAAATAAAGGCATTAATTGTTGCCCTGATGTTCCCAATCATGAGCATGCACATTTTGTGGCACTTGTAGAGAAGTTGGACATGGAGGCAAACAAACGATTCGCCATTCTTGATCCTCGAGGTCGACCACCAGTGCCACCACCAGCCCCAGGTGCAGCAACTCCTGCTGCTTCCATGTTTGCCTCCTTCTTTCAGGAGAAGAGCTTCATCCATACCTTTAGGGGCTGCCAGTTCAGGGGCTCCAAGAGTTGTGCAGGCTAATGCAAGAGTAAATGGAATCTGCACAATGCATAACATAGTGACAAATCAAAGTGAGTGCAATTGTGCCTAAACAATGCTAATTTCATCCCTATGGATGCACAACTTCTTGGTTCCTTCTAAGAAGAACTAAGAATATTACAAAGATAAAAAACCCCATACAAACATCATCTACATTTGCAACAACAATGCTTACCCAATCATGCATTCCTATCCCATTGGTAGACTTAACCTCCTCTCAAGAATTGCCTAGCATCACTCGGGTAGAATCCCAACACCCTTATCACTCAATAGACAAGTGCAACACATGTGCTAAATGCAATGACCAACCCTCTCTAGTGAGTGCACTAGACCATGGTAGCACCTCACAAGTGTAGCTGGGAACCTCATGGCCTATGTAACCTATGGAAACCCCAAGTGTACGAATAAGCTAACCCTCTCATCAAGGCTTTAACCCTCACTTGCATTTGAGAACTCCACTTAATTGCAAACCTCACCATACATTTGGGACATTCACCACCCACTCACATTCTCAAACAACTGAGATAATGACTAGCAATCCCAAAAGAAACATCCAAAGAAGACAAAGAAAAACATAAGGGAACAACCTTAATCAAACATCTAGCTCACACCTACTAAAATTGAACCTAGAGATAGGATGATCTATTGGTGCTATTGTCCATTCAAATAGTTCATCTTCAATAATGGAACATAAGAACCACAATAATGGAAATAAACCTTCATCTTCCACCAACATAATGACTTTTATTCCTATGCTTAATGTATTTCTTATCCTAGGCAACCATATTCCCATTTTCCTCATATTCTCTAGGTTTCCACTTTGACTCTAAGTGAGTAATAGGTCTACCCATAGTGAAAGTAAAGAAAATTTCCAAAAAAATCACCCTTACCTTGAAATATGCCAATGATTGCCAAAAGACCACTTCTAAGCACTATACTTGCAAAAGTTAGGGAGATAATCCATTAAATCTACAAGAGGAATGGTTAATGATCACTGAAAACATCCAACCATACCTGAAATTTTGAGAAAACAAATCTAGATAAACAAACCATAGCACCTAAACAAACCACTTCTCTCACGACCCCACCTCTCACCCTATCCTTGCCTCTAAGCCATACTTGTAATGTGACTTGCAGCCTCTCCAACTCATCATTTCTCTCATGCTATCCTTGACATGTCTCTCACCCTATCCTTGCCTCTCACTTAGCTAGCTAGAGACTTATAACGTAACTTTTAGCCTCTCTAGCTCGTCTATCTATAGATGTGCTGTCTCATTTCAAAAGATAATTGCAAAAGTTCCCTCTTGTCCTTCTACTTTCTATCCATTAGGGTTTGATACAATGTCCCTAAGATGATCTTGACCCTCTAGTTGTGTTGAGGAGAAATCTCAACATCATGTGCATATATATATATATGCCATTAGCTAGAGAGTCCTTAGATGACACTAAGATTTCCTAGACCTTACCCTTGTCCTCATTCTAAAAGGTCATAGGATTTTCTATGTATTCATTTTTATAATTATTTAGTGTCCATTTAGTCATTTGTGCTTATCTTCCTCCTTATTTGTGTCCTCTTTAATCCTTCTCTTCTTCTCCCTCCTACTATGTCATGGTATCAATGCATACGTTGACTTTCCCTAAGACTTCTTCTTGCCTACTACTTTAGATCTATACTTTGTGCTCTATTCTAAAAGGTGATCAAAAGTTCTATGTATTCATTTTTATGACTAGTCTAGTGTTAATTTAGTGACTTGCATTTTTGTCCTTCTCCTTAGTTGTTCCTTATTTCATCCTTCTCCACTTTCTCTTCTCCTCCCTCCTCCTGTGTCTTTTTCTAAGGCTTCTTCTTGCCTACTATTTTAGATCTTCACTTCATGCTCTAGTGCTGGATTGACCCTTCATTTTAGCTTAAAAATCTCTTGAAACAAAGATTGGATTTCCAATCTCCCCGAATTCAAGAGAGTTCTTTACTGATGTCTTGCCCTCCCTTGTCTTTCCACATGATGCTTCCTTTTCCTTTCTACCATCCTCTTCACCATCTACCACAAAGAAAATTTTAATCCAAAATTTGTCCAAAAATATACCTATATCAAAAATTTTTAAAATGTTGATCATATATGGAATTTTATGTGCTCTCACCCGTTCATGGACTAAGTACATGTCTATAAAAACTAATAGAATTCCTTCTCATGTTAGTTGAGAAGGAATGTACATGCATATCATATGGGAGGAAGCCTAATAAGAGAATTTCTCTACAAATAAACAAGGCACAATATTAAAAAGTTGCTTTTAAGTTGCCATGACAACAAAACTTATGGTTTGAATCCCACCTGAGCTATCAAAGCTGGAACCTCTCTATGTATGTTTTCACTTTCATTACCACCAACATTATTACACAACCTTGCAGTGCCTTACAGTCCCTTCATGAAAAGAAAATTTGGAAAACACCAAAATTGACATCACAGATTGAGAATGTGAGGCTCTTAGATTGACAATGTAAAAAATAACCATGCTCTCTGATATCTCCCTTTTTGGGGGTGTAATAACTAACATCATCATGCTATGTAGGGACAAATATATTGCAACTACCCATCATACACATGGTTAGAGTAGTGCATAAATGCACAGATCATAGGTAGTGGTAGGCATGACAACAAGGCAAAGAGAAGAACTCTAAAATTCCTATGTGATAAGGAAAAACCACATCCATAGTAGCTCAAACAATGACCTATTATAATTGTGTCCCATAGGCCAACCAAGGGTGGTTGAGGAAGACAAAGGTGACCTCGGCGAGCCCAATCCTTTAGAGATTCACAAAATTAACATGGCTTTTTCCTCATAACCTTTCTCTTTGGTTGTCAAGTCAACCTACAATATACTACAAGTAAATGTCATCGTAGTGCAATAAAAAGTATTCCACACACATACTTGAAGTAGTGTTGTGTTAGACAACATAGTAGTCAAAGCAAGCTTGTGCCTTGAAGTAGCATCTTGTGCTATGAAGGACCAATAAATTACAAGTACGTGTGATAGTCATGTAGTCATGCTATAAACACATGGAGTGATATAAATGAGAAACTATTCAACATGCACACTTGAAGTAGTGTATTGTGTAAGAGAGCACAATAGTTAAGCAAGCATGTGCTTTGAAGTAGTATAGTTAAAAAAACTTGTTCTTTGAAGCAATATACTCTTATATGAAGCACCGGCAATTAGAACTACTTCATAGGCATGTTACCCATGCTATAAACACATGTAATGCTATAAACTAGAAATCATTCAGCATACATGCTTGAAGCACTGTATTTTTGTTAGCAAGCATACTATCCTAATCAAGCTTGCACGTTGAAGCAGTCCATTGACCTATGAAGCACCAAGAAATTACAAGTACATGTCATAGTCATGTACTTATGATATAAACACATGTAGTATTATAAATAATAAATCCTTCAGTACGCTTACTTGAAGCAGTGTATTGTGTTAGAAAGCATAGTAGTCAATGAAAGCTATGAGGCAATAATTTATTACAAACACATGTATAAACTCAAGTCATAACTATGTGAGAGTCATGTACTCATGCTATAAACATATAGTGCTATAAACAAAAATCCATTCAATGCACATCTTGAAGCATCTAGCATAGGTTGAAAAACATGCTACATAGCAAAGCTTATAGTGTTGTCATACATTGAAGCAATCACCAAGGTAGATGTAAAGCATGATACATAGTCGATTGGTGCTTTAAAGCATGATATTTATGCCATTAAGCATTGTCAACTTGAAATCACAAAAAATTTGCATTGTATTATTCCCAATATAAAGAACGACATTGAAGGAAAAAACTTATACTAGTGCTACTCTATCACAAAATAATTGCTATAAAGGCATTGTAGTGTATTTTGAGCTATAAATCCCAAGCATATACAATTCACATGAGTATACTAGAATGATTTAAAACATAAAGTTCATTGTACCTTGGCACATCAATATTCTCGTCAGCTTTCCTTTATCTAGCCATTAGAATCATGTCTCCAAGAATATGCATGTCTTCCTTCCTATTACTAAGAGCTTGTTGAGATTTCTCTTTAGAATCTTGGATCATCTAGTCCCCCTATCCATGCTCATCAAACCACCTTTATGTAGTTTCCTTTATTTCTACTTTTGTTTCTAGTTTCCCCTCTTTCTCTTCCCACTTGTCCATCTTTGCTTCCAAGTCATCGTGCTTGTTTGCCCAATCCATAGCTTCCTCTATAAAATAATTCCAATCGATTTGCATTGGGTCTCTCATCAAACCACCTTTATGTAGTTTCCTTTATTTCTCCTTTTATTTCTAGTTTCCTATCTTTCTCTTCCCACTTGTCCATCTTTGCTTCCAAGTCATTGTGCTTCTTTGCGCAATCCATAGCTTCCTCTGTAAAATAAGCCCAATCGATTTGCATTCGGTCTCTCATTTGATCACGTAGCAAATAAGACTAATCTAGGTCCAAGATATCATATAACTTTGATACTTTGACATATTGAGGCATGTGTAAAGTTCCATGCCTACAAAGGACTCACACTTTCAATAAGGCACCTTGAATGAAGAGTTTGTTCAAAATGGTTGGGATCGTTGCCATGTTATCAAAACTTGCCCTATTTTTCAAGAATAGCATTAGAAGAACCTTTTGCTTCATCAAGGTACCTTAAAAATAAGTAAAGAAGGATTAAGTAGAATCAAGAATTTGTTCAAAATGGTTGTTTCAATTGTCATGGGTTTTCCTATGATAAATTTCAAGAAGGGATAAGGAGAATGCTAGCTTGCATTTGTTCCATTTTAAGGCACTAGATCATGCTCTTGACCAGGGGATTGATAGGAAGTTGAGAATATTAATGGGATTTGTCTATTACATTAATCGGTCATATTGATACAATGTTTCTCTAATGCAAGCGTGAGTCGAGAAACAAAGCAAGCGGGTTGCATGATAAATAATACATGCTTGATTCAAGTTGCTTGAGTCAAACACAATGATACAGTACTAAAAATAAACACTACAAAACATATAAAGACTAGGTTGGAAGCTAGAACACAGAAATGAAGAATTTAGCACTCAAAGTTTCTCGCAGAGTGAAGTAAGGTCACTTGTATTTCAAAATTCTAGAATTAACAACTTACAAAGAGGGGCAATGTACCCCTTATAAATCCTACTTCCCACCAATGGCCACCATAAGCTGCCATGGGTTTTGAAATAATTTTGTCGTATCCTAAAATCGCTACGATCACATGGGTGACACCGTATTAACTAGGGGAGTCACCACATTAAACAAGGAGCAGCTGCCCTCTTGTCTGCACTTTAAAGGCTGGTAAGAGATGAGCTTGAGTTGGGTGACTCTAATGGGTTGGACCTGCCACTGTGTTATGAGACCGCCTACCCGGTTAGGGTTGTCAGAGCGGTTAGCACTTTGGCACCCCCAAGGGAAGGAACGGTTTGAAAATTTGAGAATCCACAAGGCCTAAGGAGAAGTTAGATGCCTTGAAGGGGAGCTAAATCTATATTAATAGCAAGACTGATAGAAAATAAATTACATCAGTTTATGGCATAGCCAGGGTTGAGAACTCGAATAATGACTCGGAAGATGCTAGCTAAAGGAGACGTTATGAATTGGAAGAAAGCTTGTGAATTTTTCATAATGACTCACATAAGATTCCTCCAAGACCATTAGAGGAGGACACTTCTAAACTACACATCATGGTGAGCTCCATCACACCTTTTTGGAGTGTGTTAAGTAGTCAATCAGGGCCTTAAGCATTCAAAGACTAAAGAAAGGGCAAATAGTGCCATCTACTTGCTATTGAAGAAACACAATGTATAAAATAATGGGTGTCATGCTACGATCTCTGCCTCATCACTATCAATTGGTGGGGTTACTGGTGTAACAGGTTGCTGACCAAGTAGTGGAGGTGCCTACTGGCAAGGCGCAATGGTAGGCAAATTTGGCACTATTGGTGGAGGCGAAATTGGTAGCAAGCGTAGAGTGGCCCAATTGTGCACATGTATCTATTAAAACCTAGAGAGCATCAGATACCATGGGGGTTTTGGAATTTGTGAGTGTGCTGCCAACTGGTCAAGGTGCTAGTGTGCTACCAACCAGTCAAGGTGCTATATGTCGATGCAAGCATTGTCAACAATCTACCAATTAGAGGGCAGTGTTCGGGTTCTATTGGAGCTACTTCTTCTCGAGCAAAATGTCATTGTTGTTTGTCCACTAGATTGGGACTATCGCTACAATTTTGCTATGCTCCTCTTGTACTTGCTACAGAACTATCTAGGAGGGAGGAAGCTGTTGGGCTTGCCTTTGCATGGGAGATGGAGGAGTGTTGGGGACTCCTCTCAAGGGGTCCAAATATTATGTGTTGTGCATGGTGCTCATGGAGTTGGCTAGCGAGTCTTATGATCATGAGGTGGTCACTAGCTCATTAGACCATGCATGTGTCTAAAGCTAAGCCAATACATGAAGTACATGTGGACGTCCCTTAGTTGACAATAAGCATCTTCTGGAGGATTATGAGTTCCAGGCCGACAACCGACTTCTCTCCGTTGCTCAGTATATCAAGCATGGAGGTGATTAGAACCTTCCTTTTATCGAGGCCACGAGGCAAAGAGCCGTGAGCCATAGCTAGTAGTCTCAGATTTGTGCAGCTACATAGGGTTCATAGTCAAATTATCTTTCAATACTTGTAATTACCCACAAGCCCCGTAGGGTTGAGGCTTATATTGTCAGAGAATAATAGAAGGTACTATTTTCGTGTCCATTGCAAATTGCATGTGTATTTGTGTTATTGAGTTTATTGATTCAATTTTGCCATCAATGTTATTAGAGTGGGATTGATAGATCTTTGTGATTGAGAGAGCAGCTCGATAAGGGATTGTTAGATTTGGTAGAGTTGTTTTTTGATGACTCATCAGAGAGGTTTTCTTTGAGAAATTGCAACTTCCAAGAGATTGGAGTATTTGAGTACTCAACCGCTAGTTTGAAAAGCCACAGTGGACGAAGCCTGTGAGGACTCTATTGTGAGTGTTTGTGTAGGAGACCTACATGCATGTCGATAGATCAACATAGGCAACAGTACTTATGTTCCCACAAAAGGTTCATAGACCAAGGAGTAGGTCAAGCCGTAGAAGATGAGCCCGACTAGGCATGTTGGCTGAAGGATGTTTTCAACATTTTTGGGGTCTTAATATCACAAATCTATGAAGTCAATGAAGAAGACAAAGACTGAGAGATCCATTGTGATATTCACTGGATGGAATTTTGTGAGCTAGCAGTTGTCAACCAAGCTATGGTTCATGCACAAAGGCTTGTGGGGTATTGTTTCGGATTCTAAAAAAGAACCCACGACTGGAGAAGCTGAGAAGCATGCATGGAGAAAGGAAAATGACAAGGCTATTGGCATGATGGGGAGAGCATTAAGTGAAGACTACTTCCAATTCATGTTTTCCCTTGTTTGGATTCAAAGGGGTATGTTGGGGACTCCTTTGAAGGGGTCCAAATATTATGTCTTGTGCATGGTGCTCGTGGAGTCGGTTGGCTGGTCACGTGATCACGAGGTGGTCAATAGAATCTCACTAGATCATGCATGTGTCTAAATATCACTAGAAGCTCATTTGACCATGCATGTGTCTAAAGTTTAGCCAATACATGAAGTACATGTGGACGTCCCTTGGTTGACAATAGCAGCAAGCATCTTCTAGAGGATTATGAGTTCGAGGGCGACAACCGAATTCTCTCCATTGTGCTCAATATATCAAGGATGGAGGTGATTAGATTCCTCGTCTTGCTAGATAATAATCTGTTGGTCGAGGATGATGCAAATCCGTTATCGAAAGTAGCCAATGATACTTTGGTAGATATCCTAAAGCTCATTTAGGTAGAGGAATATTTTGAGAGGGAGTTACAACACTCTCAAAGGGTGACAACGATGCCTTGACAGACTTGAACCTCAGGATGGCGAATGACCTATGGATGGTCTGCATTAGCACCACTTGACTTAGTCTCGAGTTCCAAAAAGAACTAAAAGACCTCCTTCGGACATTTGTCAATGTCTTTACATGGAGTTACAAAGATATGAAAGGGATTGATCCTCAATTTTTCTAGCACAAAATTGTTCGAAAGGATGGTGCAAAACCGATTTGGCAATAGCATTACCAAATGAAGCCGAGTTATGCAAAATGCATTAGAGAAGAGATCGATAAACTCTTGCAAGTGGGATTCATATACCCCATTGACCATGCAACCTGGTTCTCCCTAATTGTAATCATCCCAAAAAAGAAGAACAAGTTACGGGTTTGCATGAATTACTGCAAGCTCAATGTTGCAACTATCACTGATCCTTTCCCTCTACCTTTCATGGATTCCATGTTGGACATCACTGCTGGACATGATATGTATTCATTTGTTGATGGGTTCAGTGGATACAATCAGGTCAAGATGGCCAAGGAAGCCCAAGAAAAGATAGCCTTCATTATTGAATGGGGGTCTTTGCTTCCAATGTCATGACATTCAGCGGCAAGAATGCACCAACGGTATTCCCATGCCTAGTCCAAGAAGTGTTCAACAATATCTCAATTCCTTCATGAGAATATTCTTATACAACTTTAGTGTATTTGTGGAGTAGAGCCTACATATCAGCCACCTCCTGATGTCCCTTACCAAATGTCATGCTTCACGGATCAGAGCCTACATATCAGCCACCTCCTTATGTCCCTTACCAAATGCTACCAAATGCCATGCTATGCAACTATCCCTCAACCCGGCAAAGTGTGCCTTCATGGTCAATAGCGAACGCTTACTTGGACATATCATCTCAAAAGACCGAATTGCTTTGGATCTAGATAAGGTTGAGTGCATTTGCCAGGTGGAGCAACCTACCAGTAGTAGCAAGCAGCTAGCCCACTTCCTAGGCCAAGTGCAGTGGCATAGCCACATGCTTTGATACCTTGCTGACATGGCTACGCTCTCAATCTTCTCCTCAATACCAAGCCACTTGTATGGACATAGGATTGCAACTAGGCTTTCTGATTCCTGAAGTTGATGCTAGCCAAAGCCCCGATCATTCAACTTCCCGATTGGAAGCTTCCCTTCCATGTCTTTGACACCTCTAACACATCTATTGGCATGTATGGTCTTGATGCGGTCCACTATGTAAACCACCAACTGTCAAAGCCCAAGAAGACCTATTTGATGATGGAAAAGGAAGTGCTCAGAATGAACTACTCCATCAACAAGTTTTGACACTACCTTTTTGGAAACCCCTTCTCTTCCACATCAATCATAAAGCGCTACTATTTCTCATTAGCAAGCCTAAGTTGCTAGGTAATCTTGCTTGATGGTTATTGCTATTGCAAGAATTTGACTTCAATGTTTTTCATACTCTAGGTATTTGCATGCACTGGTTGATTACATGTCCCTCTGGATGGCGACAAGAACCCTAACCTCTTTATCGATGATTTCTTGAATGTGGACCTATTTGAGGTAGTTGTCGAGGCACATGCACTAGCCAAGGTGCTAGATGGAGCACAACTGGTGGTGTAGTGCCAAGGAGAGACACAAGATGACATCCTTCCTTTCTTACCAGCATGGTACGATGAAATGTACCAGTTTTTGCAAATCAACATGCCACATTGTCACTGGTCTCAAGACACAAGTGACTTGCTCTACAGAGCCAAAATTTTGAGATCGTCCATGGCTTCTTATACCACCTTGGTGTGAACAAGGTGCTTTGTAGATGTGTTCCCCTGTATGAACATCAACATGTCATGCAAGAAGCTTACCAAGGTCTAGCCGAAAGCCCTTTTGCTAGAAATACCACCGTGGTTAGAAAACCCTTGAGGTTGGCCTATGGTGGCCTACAATTATTGGTGACACCTTTTCCTCTGCCAAGCAATGTGATGCATGGCAAAGATTGGGTTAGGGGTGTTTACCTCATTGGTTCATTCAAGCCCACTGCCCAACCATCCAGTAACCGATACATCTTGATGATGACAAACCACTAAACCAAGTGGGTTGAGGCGAGGCCTCTAAAAGACAATTCAGTTGCATCAATTGCCAAATTTGTCTACGAGAAGATTGTCATGCAATTCGGGTGTCCAATTGAGATAGTCAGTGACAACCAGGGAGGCAACTTCATGAATGAAGTAATGAAGAAGACGATGAGGTGGCATAGGACTACAAGCTATTCACCATGTATTATGCATAAGGAAATGGCCATGCAGACTCATCCAATAAGATCATGAAGAAAATCATCAATGAGAACCACACAATTTGGGATCAAAAGCTATATTCTATCTTATGGGCTTTTGGGATAGCTTATAAGAGAGCAACCTTTCAAGATGGTCTATGGAATTGAAGTAGTGGTACCCATGGAGTATTTGGTACAAGCCTTTGGATTGTAGTCACAGAGTGACTAAGCTCGAAAGAATCACTCAAACACCACATGGAATAGTTGCAACAGCTCAACGAGGCTAGATTCATCACAGACCACACTATTGATATAGTGTAGTGCCACCAAAAGAAATGGGTTGACGAAGAACTGGATCTTCAAAGAGAAGGATGCATTATTGCTGTTTTGGTCCAAATAGACCCCCCACCTTTGCAAGCTGAGGTTTCGGCACGTTTCTACCTGGCATGCTAAAGGACAAACTTTTCAAATAGCTCATTAATGACTACCATCTTAGGTCTTATTATGGCCCCATGCCACCATTTCCCTTTCTCAAGAAATTTAAATACAAGCTGACAGTAATGGCCACACGCATGGATTTAATTTGGTCGGATGCTAAGTCATCGAGTGATAGGACACATTCCAACTTAACTACAGTTTTGGGGGTGTCACATCCCAAAAAATCCCATCATCGCCTAACATGCACGCAAGCACCTCATTACCACAATTGCATGCATTTTCTTCCTTGGTGTCACCCACTCCCTTTGCCATTTGCAACTCTTCTCATTGCTTTGATCCTTCAAGCTCTCGGTATGGTGATTTACACTGAATTGTCGACCTTTAACACTACACCACCTGTGGTAGACAATTATGATGGAAACACGTCTCAAAGGTATAGCAAGATTGTTCTGGGGCACAGTCCCGATTCATCTCGAGGCTAATACATTACCATGGAACTCCAAAAATGAAAGATAGTGCACATCGCCTCAAGGAGTACATGCTCACTGCCAAGTTGGCTGTCTCGGCACTTCGTCTCCCTCTCGATGGAAAAATTTGCTACTCCAGTGCCAAGCCCAACCATATGGAGGTGCTGTTTGGAAAAAAAACTACGTAGGAGAGCCTTCTCAGCAAAACCATGCCAAACCCCCTCTCATCCCCTACTTCGAATTCTTTCTTGAATTGATTTGGTTGCAAGCAAGTCTTCTAATACCTTGGGCTACAATAGGGTGGTTAATGTAGGAGAGAATGGGAAGCCCATGGCATGGGCTAAGCTATTCCTAGAGTGCTTCCTCCATGAGGTAGAATGCCTCACAAACCAAGAAAACACTCAGAGCCACGTCAGCTAGATGTACTCTGTCATGTTCCCCTTCTTAGCACCACTAACAACCAGTGCACTGGAGGCCAACCCAATAGATGCATCCAAGGCTAGAAAGTTCCACTCAAAGTGGATGCTAAAGAAGAAGACCAAATGTAGCAAAAAGACTGCTAGAGTCATGGAGTTGGGGGAAACCAACCCTAAACAGAAATAGGGTCTATCGATTCGATCATCGTGTTTCCCTTGCCCACTAGTCTCGAGATGGTAACTTCTCTAAGGCAGTTCCTACGATAGGACCAACTGATCTGGCACCCCTTCCCCTTGTTTTGACTACCTCGACCCTAGGTCAATTGCCTCTTCCAATTGATCTGGCACCCCTTCCTTTGTCTCTTTCTCCAGTATCCCTGATCATACCACCCACTTTGGTGTCTACTATTACACCCCCCCTGGATGACCACGGTGTTGAGAGTTGTGGTGCCATGAGCACATGTAGAGCAAAGGTATGAGCAAAGGAAAAGCTGCCACATGGCATGGAGGAGATATCCCACATGTGAGCAAGCAAAATGGATGTAAGTACCCTCACCTATAAAAGGGAGGTTCATTTGAAGGAATATCAATCAAGCACTTTGCACTATCTCAAGATTCTCTTTATGAGTCCAAGCTAATCTATCTTGGAACCTAATTGACTTGAGATACATGTCATGAGCACTCTCTTCATCATGTTTCCACATAGGTTTCATCCACCTTAGAGCACTCCATAGATCCTGAGGCACGCATGTTTTGTCATGGTATCAGAGCTTAGGTCTAGTCTTCTAGATTAGTTGTAGGCATGTCTTAGGAGCTCATGTTTTTTCTCCTAGATTAGTTTTTAGTTTTTAGGATTGAAAGAATTCCGTCCATGAGAGTTGAAGATTTCCGTTCAATTGTTTTGTGAGAGTTCCATTGTGAAAAAGAGAGAGCTCTTATGAGTCCACTCTTTATGCGAAGAGAGAGAGAGAGAGAGAGAGAGAGAGAGAGCTTAAAGCTCTGAGTGGCATATCACAAGCTACTAGGTTCCTCCTATAGAGATTGCTTCCGGCAAGAGTTTCGGATAGGATATGTTGCAATATCTATGCTGAAAACATTTGAAACAGCTTTGGCAAGCTAGTACTAAGAGTTTCTTTACGACACGACTCAGCCAAAGGCGGCCAAAGCTTCAACAACACGCAGACTCCAACTTATATGATCTGCAGCGACCTCCAACACCGAATGTTTATCAGCCTGCCAGCAACCGCCTATCCTCAACGGCCTAATGAACTTCCTCGAGACCATCTCCTTCCAGTGGATGAATGGCTTGATCTCTGACCAAACGCGGCTCCCGGCCTAAACTGTAATGCTTAGAGTCAACTGCACCAACAAACCGGCTGTTCAAGTTTCCACAACGAAGGCGAAGGCTCGAGCATCTATTGAAGATGACCACTCACCATAGCCAGCCGCTTCCAATGCTATTGTTGTAGCTAGTCAAGACAACTCACAGCCATAACAACCTATAAAGCCAGCACTCGAACGACTTCCAAGCGACTCTACAGCAATCGACGCCCGCTCCAAAAGCCTCACCCACATCTGGCTATCCTACGAACTGCAGCTCCCATCACGACCAGTAGGAGCGCCTACAAAACTCTACGGATCTTCTAGGCATGGCACTCAGCTTCAATGCCTTGGTATATGCCTAGCAGCATCAACAACTCTCAAGCTCCCACAATGCTCCTTCTTCATCAACAAGCCTTCCTTCAGAGAGTGCACGGGCTCAAGACTGCATCGCAGGCGACCGAAGACCTTCTTCCAATGACAATCCATAGCCAATGGAGATGTCTCCAGCAAAAGGATCGATGAATTCGCAGCACATTGACGAATCTGGATCCGCAGCCGCGCATTGACGCCTCGCTTCAAAGCTTTTCTTCTTTTTTCTATCTTTCTTCGTAAGGTTGGACCTTAGGATACGTGGCAGCCAAAGACGAAGACACGTGGCAGATAAGCCACTAGTCTACAAAGGGCCACGTGGCAAGATAAGGTGGTAATGTTAACTGTGGTTAAGTTAACTGTTCAGGATAGTTAAACCTTGGTACAGTCTAAGTAACTGTGGTTAACTAAACTGGGGTAATTGGTCACTACAGTGCCACCCAAGCACAGTCCCTTTGTAAGCACAGTATGGAATTCAGCATGTGAATCCCTGTGCCACATCATCAAAGGCCCTTCTTCTTCACAAAACCTTCAAGAAGCCATAACTTGCAATCCAGGAAGAATTTGCACACGCTCCAAAAAGGAAAAGTGATCGTCTTTTCAAGCTCTACACGCCTGTCAGATCAGAATCACTGTATGCAATTAGACACTGCCAATATTGAAAGAAATCAATTGGTAAGACCTTTGCAACAATTGGAAAAGCAAAGCATGAATGCAAACATCGATGCAAAAAGCATGCCAAAAGCACAAGTGCATGAGATGACCATAGCACGAAGCATGGCATCCACACATAAAGCATTAAGGCACATGGAAGAACAAAGCATCATGCATGAAGCTACACCAAGCAAATAAGCAAACGCATCATCATCAAGCCATGAGCCAAAAGGTGACATCAATGGAATGTATTGAAAAGCAAAAACCTTGCCAACCTTGCCTATGTTTTGTAAATCAAGCCTGACCACCTGAGAGTAGCTATGAAAGCACCCAGGGGAGGTATTGACATGTAAACCACACTTGACCACCTTAAGTAGCAATGTATGCACTAAGGGGAGGTGATGGATTTGTAACTCACATCTGACCACCTTGCAGTAGCCAAAGGATCATGGCACCAAGGGGAGGTGTTGAGAGTTGTGGTGCCATGAGCACATGTAGAGCAAAGGTATGAGCAAAGGAAAAGCTGCCACATGGCATGGAGGAGATATCCCACATGTGAGCAAGCAAAATGGATGTAAGTACCCTCACCTATAAAAGGGAGGTTCATTTGAAGGAATATCAATCAAGCACTTTGCACTATCTCAAGATTCTCTTTATGAGTCCAAGCTAATCTATCTTGGAACCTAATTGACTTGAGATACATGTCATGAGCACTCTCTTCATCATGTTTCCACATAGGTTTCATCCACCTTAGAGCACTCCATAGATCCTGAGGCACGCATGTTTTGTCACACGGCAGTGACAACCACCATAGGGGTGATCCCCAAGCTCAGTGACTCCATCAAGGTGCAGTTTAAGAGGAAGGTCTAGCAATTAGCAAGTGCTTGAAGCTGGACATGGACCAAGAGGCACAGTCAAAGCTCTCCATCAACGTGCCTCCCACCCAGTTGGCCATTCAAGTTGAGTTCCCACGTCTACTACTACCCAAAAATGTTAACGTGGCTTGCCATTGTGCCCAGTACCTCATAGAGTACTTGGCAATCAACCAAACAGAGCACCTTTGCCACAGGCCAATATTAAGCTGCAGAAATAATATCAAGACATGGCACGTCTGCAAAGGGAGAAGCCTCATGCCGATAGAGCCTTCAGAGTCACATGTGAAGAAGTGGAGTATCCTTGAATTCAACTCCTATAGGAACACATTATGGCCCTCCAATGCAACTAGGACAATGCCACGGGCCACCAACTCAGGGTAGCCAAGCCATTTTGGTCTTGAGTCCAAGAGCTAGGAGGAGTACCAGCTGAGATAGCAAATCAAGATGCTTGAGTAGAGGAACAAATTCTTGCAGAAGAGGAGAGCATAGATGAGGAGCCAAGGAGACCCAAATCCTTTAGAAAAGACATTGGGTGATGAGTCACATCCGGTTTGACTAGCAAAGAAGGCTTGTCCTTGATGGCAAATTTGAATCAATAAACTCAATAACATGAATACATAGGAAATTTTCAATGGACACAGAAACAATACCTTCTATTATTCTCTGACAATATAAGCCTCAACCTTGCGGAGTTTGTTAGCAATTACAAGTATTGAAAGATACTCAACTATGAACCCTATGTAGTTGCATGACTCTTTGACCTCAATAACATGAATACATAGGCAATTTTCAATGGACACAGAAACAATACCTTCTATTATTCTTTGACAATACAAGCCTCAATCTTTTGGGGTTTGTTAGCAATTATAAGTATTGAAAGATGACTCAACTATGAACCCTATGCAGTTGCGTAACTCTTTAACCAGCTATGGCTCATGGCTCTCTGGCACATGGCCTCGACAAAATAATTACTTGTCAAGGATGGAGACTACTTCCACCTCGAAGAGAGTCACAATGTCAGGGTTGTTCCAAAATAATTATTCCTCTTCGATGCTTTTAGTTGTTCCCTTGGAAGTTCTAGTTGAGTGACACACATCATTGAACTGGTTCCAAAGAGTCTTGCTACACATGCTGGCTGGACTGGTACTATTGGTACAACTAGAACACCAAGCTAGTGACAAAGCTACTGGAATAGGTTGGAACCAAATTCAATAGTTGCTTTATTGACATATTGATCTATAGGTCCTTCAACGTGGTCCATATGTCAAACTCAGCCTCAAACGACACTTGCTCACCCTTATCGGGGTTTTTTGCCACTTTCTAGAGCACACTCAACCTGATCTAGGGGAGTTCATCCTTCTCTTGGAAATTGAAACCTAAATAACAAGCATTAGACCGTCTAGAGGTTGCAAATCCTACACCCACTCCATCACTGTGTCAAGAACATTCGCTTGTTCTTGCCAATTATTTGGCTCTTTATTCTTCTTCTTTGGTCGACTAGATGACAATGTGGGACTCGGCAGAGTCTTCATCACCCGCGTCACCACATTGCAACATCACCAGTGTCAACAGCTGCGATTTCTGACTCATCTAGAGAAACAATCTATACATTATGCATTTGAGGTGTCATAGGTATTATGTAATTGAGGTGTCATAGGCACAATTGCGAGAATCTGAGCATGCAACGTGATCCTATTGGCCTAGTGTTTCTTGAATAGTTAACACTCACTCTTATGGGGGCCGAGCACATCACAATAATAACAAATGATCTAGCTTGGAGGACCATGAGTTGATCTTTGGTGAGGGCGATACACTTTGCCTTCATCGGTGGGATTGGCAGAGTGGTTATTGGTGGAATTGGGGCTATAGCCATGGTTTGGATAGGAATTGCCAGGGGTAAGGGTGGTGTGCAGCAAGCATTATATCTATAGGCATCAATGGTGTGAGTTTATGTTTTGACATATGGTGTAGCATAGCTGGTTGAGACCACCTTGTTCTAGTCCATGGTTGTTGTTGTGGCATTTGGGACAGCAGACAATGTGACATAGAAGGGGCAAAGCTTCAATGCAATCTTTGAGGAAGAGGGTGTTAGAGAGGCCATGTTTTATAGATTATTCCTACACTCACGATGTTTCAACCTTTCTCATCTCTGCTACTGTCATCAGAGTCTATACTAGAATTGTGGTTAGCTTGATAGGTCAATGGTTCACACTTTGTGTGGATCAGCATACCTTCACTATGGCGGACATTGTCAACAAGTTGGTTGAACTTCATTGCTACCATATCCAAAGAGGTAACAGCTTGTTACCGTAATGGTTTCACCCATGCACAAAATATGAAATCAATACTTCCTAGGTGGGGCTTTGTGCTTGTGGCAGGCACCTAGCATGTGTACGAAACTTGGCAACTTAGTCATCCAACGTGAGATCTCATTGATCCATGCATCCAAGCTTTGAGAGCACGTGAACCACCATCTTTCTAACTTAATAGCAAAGCAAATAGGCTGTACAAAGTGTAGAAAATTCTAGGAACGGGGTGATAGCGTACTACGCAGCCCAAATCATAGCTCTGTTGCAAAAGTGTTGCTATGAACGTTGCCATTTTGATGGGTTTCGTTTGCTGCACCACATGAAAATTGACTTGCAATGCACTTTTAAATAACATTACCTATGCATTGGCATCCTATTCTGTGAAGTCAGAGGGCTTGGCATACTTGACAATCATAATTGGGCAACAAGCGTGAAAATGAACGGGTAATTGGTGAAAGATGATCAGTGGAGGATACAGAGGTGCAATAGGGATACAACCTGAAGTGATTGTAGGCAAAATGCGGGGAAGAGAGCTAGAATCATTAGAACCCTCATCAACCTATGAGAGCACTACTACTGGATTCCTCAAAGTCCACTCACTCGACAGAATCCTGAGAGCAATGCAGTTCACAACTCCTATATGAGCTTCTTGCGCAGACATGTACCATAAGGAAACGTAACAACGTAGATGCAAAAGTGTAGCATAGGCAAGGTTAATGATTGTGGTTGCCAAAGTGTTAATGGGATTTGTCTGCTACATTAACCATCGGTCATATCAATACAACATTTCTCTAACTTAGCTATGAGCCAGGAAAAGCAAGCGGCTTGGGTGATAAACAATACATGAGCAAATCTAGTTTCTTGAATCAAACACGATGATATGAAGAATACAACACTCAAAGTTCCCGGCGGAGTGCTATGACTCAACCAATGGGTTTGACATGGTCACTTGTACTTTAGAATTCTAGATTCAACAACTTACAAAGAGGGGCAAGGCACCCCTTATAAAGCCTATGTCCCACCAATGGTCATCGTAAGGTGCCGTGGGGTTTAAACTAACTGTCGTATCCTAAAATGGCTACGATGGCATGGGAAGCACCTTATTAACCAGGGGTGTTGTCGCATTGAACAAGCAGCGGCCACCCTCTTGACTGCACCTTAAAGGCTTGTCAGAGGCGGGTCCATGTCACATGACTCCGATAGTCAGACCTGCCATGTTACTGAACCGCCTACATGGTCAAGGTGGTCGAACCGGTTAATAGAGAAATTTTCCTACTACCTTGGATGGGGAGGCTATGTATCGGCATGCACGCCATAGTACTAGTCATTTTAGATCTTGCAAACAATTAAAAAGAGAGCTACTTAGAGTTTTTCCTCCTATCCACAATGGTATGATAAACTTGATAGAGATGGAACCCATAGGGAGTTTAGCTAGCTTTGGTAAGATTACAAGAAAATCCCATAGGGGAACGCCAAGGGATTTCCATGGTTGAAAGGGAAAGGATGCTAGCACATGTCTTTAGACAAGTTCAAACTCAAATTTGACACCATATTCCATGAGAGGTTATCCAGTGGTAAGAGTGCCAAAAAAAGAATGGTATGACTAGAAGCTATCTTGATCTCGTAAGTCTATCCCAAGAAGAGTGAAAGTTTGAAGTCTTTTTTGTGGATCAAATACCCATTAAAAGGGTATAGGGGCCAATATGTTGAAGTTAAAGCTTTTGGAGCCAAGAGATAGATTATGAGTGGATTCGCCTAATATAGCTATGAAGGGCGAATGAGTCTCATTGGGAGTATCTTCAAGGATTTAGATCATTCATCGGAGATTTGGAACAATTGAAGGTGAAATGGTTTGTATTTATTGACCACAGGATAGAGACAACTTTCACTTTGACCTTTTAGTTTGTGGTATGTGGTTGAGTCAGCATCAGAAGGCTAGCAAGGTTGTGATGAGGTTTTTTTCTTGTGCGGGAAAACTAGTGATGTTATGGAGGTGAAGGTTGATCCCATTAAGGACAAGGAAGAATTTATCGAGAAGAGAATGGAAGTAGAAGAGAGTGTCATGGAAGGAGAATAGTGACAAGGCGGCATAGCCACCCTTCTTTCTAGAACACATTATAGAGAAAATGAATTTGATTGGATGACCTACTTAGGATCAAGGACCTTTGATGCATGATCCTTTAGAGGAGAATTATTCTAAACCTACATTAGTGAAAAAGATCCACTTGGGTACCAAGGGGTAGAGCCACAATTGGTGTATTTAGGCTAGATTGAGGTGCACAACTTAGTGCAAGAGAAAGGGACAAATATATTGCACTACTTACAGAGTTAAAGGTTGTGCTAGCATGGTTATATAAGGATATACAAGGTATTTCCACAAAGTTGTGTCAACATATGATCCTCGTAGAGGATAATGCTAAACTATTATGTCAAAGGCCATATAGCTTGAATCCTAAGCACTTGTTGTTCGGTAACGTAGAGATTGATAAGTTTCTAGCTATTAGTTTTGTTTATTTGATTCCATATAGTGAGGGGTTGTCACTTATAGTTACTTTACCAAGTCAGTGGGTGTCACCTATGATTATTTTACCAAAGAAGATTGGTGACTTTAGAGTCTGTAAACCTAAAGTTGCTACTAAAATACCATTTTCCATTGCCATTTATGGATACAATATTGGATAATGTGATCGGAAAATATTTTTACTCTTTTATACATGGGTTTAGTGGTTACAATAAGGTCAATATACAGCTAGATGACTAGTCAAACAATATGTTTGCCATAGAATGGGAACCTATAATTGCCACATCATGCCTTTTAGGATGAGTAATGGATTGCCTACATTCCATGAGTTGTTATCATAGCATCTCAAGATTATACAAGGGACTACATGTAGGTATTCCAAGATGACTTTTGTGCGCATAGCACGAAACAGACTCATTTCAACTATCTGGGAAAATGTTTGACATGTTCATGAGGTGTATATTGATTAGAATTCAAGAAGTGTATGTTCATAGTGCCTTAAAGGATACGTGGTATCAAGGAAAGGTTCAACTACTAATGTTAGGAAGGTAAATAAGATTTCTATATTATAAGCTGGAGACGTGACTTACGACGATCAATTGACACAACTTGTCATCTACACCAATATCATGTGGATGTAAGCAATTGATATGGGTAGGTATCTACAAGCACCTAGTTTTATATTCTAATTTGTTGTCATTCACATAAATGAAGCAAACATTTACTAAAAAGCGAGTATGTGCTTATCATAATAGTATCCGAAATAAGAAAAGACGATTATATGAATACTTCTCAAGTTCCACCCTGGAACATCAACTCATCATTCACTTTCACAATCTAACGGATGCCTGCCTGGATCTATTTCTTCATGTGACCATACTTATTATAGATTAAGCATCTAGGCTTGCCTTGAGCATCACGGTCAGGTTATCTCGTCTTTTCTTGGAACAAGCCAACAAAATATGCTCAACAATGCTTATGTTTGCAGCGTTCCCCTGTCTAGCTCTGACTTTGTAGGTGCCGTCTTCTAGCATTGCAGGTGCCCCAATAAAGACATATTTTTCTCCTCTCCACTTGGGCATTACGAGGCTAAATCCTTTTTGAGTTTGAAATGAAGCAGCCACTCATGTACGTCCATGAAAAATAGTGCAAAGGTTTGCAGATTTGCCATCGAGCAAAGAATGGGAATGAATGCGAGCTTCTTGGCATTGTTGCTATCCTAGCAATGTGTGGGAAAGCACCCTAAGAGAGCATTCCCATGCTTGCTATTCCATCGTTCTCGATTGCCTTGAATTAGAGCCTAAGCTCGCTATTCCGTCATTCTTGAAATCTCGATTGCCTTGAACTAGATTTGCGACAGGTAGCTTTTCCATCATGGAGCACATAACTACTAACTCAAAATTGAACCTAAATCCTAGTATTTTATCAAATTTTTAAGGAAAAAGGCAAATGAGTAAAATAGTGGACATGAGACACGACATAGGGTCTGTTAGGACCAAATGCTCCCTGCAAATGTCAAGGGTGGTGGTTTATTATTGATTTTGTGATTTTCATATTTTGGAAGCTGAAGTCCAACAAATACATGAATAAGGCGATACAATAATTGATCCTCATTGAAGTCTATACAATATTGTCACATGGACAACAACCATATGAATAAAGGTGTCGTCATTTTTCGATCTCGAATTCATCTTGGATGTCCTTGCTCCCTCGCATCGATAACATGCATTAAAAGAGAGGAATGTTGTAAGAATTTAGATTGAAGACATCCAATTTTGAATGGACAAGCAATTGTTAATATTAAAGACAACTATTAGTAGAGGAAGTCAGAAGTAGTGCACGTAACATTTGCACTCTCCACTTAGCCAGCGTTACCATCTTGTCTCCCTAAGGAGGTATCTAGAGGGAGCAAGAGGAGCAGCTCATGGTCTTAAGAACTCCTTGAGGCATATCTACCCGACCACACAGTTTGCCTTTAGCATCTCTACGCAACCACACATTGCCCTCTACTCATAACTAGGGAAGGAGCGCTAATTCTCACTGGCCTTCGTTATGCATCCTTTGTCTCGATCTTTGCATTGGTTATGCGCTTTGTATTTGAATTCCATCTTGACTGCACGCACTTCTCTCTCTCTCTCTCTCTCTCTCTCTCTCTCTCTCTCTCTCTCACACACACACACACACACACACTCTTTTAAGTGGGGGTCTCTCTCTCTCTCTCTCACACACACACACACACACACTTTTTTTTTTTAGTGAAATCTTATATTTCTCTGTGGGAAACCTCAGAAGAGGTGAAAACCCACCATGAAATACAAAAGTAAAAAGATTACAAGTAGGCCCCTGGGAAAAGCCAGGAAGCTAAGTGAAAGCTAGAATAGTAAAAAGTTTACAAGTCACTAGGGGAGGCAACTAGTAGAATATCCTCCACAGTGAGATTGATTGTGTGCAAAAACTATTGTAAAGGAACCACATCACCATCAATAAAATGGTGGTGTTTTTTACCCTTGTGATTCTTCTTAAGATAAGTAGGCACCCGAAATTTTTGAATCACAGGGTCAAAAACCCATCGCAACCAAGGATAGAAAGTGTCTAGGGAAAATGGAGAGGCAGGTGCGAGATCCGACAATGGTGTGGCATCTGTATTCAGTCCAGCAGAAGCATCCATAGTATCAACCCCAGTCTGAGTATCTTTGCCTTGCAAATCCACATCTCTTGCTACTACACTATCATGAACTGTATCCAAAGGAGAGAGATCCACTTGCAATGCAATGGATTACTCTTGAGAATTGGAAGCATTAAAACACACACACACAGACATTTTTTCTCTCAACCTCACTTCCTTGTAGTACCTTCTTTCCACACCAATTTTCTTGGAAGTCCATTGCCATCACAAATCGGCTTGCTTTAAAATCCTGTGCATCTTCAATTTTCAGACGCCAATATAAGCGGGAACATCCCGCTTTCTATCTCAACTGCACCATACTTGTAGAACTGGATCTTTTGGACGATTTCCTCCGAGGAGAAATTCTGACAGATTGGAGCAAATTCGTTGGACTGGGAAATTTTAATTTGTTCTCAATTTATCTTGACGGCCGCATTCCAAGCTCGCTGAGCAACTGATTCTCTAGATAGATTGCAAAGCTTCCTATCGACCACGGTGGACGTTGATGATGACGGCGAACACTTTGGTTCAAGGCGCAATGGGAGAGATTTCTTCCTGGGTGCTGGGCTGGAGGCTTTTATTAATAACGAATTAGCAGAGAGAGATGGTGGGAGGCATGGTCAGCCTCAGCGTCGAAGGCTGCTGCGGAAGCTATGCCAGTTATGAATTTTACGAAGCAAAATCTCGAATCCGAGGAGGTCCACTCTGCCGTATGCAAGGAGATATTCATCATTAGAGCAGAGGTTCAGGAGATGTCGTGCAAGCACATATACCATTCCCATTGCATTCTGTTGTGGTTAGCCTTACATAGCACTTGCCCAATCTGCCGACAGGAGATGCCCAATGAGGAACCGCCAGAGAGCTAGCCACGAAGTACTGAAGAAAGCATTCCAAGAAACCCAGCTCGGAGGATCAGGGCAGATGGTTGGGGAGGTCCGCGTGGGTTGGCCATAGTAGGAATTCCAGGTGTTGGATTTGGTGTGAGCTCCATTACCTTGTGGGGAGTAGATAGGCATGAAGATGGTGGAACAGACAACGAAGAAGAAGAGTTCGATTTGTCCATTGCTTCCTCCAAGTTTCGGCATGCTATTAAACCCGCAATACCTTCTGCTCTATAGTAATAATCTTTCGAGTTGCGTTTTTTTGTTTGTTGAAAACTTTGACAAATCTTGTGCTCATGGGGTCGTGTCCAAGTTATGCAGCGGTGGTATATCCGTTGATACAGGCACTTGTTTGTGCTTTCCTTTCTTAGGCGGCCTAAGAGAAGGAGAAACGTCAACTAAGGTAGGAAGTGGTGGTGTCGCTGCTTCCATCTATATTGCTCGTCGCTTCCCTTTATTTCGTGACTAGCAGGATGGAGATTAGGCAAAAGAGCTAGATGCAAGGGAGAGGTGTGAGAAGAGATAGCCTTTGGAATTTGCTTTGGGATGGAATTGTAGGTGCCTTGGTTGGTGCCGGAAGTGTTTCTTTATTACTGTTTCGCTTTTCTTTCCCCCTTTCCTCCTCGTTAAATACCCTTTTGTATGCGAAAAGCTACTTAACCAAGCCAAGAAGATAGTCGAAGTTCGATGCGAGATCAGGGTGATCGAAGAGAAGGAAAAAGGTAGCAAGAGAGAACTAAAAACGACGAAGAGAGGAGACTGCACTAAGAGCCAAGAAAAGAGCAAGGTGTGGGCAACGTAAGAGAAGAAGACAACAATTGGAAAGAGAAAGGATTTGCATGAAGTAGGACAACTTTGATGCTGAGTAGTTTTAGCGGCATTCCTCTCCAATTCAAAGTGCCATATGCAGCTACAAAGCATCCACTTGAAACAATTCATAGTCAGAGGACCATCGTCCTTTAGCATAGCTACGCCAGTTAACTGATGCCATGTATGCCAAATATAAATCAACCAGTAAAAATCATAAAAGCAATAAGTAATTCCATCCCAAAGCAAATTCCAAAGGCTATCCCTTCTCACACCTCTCCCTTGCATCGAGCCCATTTACCTAATCTCCATCCTGCTATGTCACGAAAGAAACGGAAGCGACGAGCAATATCGATGGAAGCGGTGACACCAACGGATATATCAACGTTGCGTAACTTGGACACAACCCCGTTGCCTACGCAAGGAAAGCAACCACCAGCTCCTGGAGAATCGAGTGAAGCGGTCATGGAAGCCGGTGCATATACACCACCGCCTGAAAAGCAGCCAATTTTTGGAGTCACCAATCCTCTCGAATTCATGTCGTGCGAGTACAACAAAGCCATATTCAAATGCAATTTTCCTCTCATCCGCAGAACCTACGAGATGTTGACGGGTGACAAGTTTGGGGATTTGCAAATGAAAGCGGAGATTCTGGTTAGGGCTTTGGATTTTCTCATGGAGCCATCTGTGGAGGTCTCAAGGTGCTCCTCTTTCATCTAACGCTTTTAATGATAGTATCAGTATTGCAAGCTTCTCTAGCACATAACTTAGTCTTGACACTTCCTATGTGTTTAGAGAAGCTCCTCTTCTTTGATGCCACAATGAAACTTCCTACATTTGTTAGAGACTTAGTTCGGCAGACGTAGATTTATAGTCCTTTGCCCTGTACACATCAATGATTCATTTTTAAACTTTGATTTTTGTAATTGAAATGTTGAAAAGTATTGGGAATTACATGATCGTTGAAATGGATAACGACATTAGTGTTGCTTTGCTTGCTAAGTATGTTGAACTGGCAGCTAATTCAACGACCAGCTAATGCAACAACCAAGAGCTGCTGCTCCTGCT
The DNA here is from genome assembly GCF_047967505.1 of Dipteris shenzhenensis. Lineage (NCBI taxonomy): Eukaryota > Viridiplantae > Streptophyta > Polypodiopsida > Gleicheniales > Dipteridaceae > Dipteris > Dipteris shenzhenensis. The sequence goes on from NC_141598.1 coordinate 60,646,222, forward strand.
CGCTCCCTCTGCCTGCCTCCTCTCTCCCGCTGCCTGTCACCTTCACCCCACCATCGCCATTGCCTCCCTTCGCCTTCACTTCCCCTTGCCAGTGTGCTTTTCTCCCTACCCACTCCCTCTTCGTCTGCTTCCCACTCTGGCTTCCCCCTCCGTTGGCCTGGTGTTCTCCCCGACAAGGCGCGTTAGCACCGGCTTGGGCAGCGTTGGCCCCCATTGGGGTCTCGTGGGTGGCGGCCCTAAGGACTGAGCCGCTCAGCCCGTGCGCCTCTTTGTGCCCTGAGCAGCTTGCTGGCTGCGTGCTGGCCAGCCAGCACTAGGAGGTGACCCATCAGCTCCTCACTCCCCCTTGGCGGCCATCTCGCTAGTAGAGAGCGGTTCTCGGCCAGCCCCTCGACTATCCGGACAGGTACAAGCCCAAGAGCGGCCCCCTGAAGGCCCCCTGAAGACCAATCGAAGGGTGGCAACCCCGAGAGAGCGCAACAGGATCCTTCTTGCAAGTGGAGGCTGTTCAAGGGAGGGGTTCACCAGGATTCCTTTCCTTTTTGGGCTACACTTGCAGCCCACACAGCTTGTAGCTCATTGGCAAGCTCTCTCTCCTTGGTTTTTCTCTTTCTTTTCGAGGCAACGGAGTGTTAGTGTTTTTTTTTGGGGAATAGAGTCTTGATGGTGACCACTTGGTCTGGCTAGAGGAGCTCTCATCGACTCCAAAGCTGTGAAGATTCTTCTTTCCCCCTCAGACTGGTTGTCAGTATGACACCCTCGAGAGGAGGTAGATTCAGGAGTGGCTTCAGGCGAACTTAGCATTAGAGGGTGACCACATTCAAGAAGTCACTATCTATGGGCCCGTAGTATTTCTTCTTTAGCAGAACTGTCTAGCTACCTCACAGGCCCTTGTGGCCGATTTTCTTGTGTCCACACTTGGTCTACTAAGCTTATTCCTTGGTATCATGGCTTCACGGTGGAGGATTTGGACACGACACATCATGTCTCCCTCCCTCGCTTCTCGGTGACGCTCTACTTCCCAGGTTTCCCAAGAGAGTACAAGTCCATCTTGCCATCAGTCCCCATTGGCTACTACAGCCTCAATAGTCGCGGACGATGGGATCCCTAGGCTTAGACTAGTTGTGGAGAACCCGGAGTCCCTACCAGAGATAATCCTCCTTGTTGAGACCTTGGATGGGGGCACATTGCTGCAGATGATGGAGATCTTAGGGCTTCTAGGATAGTGCCTCCGTTGCAGACAGTTGGGGTACCTAGCCCGAGATTGTCCCACCCCCCCTCCCCCCCTAGGTAGGCAGAGTCAGTAGAGAGACTCAGGAGGAGAGGGCGCAGAGATCCTCTAGAAAGCAATAGCAGCAAGAGTCATAGGCTTTGTGGGTGACGCCCTCGAAGAGCGAGTGGATCCAGGTGAAAAAGAAAAAGGTGAGCAAACGGACTTGGAAGAATCAGATACGACGAGCCACACGCAGGGCAAAAGATTGGGCGGAGAGAGTCAACCCCCTCCCCCTAGGGAGAGTAGTCCGCGGATTCACCTTCAGGTCGGGAACCCCAAGTAGGCAGAGGGGGTCCCCACTTCTATATTAGACCCCTTGAGCATAGTGCACCCGGATAGCCAGACGCAGTAGGTACCAGATATGTTGATAGCAGAGGCTCCGCTAGATGGATGCTCTCAAGAGATGTAGGAGGATCTTCAGTGCCACCCGGCCTCTCCCCCTCGGATCCTTCTCCCCGTCCCCCTCCTCCCCTCCTCTGGATCCCTGTCTCCCTCCTCCCCCCGCTTCTAGATCCCCCTTCTACTCCCCCTTTTACTCCTCCCCCCCTCCTCCACCTTCGCTCCCATTAAGCGCCCCTCTCCGCTCTTCCGCTCCACTCCCTATAGCAGTGCCCATCCACCCCTCATACTCCAGTGCCTCCCGTGCTCGTCAGCCTGTAGGCAAGGGCAAGGCACCAACCTCTAGTCATCTCCTCACCTGGAGTGGTAGGTGGGAGCCTCCTCTTAGCAGGCCCCTGCCTCACGACAGGAAGCAGGGAGCAACAAATCCCCTTCGCAAGTTCCGGGCCCGACGCTTTGCCCTGGACTTCCCCTGTCATGGGAGTTCTGGCGTTTGAGGCCATGGAACTACCTTGCTATTCCATATTCGTACCCCATGCCTCTCGAGCTGACAGTTCTGATTCTGCAACCCCCTTTGGAATCATTCAATGTGGTCGGTCCCGCACCCACGGTCCCGCACCCATCCCTTCTAGGGTATAGAGTTTGCCTCCTCAAGAGACAAGTGGACGTCAGAGATGTTCGATGACATGATAGAGGAGCAGTTGTTTCACATGATGGACAATTGGATGGGGCCATACGGGCTGGACTTGTGGTACGTGCATGGCTCGTCGGCCTTCTTCCAGCTACGTTTCAGTCCAGAGAGACTAGGCTTAGGGTTAGTAGTAGGTGTGATCCGCCGACTGCCATTTGATGTAAGGATTCACCCGTCGACACATCAGCATTGGACGTTGCAGTAGTGTGTAGAGGCGTTCGGGGCTGACTTTTCTTTCATGATGTAGTGGATGTGAAAGGTGGGGGTTGAGTCGGTTGCTACTCTTGTCCGTAGACGCACAGACACATATTACTCTCCCTCCAAGCCCCCATCAAAATCACAGAAGTCTTGTTTTCTAGAAGAAGCTTCCACTCATAGGCGAGCTATGTTCTCTTCGACATCCTCCTCATGAGTTGGACGATGGTGCATTGGAATGTGCACGGACTCCATGATCGTGCACGCAGTCAACCTCAGTACCTGATTCTTCGGCAGTGCTGTGGTAAGAAGGTCAATTGACCTCCTCTTGATCTAGGAGCATATGTTCACTGTGGCTAATATTGGACGTAGCCATCACCTCCTTCTGGGTAGGGGGGGCGAGATTTGGTCTCTTGCAGTTGGTAGGAGCAGAGGAGCTTGTATCTCAGCCTTGCAGACAGTGGCTTTGACCAGGGCGGGCTTATAGCACGCAAGTCAGTATGGATGGGGCTTCACACAGGGGACCTCAGGATAGGGGTCTTGAACATATATGCACCAGCTTGCAGACAGCACCAGCCGACCTTTTGGAGATGAGAGTGCCTCCCCGATGTGGATTTATGGATTGTTGGAGGCAACTTCAGTAATCTAGACTTTGCGAAGGATAAGTAGGGGGGGCTTCGTTCTCAGAGATACTGGTAGCAGAGCGGAGCACCTTGGAGCAGTTTGTGTTTGCAATTAGCAGCACGGATCCCTACGGATTTTACTAGGATCCCTAGAGGGAGGCAGCCTTCACTTCTTCTTTGGGCAGAGGAGACGCGACGGATTACTTGAGTGTCTGGACCAATTCTATGTAGTGGACTGGGCTATGCACAGAGAGGGAGCCATAGGCATTTTAGCAGGTACCATGATGTCGCGGATCATGCTTCGATTATACTCCACCTTGTAGTCTCGCACGGATCTTCCCCAGAAGGGGATCCATATTCCAGAGAGTTTGCTTCAAGAGGTAGAGGTCCAATGCTCCATAGCAGAGATTTGGGAGTAGCCAGAGGGCTCAGAGGGATGGGAAAATTGGGTAGTTGAGACCATTCAGAGTAGCAGCGTTGAGCTCCAATCTCAGGCGCTCAGGAGGACACATGCTCTTCAGGAGAGGGAGAGAGCTTTGAGGAGGGATCTAGCTTCCATAGAGCAACTTAGGGAGCAGGAGCTGGGCTCCGTGTGGCTTAGTGAGAGATACGAGGCCGCGATGCTGATTCTGTAGGATATGGAGGTGCAGAGGGCGAAGTTCTCTTATCATTCGTCTTGTGCTAGATGGGTGCAACAGGGGGATAGGATGACTCGGCAGTTTTTCCGAGCCACTGGGTCATGTTCAGCAGGGACGTAGCTGTAGTAGCGACTAAAAGACGCACAAGGTAAGATGCACATAGAATCCTAGGAGATTTTGGAGATGACCATGGATTTTTACAGGCAATTGTTTGAGTCAGAGGACCCCCCCGCGTGCCTTGTGGCAATGGAGGCAGTGTGGGAACATGTCCCAAAGGTAGTCTCCCCGAGCCTGAGCAGACGCTTAGAGGTGCCCTTCACAGAGGAGGAGTGGGCTTAAGGCCCTTCCTCCTCAGAAGTGCCCAGGGGAGGATGGACCGACTCCGACTTTCTTTCGCTTCTTCTGGGAGAGGATCCGCACTCCGCTCAGATGGGCCTGCAGGAGATTTTTGACACAAGTTCTCTCCCAACCTCCATGAGCCGTGGTTGGATCTGTTTACTTCTGAAAGGGGGGGATAGGGCAGACATTCGGCAGTGGAGACCGATTACCCTGCTGGACACCGCATACAAGATCCTAGCCAAGGTCTTGATCCAGACATCATTCACAACACGCAGAGTGCCTTTGTCAGGGTTGCCCTCTTGCCCCCTTCCTTTTCCTCTTTGTGGCGGAGGCCAAGGCCACTGGCCTCTTTGGCATGAGACTCTCCATCCGTCAGGAGGATGAGGTGCTACACTTAGAGTTTGCGGATGATACAACTTTATTTGTGGAGGGGACAGTGGGGAGCCTTGAGACAGTCAGGGGGACCCTGGCCATTTAGTGCGAGGCCTCTGGAGCACTGTAGCGGGAGATAGACTATCCTCACTCTCTCTCTTGCTCAATACTAACTGCAAATGCAAGATGATGCACTCAATACACAAAGTGAGCTGTGGATGTGAGTGAGCCTTGAGACAGTCAGGGGGACCCTGGCCATTTAGTGCGAGGCCTCTGGAGCACTGTAGCGGGAGATAGACTATCCTCACTCTCTCTCTTGCTCAATACTAACTGCAAATGCAAGATGATGCACTCAATACACAAAGTGAGCTGTGGATGTGAGTGAGAGAATCAGAGGGAGAGAATGTAGTGGACCTCCGGAGAGGAAATAGATACAACTGAATAATGAATGCCCAAAGGGCTGAATACAACTGTATGAAGGGGCTGAAACCCTCACTGTAAAACTGGAAGACTAGACTACCTAGAGGAGGTGAATCCTCACTAGATCCTTGAAGAGGTTGAGGCTACCCTGCTGGTCTGTTGCGGGGAGGCCTTACTCTGTTGCTCTGAAGGCTTGAAGGCCTGAGGAGTGGATGAAGAATGAGGGCCAAAGGCTGTCCTTTTCTAGGCTGATAGGTCAGTTTGGCTGACTTGGTCAACGCCGACCGTTGACCAAGCCGGTCAAAAAAGTCAACGTTGGCCAAAAAGTCAATGTGTTGACTTTTGGCCAAAAAGTCAAGTCTGTATTTTTTACTTGCGATGATGTGACATGAACTGTCCGTTGACTATGTGCCGATTGTTGATTGCGCAGGGCCGCTTGAATGGCTGTACGCATGCCTACGTGGCCGTTGACATGGTTGCTTGTGCTGACACTAGCTAGCATGGCCACGAGTGTGTGGATGCCTGTGACATCCCCTTCTGCTGAAAATCGAACTAGGGTATAAAAGGGGTTTCCCATCGTGGTGATAGAGGTGACTGTCTGTGGTATACCTAGATGATAAATCCTGATCTGAATGACTGGTTCATGAATCTGAAAGTGGTTACTGAACTCATGAATCCCGATCTGCAGGTACTGAATGCCTAGATTTCGTGCTCACTTTTGGTATGGATATTTGTTGTGGGCTAATATTCCAGGATGAGGCTCCCAGTGGTTTTCCTCAGTGCATATAGGTGATAGGGACGGAGGAAGACTGGCTTTGAGATAGGCATCCCGGTCTTGGTATAACCCTGTTGCTTGCTGTAATACTATATCCTCTTGTAACACTTTATCTTGCTGTAATACTGTGTCTTGTTGGCGCCACAGCCTCGAACCCCTTGAATGACTGATATCAAAGGTGAGGTGGAACACCCTTACTCCAATAGATGAACTTTGACCCATGGCCTGGGATTTTGACGGCTTGGTGTTGATAATCTGGTTGGACTTCGAACTGGTGCCACCATCGTGCTCCCAAGATGACGTCCGTTGCCCGAGTAGGTGCAACCTTGAGTGGCGAACTGTGTACCTACCCTGAGATCTTCAGAGTGGCTGAAGCTACATGCATGTTGCTCTCTATCTACTGCCCAGGAAATGCACCATTCAAGGTCATTGGATCCATTGGCGTTAGAGGCAACTGAGCCTTTTGAGCTGCTTTGGTGGAGATGATGTCCTTGGAACTGCTTGAGTCTGCCAGGATAAGGACCCCACCACCGACCTGTCCATAAAACCCAAACATATTGGGAAACTGACAAGGCTCCCCCTTCTGCTGAGCTTCAAGCTCCTGGATGACTACTGAGGTTGTCCCTGTAGTCGGTTGTTCATCAAGCTCCTCAATGACTACTGAGGTTGTTGAAGCTGTTGCTGAACCACTTGACGCGGCTCCTGTTGTTAGAAGCTTCTGGTAACGCGGGCAATATTTTTTATTATGGCCCGGCACATGATAATGGAAGCATCGGTTCTCCTTGGCATAGAGTGCTCGTGTCGCTGTATATCCAGCCATTGCTATCCTTCTCCATCCAGCTCTTCTTTGGCTGCCCATTCCCACCATCACCTGGTATGGAATCATGGGACTTCTTACTATTGACCTGCTTGGATCCTTTGTGCATGAGCTCAAAATTATGAGCAAGCTCATATGCACGCTCATAATCCCGTGCCTGAAACTTCTGACATACCATTGGATGTCTGTACGGAGCGCATGGAGATATTTGCTCAGCTTCTGACAGTCTTCCAACTGTAACTATATAAACACTTGAGTGAACTTATTGGCATAATGATTCACCGTCTTGGTGTCTCCCTGGCATAGCTCGTAGAACTGACCCTAGAGCCTGTCCACGTACTGCGGTGGCAAGAATCATGATCAAAGATCTTTCACGAATTCCGTCCAGCTATAGAAAGGTGTCTCCTCGTCTGCATCGTAGTGGTTCTTCTGCCACTTGAGCCCACCATGTGACCGCCTCGTGTGTGAGGTGCATGGATGCTAGGATGCACCGCTCGTTGTCCTTCGTAGGCATCACTGAAAATTTTGAACTAATTGAGCCATGAAGTCAACACTAAAGGTTCCTGCTTACCATCGTACCGTGTGAAGTTGAGCTTCCCTGGAAAAGAAGGCTTGGCTAGAGGTGGAAGTATCTCCTTTTCTCCCCCCTCTGGTCGAAGTAGAGAAATGAGAAGTTGCTAATCCCGTTCTTCCTTCTCTTTTCGAGCAGTACGTTCTCGGAGCTCCTTGGCCTCCAGAGCCTCACGGTCCTGGAGTTCCTTGGCATCTCGAGCCTCTTGATTGTGTTCACCTTTTGCTTCTCGAGCTTCTCGATCGTGTTCTTCTTTTTCTTCTCAAGCCTCCCGATCGTGTTCTTCTTTGGCCTCTCGAGCTAGCCTTTCACGCTCTTTGGCGGCCCGCTCACAATCTTCCCGCATCTCTTGAAGCTGGGTCATGCGGGCAAAGAGAGCCTCTGACTGTTGGTGTTGCATCTGCATCATAGCTTGCAACATGGCTATCATGGCAGACATAGAAGTGTCTGCAGGGTCCTGTGTTGGGGGTGGTGGTGGAGGCACTAAACCCTCCCCCCTTGTGTTGGACTACTCACTGATGCTCATAGTGTCCTTACCGGATCTTATCTGGACCATAAACGGTGGGGCTGAATTGATCCCCTTGACTTCTGGAAATGAACTTTCCCCTCACGCCGCAAGGTGTAAAGACCCATGGGTGAAGACGGGAGCCGGCCCGATGCGCGATGAAGTAGGGAGGGAGCGGCTAATGGAGTATGGTACTACCACTAGTCTGCGGTAGGCACAAAATACCCAAAAAAGAAAAGAAAAGGGATAACCCTCTATCTCAAGAAAGAATCTAAAGCTCTGATACCAATGTAGCGGGAGATAGACTATCCGCACTCTCTCTCCTGCTCAATACTAATGCAAGATGATGCACTTAATACACAAAGTGAGCTGTGGATGTGAGTGAGAGAATCAGAGGGAGAGAATGTAGTGGACCTCCGAAGAGGAAATAGATACAACTAAATAATGAATGCCCAAAGGGCTGAATACAACTGTATGAAGGGGCTGAAACCCTCACTGCAAAACTGGAAGACTAGACTACCTAGAGGAGGTGAATCCTCACTAGATCCTTGAAGAGGCGGAGGTTACCCTGCTAGTCTGCTGCAGGGAGGCCTAACTCTGTTGCTCAGAAGGCTTGAAGGCGTGAGGAGTGGATGAAGAATGGGGGCCAAAGGCTTCCCTTTTATAAGCTGATAGGTCAGCCTAGCCAACTTGGTCAACGCGGACTGCTGACCAAGTTGGTCAAAAAAGTCAACGCGACCCAAAAAGTCACCACGTTGACTTTTGACCAAAAAGTCAACTCTGTATTTTTACCTGCGATGACGTGCCGTTGACTATGTGTCGATTGCTGATTGTGCAGGGCTGTATGAATGGTTGTACGGATGCCTACGTGGCCGTCGACCTGGCTCCCTGCATTGGCCCTAGCTAGCATGGCCACGGGCGTGTGGATGCCTGTGACAAGCACGGATCAATTGGACCAAATAAGTTGGATTCTTCATGGGCACAGAGGACGTTCAGGAGATTAGCAACTGGGGGCTAGCCCTTGACTTCAGGTGGATCCCACGGGGGTGGACAACGAGATACCTAGGATGTCGGGTGGGGATGGATATATCAACAAAGCAGCAAAATCGCCCGGGTTCTTGAGAGTGTTACGCTCTAGCCGAGGTAGCATGACCTCGGAAGAATCAGTCGACATTTCCCTTAAAGGATCTATATTTGTAATATATTTGTTTGCGCTTAATGTAAATGATCGGGAGGGAATTAATGTCAAGGTCCTAGGTGAGGGTTGATAGCACCAGACTAGGTGGATCTAAGGCTAAGGGCCTAATGCAAGGAATATGCCTAGGGGCAAAGGATATTAAAGCATCCCAAGAGAGGGGTGAAATGTTGCATTAGGAAGGCCCTGTGATGATGACATGTGGCATCTAGATCCATCTAGGGAGATGGGGCTTGTTGAAGCTAGAGAGAGAAGAGAATGAATTGTTCACGTATGTTTTTTTCTGATTCGAATTCTCTGTTAGCTCTCCTGTTTTCAACAAGGTTGGCTGGGTGGAATAACATCGGTGCTTCTCCCGTGATTTGCCAGTAAATAGAGTAAAGTTTGTTACAATTGGTATCAGAGCCAAAGGGCTAGGTGAGAGAGACGATCGGGGTGACGGAAGACCAGAGCTTCAGGAAGGGCGAAGGGATAGGCGTGGAGCTGTGAAGTCGAAAGACACGAACGGTCGTCGAAGGACCAGAGCGTAGGTGTGACGAATTTGCTACGCATGACGCCCAATGGAGAAACTGAAAAAGGGCTCGTGACCTTCACGCGACGGACGATGTGGCTCTTCGGTGGTCATCCCGCACTGGTTAGCAGAAGATGGCGGGATGTTAGGTGACGGTTCGTGGTACGGGAGTTACGTAGAGCTAGGTGGAACCGTTGGTAGCGGACAGCAGGTTGGAGCGATACGTGACGAGATGCGAGACAGGCTGACTCAACGAATTATGGAGTGGCGACGAATGACGTGACTTACAGTCAGAGCCCTGCATGGTCACGTAAACAGTTCTAGGCAGACATATTAATTGCGATCAGGAAGTTACTTGGGGCTGCAGGCTTCGGGATATCTGGCTACTGGTCTGGCTGGCCCGTAATAGTTTTTGACCTGCTTCCCTAGCGCACTTACGGTCAAAGCCCTCCAACGCCACGCAGGCAGCTCGGAAGCTGAGATTGGATCGACGCTCAAGTAAAGCTCTAGGCTGAAGACTTGTCGCAGGAGCGTAGGGGCTTGAACGATGTGGAGCTGAGACAAATTCCCTCGGACAGATTTAGACCAGGGAGCACTTTACTCATTTTCCCTTTTGTTCTGTCATTCCTGTTTTGTCAGAAGCAGTTCAGGCTTTTGTGGTTGTAGCAGTGTTTGCAGTTTACGATGCTATAGCAGGGACAGATTATGCCTGCGCATATGCTTTTGTGCTTCAGTCTGAGTTGACTTGCAGGAATTTCCCTAGTATAGGGAAAAGCGCTATTTGGGTTATGCATGTGTCAAATGCCTAGTCAGTGTGCATGTGGGATTGCAGGAATTCCCTAGTATAGGGAATTGTGTCAGAGTGCCAGTACACTGAATTGTGTCAGCTTGTAAATACAGTGTTCTAGCGGTGTTTATTTAAATTTATAAAAAAAACAAAACAAAACAAAACAAAACAAAACGGAACAAAACACCCATTGAACTGAATGGAAGCAGAAGAAGGAGCTTCCAGGAGGGACCCTGGTGAGTCAGGAGTCTGGCCGACCCAGCAGGTGTCGCGCCCAGGAGCTCACACCTTATCTGGCAGGATTGCATTACTTGAGGATGCCTTGCAGCAGTTATTAGCGCGGCTGTTACAGGCCAATGCAGGGTACACAAATGGGACGAGGCGTTCGCCATTTGTGAGATCAGAAATGACATCAAGAAGATCCGCGAGGCCACCCACATGTTTAGTGAGGCAGCGGATCGGTGGTGGATTAAGCAACAAAAAGATGGTATAGCATCCACTACCTGGGAGGGGTTTAAAAGAGAATTCAGGAAACACTTCTTACCTCCTGACGAAGCATCCCGAGCTTGGGATCAATATAGGAACCTTCGTCAGAGAAATTTGTCAGTGGAAGAATACACTGATAAGTTTCGAGAGAGCGTAATGAAGGTCGATGAATCCTTGCCTCAATCAATCCAAGTGAAAGATTTCATATTTGGATTGAATGATCGGATCGGGCTAAGTACGCGAACACGTTAGATGATGCAATAGCCATAGCCCTGAACTATGAGGATGCCAAGGGCAACAGACCAAGTGGGTTTGCACAGGTTGGGACCCAGTATGGGTACCAAAAGAAATCTGGGTTTAAGAAGAAATGCATTAGTAAAGGGAGTGGTTCTCAGCCGAGTGGTCAAGCCAAGCAGGCGAAACCAGCTGAAACTCCTAAACCAAGTACCACCGTTGGAGTGAAGAGGAAAGTAACCCCAATGGCAGCCCGGGCTTGGTCTAAGTCTCCCTTAAACCCAGAGCAAAGAGAAAAAGCAAGGAGAGAAGGCTTGTGTTTTGGATTGTCCACGGAATGAAGATCGTCGGATGGCTGAGATGGTGATCTCAGAATGTGACGTGGAAATGGAGGGAAGTCCCAGAGCAGTAGAGATGCAGATTCAGCTAGCGGGATCTTCTCAGAGGTTAGTACCTTGTTTGTTATGTGTGTGTGTTGCTAAGCTAGTAACGAGTGCACCTGATAACATCCTATCTAAGCCCGCAGCAACGGGGTATACAGCCTTTAATGATACGGAGTTAATTAAAATGAAAGGGCAAGTGGCCAATCATGATGTCATTGTGTTGTTTGACTCAGCGTCAACTCACAATGTGATTAACTCCAAGCTCGTGAAGAGGCTGAAATTAAAGACAAGTCCATCTGACTATGCGTATACAGTCAGGATGGTAGATGGAAGTTCAACTGAAGTATGGGACCAAAGGGTTACCGAGTTGGAGCTTCGTATTCAGGACTATGCTGAGAAGCTTGATTTTGAAATGACCAAGCTTGCTCATGCAGATATAGCCCTGGGTATGGCGTGGCATTCTAGGAAGAATCCAGCCATTGATTGAAAAAAGCACGTATATCAATTCAAGATGAATGATGTGCTTTATGTCTTGCGAGGTGAAAAAGATATACCTCAGGGACCGTTGGTTTCCGTGATGGAAATCCGAAAAGCTCAAGAAGAGTTTTTATTCCTTTGCACAGCATCGGTAGAGCCGGTTGATGATTCTTCGGCTAGCACTGATGTTACGCAAAGTGGTGAGATGGCCAAGCTGGCTAATCTTATAACAGAGGAGTTCTCTGAATGTTTTAGGGATGAACTACCTTATGGGTTACCTCCAGAGTGGAATGTTCAGCATAAGATTGTACTGATTCCGGGGGTAGAACCTGTAAATAGACCTCCCTATAGAATGAGTTTTACTGAAGAGGCGGAGGTGCGTAGACAACTGGAAGAATACCTCAAGTTGGGGCAGATTCAACCAAGTTTCTCACCTTTTGCTTCGCCAGTGATATTAAAGAAGAAAAAGGATGATACGTTTCGCCTCTGTATAGATTATAGAGCATTGAATAATATCACTGCTAAGCACAGGTATCCGATGGCTCGGATTGATGATTTGCTAGATGCATTACATGGAGTCGTGATTTTCAGCAAGATAGATCTTAAGTGTGGCTACCATCAGATCCAGATTAGAGCTGACGATGTGCATAAAACCGCTTTCAGAAGCAGGTTTGGTCATTATGAGTTTTTGGTAATGCCCTTCGGGCTTACCAATGCTCCAGCGACATTCGTCATGCTTATGAACGATTTACTACATCCGTATATCGGAAAGTTTGTAGTACATTTTATTGACGATATTCTAGTGTTCAGTAAAAGTATTATTGAGCATCATGAACACTTAAGAATAGTGTTCAGTACTTTGAGGAAAGCCAGTCTTTATGTAAATAAAAAGAAAACTATACTGTGTATGGTTAGGCTTGAATATTTAGGATTCATAATTACTCCACAGGGGGTAGAAATGGATCCGAAGAAAGTGGCTGCGATACTAACTTGGCCAGTCCCTCAGAGTCTGACTGCGTTGCGATCATTCTTGGGATTTGTCCAATTTTATAGAAGGCATATCAAAGGATATTCCGAAATAGTATCGCCATTGACTGATCTGACCTCAGATAAAGTACCTTTTATATGGGGACAGAATCAACAAGAAAGTTTTAACACCATAAAACAAGCTGTGGTCACAGGACCGGTGTTAAAAATAGTTGATCCCCAGAAACCGTTGTTCCTGGAAACCGATGCAAGTGGCATTGCGGTAGGAGCAGTTCTCCTTCAAGAGGGAAGGCCAGTAGCCTTTGAAAGCAAGAAGCTTTCTCCCTCTCAAAGGAATTGGCCAACTCATGAATTAGAGTTGTATGCTGTTAAACATGCTTTGAAAACATGGAGGCATTATTTGTATGGTTCAGAGTTTTATGTGGATGTGGATCATGATACTCTAAAACATTTTTGTAAACAGCCTGACTTGAGGGGCCACCAAGCTAGGTGGGCAGAGCTCATGCAGGAGTTTAATTTAACGATTCGATACCGAAGAGGGAAGGATAATAAGGTTGCTGATGCGTTGTCTCGCATTATGCACAATATGAGTTTCACGGTATTAGAGAGTGCTCTAATGATCGAGATCAGAGAAACTCAAAAGGTGGACGAGTTTGTTCAGAGCTTATGGCCTAAAGCTCATGTGTTAAAACTCGGGGAAAACGAAAAGGATGACCTGGCATCCAGAAAAGGCCAAACATATGCAAGATATACCATAAGGGATGGTATGCTGAAAAGAAATGGCAAGGTAGTAGTACCTAGTCAGAATGGTCTCAAGCAGAGAGTCATTCAATAGTGCCATGATAGCCCATGTGCGGGACATCCAGGGGTCGAAAAGACATATGATCTCGTGAAGCTTTTGGCCAAAGATGAAAAAGCATATTCATGAATATGTGACACGGTGTTTCTCATGTCAGGTAAGCAAGGCCGAGCGGGTGAAGCCACCCGGACTTTTACAGCCCTTGGAAATACCACTAAGTAAGTGGGAGAGCATTTCCATGGACTTTATTGTAGGGCTGCCTACAACACAAGGAGGGTATGATTCTATCCTTGTGGTGGTTGATTGTCTAACCAAGATGGCTCACTTCATTCCGACTAGAGAGTCTGTTAGTGCCCCGCAAGTAGCAGATTTGTTTATTAGACATATATTTCGTCTGCATGGAATGCCTAGATCCATAGTGTCAGACAGAGATGTCAGATTTACCGATCATTTTTGGACAGTGGTATTTGAGACACTAAGGACTGAGTTAGGAATGAGTAGTGGGGATCATCCTGAGACGGATGGTCAGACGGAGAGAGTCAACCAGACTTTAGAGGATATGTTGAGGGCATATGTGTCATTGAGGCAACATACGTGGGACAAGTGGTTGCCATTGTTAGAGTTTGCCTACAATGATAGAAACCATTCCTCTACTAGGTTCAGTCCATTTGAGCTGAACTATGGTTATAGACCAGCAAATCCGACTATAGTTGGAATACCTCAGAAACTGCCTGGTGCCGCGAACTTTGTGGTTCAGAGGCGGGAGACGCTAGCACTTGCAAGAGCTAATATCTGCCAGGCTATGGATAGAGCCAAGGTGTATGCGGATGAAAACCGGTCTATAAGAGTATTTAAGGAAGGAGAAAAAAATTTTCTCAGACTTCCATCGCACTCGAAGTCGTTAGCTTCAGGAGAGTGTGCTAAGTTATCACCTCGATACTGTGGGCCATGGTTAATTCTAAGAAGAATAGGCAAGGTAGCCTATAAATTAGAATTGCCACAGGGGTGTAAGGTGCACCCGGTTTTCATGTTTCATGCTTAAAGAAATTTTTGCATACAGGTGACTCACTAATCGAAGGTGTGGTTTTGTTTCAGGAGGTAGAGGATAATGCGAGGCGCAAATCAACAAGAATCCTGGACCAAGGAACAATACAAATACGAAATCGGAAGATACCCACGGTGTTGGTTGCATGGCATGGTCAGCCTCTATCCGAAGCTACCTGGGAATCCGTGTACCAGTTGCGGAGAGTGTTCCCAGACTTTATCATCGAGGACGCTGATGTCTGAAGAGGGAAGGAATGTTACGCTTTAGCCGAGGTAGCATGACCTCGGAAGAATCAATCGACATTTTCGTTAAAGGATCTATATTTGTAATATATTTGTTTGCGCTTAATGTAAATGATCGGGAGGGAATTAATGTCAAGGTCCTAGGTGAGGGTTGATAGCACCAGACTACGTGGATCTAAGGCTAAGGGCCTAATGCAAGGAATGTGCCTAGGGGTAAAGGATATTAAAGCATCCCAAGAGAGGGGTGAAATGTTGCATTAGGAAGGCCCTGTGATGATGACATGTGGCATCTAGATCCATCTAGGGAGATAGGGCTTGTTGAAGCTAGAGAGAGAAGAGAATAAACTGTTCACGTATGTTTTTTTCTGATTCGAATTCTCTGTTAGCTCTCCCGTTTTTAACAAGGTTGGCTGGGTGGAATAACATCGGTGCTTCTCCCGTGATTTGCCAGTAAATAGAGTAAAGTTTGTTACAGAGAGCGTTAGGTGCAAGCTTCTCCATTGGAGCTGCCAAGCTCTCTCTTGTAGGTAGAGCACTAGTGCTGAACGAGGTCTTACTCGCAACGTCGTGGTATATTGCATTGTGTTGGTGTTTTCATAGAGGATGCATGGGCTAGCTCAGAAGATTGGTGCGGAACTTTCTCTAGTCGGGCTCGGATGGCACGAGGAACACGAGGGCCAAAGTGGCATGGCAGACAGTGATCCTCCCATAGTCAAGGGGTGGGCTAGGCATCATCGACATGGAGATGCAGAGTTGGGCCCTCCCATAGTCGAGGGGTAGGCTGGGCATCATCGACCTAGAGATGTAGAGTTTGGCCATCCTAAGCAAGCTAGTGGTTCGAGGCCTCACACCAGGAACAAAGCCTTGGAAGCTCCTCCTTCGAAGGGGACTTCTCAGGAACACCCCCCGGACTGGTGGCTAGCGGTAGGAATCTTACAGGTGGATCTTCTTGGAGTCACCGCTCACAGGGAGGGGCTCCCCATTCATGAGGAGTCTGATCAGGGTACGGCGTTGGGTCTTAGGGGGAGTCATCCGGGCCAGTCCTTCTTGTAGGGAGGAGTTCGAGAGACGACTGATTCGTTGGCAACCCCAGGTCAGAGACACAGATGGATGGATGCTAGGATAGAGGCCGCACATTGGATGGGCGCAGTGGAAGAGTGGTCCAGCTAGATCCTTTGGGGCTTGGAGATAGCTCCCTAGGGATCTAGAGTCCAGGAAGCAAGCACTCTCTCACTTGCGAGAGCAAGTACACGGGTGGCAAGAATTGATGAAGTGATCCCTGAGTCGTGGTGGGAGGGTTTGCACAGCGTGTGGACACTGTTGGGGTCGAGGACGGAGGTGCCTCTCAGGGTTCGATGAGCAAAGAGAGAGTTGCCAAAAGTGCTACAAACAACGTCAACTATGGCTCCAAACCATGCATCCAAAGAGCTCAAGATAATTTAGAAGAGATAGGAAGAGGGCGAGGGAGGAAGGATTGCTCATAACAGATGAAGATTAAATGATGGAGAGCAAGCAAGAGAATATAAGTAAGTTATCAGGTAATGTGAGAAGGCAAGCAGAATGCGAGAGAGTAATTAAGGTGAAGAAGGCAGAAGGTGAGAAAGGCAAAAGGAGCCAAGCCATAGTTGCGAAAAGATACCAACAAAGAAGAGGAGTGAATATATATAGAAATAAATTGCTTACAAGCTTGGAGTCGATAAAACTCGACTTGATTACAATGCTCTTGATTCCATAAATAATGGCTTGAAATACACGGTTTTGTCCAGCATACTCACTGGCCATGAAACAGCTCCTGCTGAGAGTATGAAACAGTATCCAGAAGGCGATCTCTGGGTGTCACTATCTCCTACCCAATCATGATCTTAGAAACCTCCCAACTCAATGCCTCTTGTGTAAGTGATGCCACAGGTGCAAGTACCTTAGCACCCTCATACCTACGTCCCAATGGGCCTTCTTGGGTGTGGCGGAGAACTGATAGAGCAATCCAATTGAGAAAGAAATATTTGGTCTAGTATTGGTGAGGTAAAGCAAACTCCCCAACATGCGTTGATATAGTGATGAATCAACTGGCTGAGATGGATCATGTACACTCAGCTTCAGACCCAGCTTCCATGGGAGTCACTGCTGCTTTGCAATCTTCCCAAGAAAGTAATGAAGTACGCCCAAGTCTGTCATCTCGAACTCCTCCATGAGAAGTCTCTTGACCTAAACAAGATCTACCGTAATGATGAGGTCATCCACATATAGAATTAATACCAGCTGCAAATCCCCCTCTGAGTTGAGATAAATATTTGCCTTTGATGGACTCCTCTGAAGCCCGATTTTCTGAAAGAAACCATCTATCCGCTGGTACCATGCTCTAGGGGCTTGTTTTAGCCCATATAAGGCCTTCTTCAGCTTGCATACTTTCGATGGGGATTTTGGAATCTGAAATCCTGGTGGCTGTGCCACATATACCTCCTTCTCGAGGGTTCCATTCAAAAATGCAAACTTGACATCCATCTGAAAAATAGGTCAATTGTGATGAGCAGCCAAGGCAATGATTGTCCGAATGGTCACCATCCTGGCTGTAGGGGTGAAGGTCTTGTCAACGAAGTCAAGTCCTTTTGATTGTGCATAGCCTTTCACCACCAACCTCGCTTTCTACTTATCCAAGCTCCCATCTGACTTGAACTTAAGCTTATATACCCATTTAGTATCAATTACCTTCCACTTGGTCGGCTTGGCTACCAAATCCTAGGTGTCAATTTTGAGAATGGCATCCATCTCTGCTTGCATGGCTTCCTCCCATTCTGGCATCCATCTCTGCTTGCATGGCTTCCTCTGAGCAACTCCATTCTACTGAGATGTGCGAGCTGTAGTGAGCTGTCCCTTGATCCCATGCTTCTTGCAAAAACTCGATAGAAGTGAACTCCTCCCCTTTGTCTGTGCGGAAGGCTTTGATTACCTTCCCACTTTCCTTCTCTACCTGGGCTTTCCAGTCTTTGAATTTCTCATACGCCTGAGACTTCTTGGCTAGGCAGAAGACCCAGGTTATGTGACTAAAATCATCCACAAATAAAAGAGAACATCGCGAACCTGCGAATGAATTTGTTGACATTGGGCCGCAAATGTCGGAATGAACCAACTCGAGCGGCTTCTTGGCCCGTGATGAGGCCTCTTGTGGGAACTTATCCCTGTGTTGCTTGCTCTCCAAGCAAGCTCTGCAAACACGATAATTGCCTACAATTGGTGGAAGTCCAACCACCATCTTTGACTTTTTATCTCGACAAGAGTGCCATAGTTGACGTGATCGAGAACTGCTCATGCCACAATTTGGATCTGCCATGGTCCCCCTGTACCAACAGAGCATTGAGCCGATATAGCCCATGCTCCTCGACTCCTTGAGCCACCACCTTTCCCTTTTCCTTGGATGTGACAGTGACTTTGCTGTTGTCGAATAAGACTGACATGTTATGCTTGTCCATCTAACTGATTGACAAAAGGTTCTTGCACAAATTCGGTACATAGAGTAGACCGAAAATCAGCTCCTCGTTTCCTGCAATTGTGATGAATAGAATACTACCAACACCCTTCATAGGTTTAAAAACGAAAGCTTCGATTAATTAAATCATTAGTATGCACCTGCTCACAAAAGTATCACTTTCATCAGTCCAATGTTTGGTGGAGTCTATTGCAAAGAAACCACTACTATCTTTTCTCACTGTCGCATGGGGACCGTTGTAAATAGTTCTAAACCATTTTACATCAAGAATGAAAATACTAAATCTTCTGAAATCAACTTCATAGATTTCGCGTATAGTTCCACAACAATAATCCAACTGTGAGGAGAGAAGATTGGTATCCGAAGCACTTGCTCGGCTATCTTGTGTGAAGTTAGCCATGACTCCACAATCATACATGACTCTCTTTGAATCGATGCGTTCCACGCGAAAATGTCATCCATATGACCATAATGCACTGTACTTTTTGTACTGTAAAAGAGCATCATTAAAACAATGAAGATGCATCTATTTTATAGTGTATATTGCCACAAATAATTACTTAATTACATCAAGCAGTGACCTTGGAATCGGGATGCATACCTAACCACTCGTTTTTGGACATGTGTTTTGAAGCACCAGCCTTCCTTTCCTTCATTGACTGCATAAGCTGAGCAGTACTCAGTAATGATAAAGAGAGCGCCAGTAGTGGCGTTTTCCAATTTGGTCTTTGGCTCCTCCTTGGCTTTGGACTCCTTTTGCTCGAGGTTCGCCTTCTTCTTGCGACAATCCTTAGCTGAATGACCAAGCTTTTCACAGCAGAAGCATTTCATCTGCCTCTTTTTCTCCGCATCCTCAGTCTTGTTGTTCTTGGAGTCTTTGAACTTGCCCTTGCCTAGCTTGTCCCTTGCCACGAGAGCCTTCTCGTCCGATTGAGTGAATAGTTCTTCCCGAGCCTCTTCCTGCAATAGTAAAGGGCCAAGCTCTTCAAAGGTGACAGGCTTGGTCCTCTGTCCCACAGTGACAGTAGTCATGAAACTCTTGAAACTGCGAGGTAGCTTGTGTAGCGTCAGCAATGCTAGATGACTTGAGTCTGCCTTCAACTGCTGCGAGCTGGTCCCTTGCCACCTTGACTTTTGTCAGATGGTCATGAACATTGTCCCCTTCATTCATATCTAGATTGTATAGTTGATGTTGAAGAAGCAAGAATCGAGATGTGTTGTCTGTTTCGTACAGATCCTCCAAAATGGCCCACACTTCTACAGATGTCTCGGCCATTTGGATGTGAGGAAGCACAGAGTCCGCCGTGGTCCCTATGATAAATGCCAGGGAGTGGGCATCTCTATCTTCCCAACCTTCGAGCGCCTCTCCATCTACAGGAATGAGAATCTTCCCCTTGTCCAATAGATCTTCTGGTACCAGGTTGGCAAGTAGAGGATAGAATCACCTACGCCTCTCACTCCCAATTGCAGCTCATGCAACACTCAGAGACTGATGTAGACGATCACACTTGAACGGAAAACCTTTCTCAAAGAGAGAGAAAGAGATAGAGACAAAACTCATATGTATTCTTCCACTATCAGTGGGCTGACGAAAGCTCAAAAGGTGAGCAGAGAAAACAACAAACAGATGCTGATACAAAAGGGCTGAGTGCTCTCCTCTCCTAGCACGCTTGCCTGGGTGCAAGGCTTTCAGTTCTTGTAATGAGAAATGAAGGGGATAGGGGGGGCTATTTATAGGCCCATTGCTGGGCTCAGAAAACCGACCACCAAGGGGTTGCCCTGCTGCTGCAGCACTGAGCTCCACCACTGACGAGGCTGGTCGGCCACTTGCTGGCTGATCTAGCTGGCTTGGGCCAGGCCTATATAAAGGCCCATATGCCCAGCACATGGGCTGCTGATGCAGTCTGCAGACCCCGCCATATGCTGCTCCAGGAGGCGCCTCTGATGCTGTGCCATATCATTCTACAGCATGGGTTCTAGGTCCTCTGGTTCCCCCCCCAGCCCCCTATAGTCTCTTGCCCCCTTGTCTCTTCAAATCGGGGGCTCATAGGTGGGGCAATGATATTCTAACACCCCCTTTCAATGACACAATTGTGGGCCGATCCCCATGTGTCGAATGAGGTGTTCCATCTCCTCCCTGGGAAGCACCTTTGTGAAGACATCCGAGATGTTATCATCGGTGGGGCAGTACATCAACTCTATGACACCTTCGTCAATGAGTTCTCGAACAAAGTGGTAGTGGACCTTGATGTGCTTCGTCTGTGCATGAAACACGGGGTTGCTGGCTACTGCTATGCAATCTGGTTGTCACATATGACCACCGTCGCATCTTCTTGGGCCACGTCCATGTCCAACAAGATCCACCTGAGCCACAATGTTTCGCATGCCGCTGTACAAGCAGCCCTGTACTCGGTCTCTGTAGATGAAAGGGCAACAGTAGGTTGTTTCTTACTCAGCCATGAAACAGCTCCGGATGAGAGTATGAAACAATATCCAGAAGTTGATCTCCAGGTGTCACTATCACTTGCCCAATCACTATTGCAAAAACCTCTTAACTCAATGCCTCTCATGTAAGTGATGCCATAGGTGTAAGTACCTTTCAAGTACCTTAGTACCCTCATACCTGTGTCCCAATGGGCCTTCTTGGGTGTGGCGGAGAATTGACAGAGCAATCCAACTGAGAAAGAAATATCTGGTCTAGTATTGTTGAGGTAAAGCAAACTCCCCACCATGCGTTGATACAGTGATGAATCAACCGGATGAGATGGATTATGTACACTCAGCTTCAGACCAGCTTCCATGGGAGTCATTGTTGCTTTGCAATCTTCCATTTGAAAGCGTTTGAATAGCTCCTTGCAATATTTCTCCTGTGAGATAAAGTTACAACTCTTTCCCTGCTTCACTTCAATCGCAAGAAAGTAATGAAGTATGCCCAAGTCCGTCATCTCAAACTCCTCCATGAGAAGTCTCTTGACCTAAGCAATCTTCTTCGTATGATCTCCAGTAATGATGAGGTCATCCACATGCGGGATTAATATCAGCCGCAAATCCCCCTCTGAGTCGAGATAAAGATTTGCCTCTGATGGTTATCTGCTGATACCATGCTCTTGGGGCCTGTTTCAGCCTGTATAAGGCCTTCTTTAGCTTGCATACTTTTGATGGGGATCCTGTAAATCTATCCTACTGGTTGTGCCACATATACCTCCTCCTCCATTCAAAAATGCAAACTTGACGTCCATTTGAAAAATAGGCCAAATGTGATGAGCAGCTAAGGCAATGACTGTCGAATGGTCACCATCCTGGCTGTGGGGGCGAAGGTCTCGTCGAAGTAAGTCCTTCAGACTGTGCATAGCCTTTCACCACCAATCCTGCTTTGTACTTGTCCAAGCTCCCATGTGACTTGAACTTAAGCGTGTACACCCATTTAGTACCAATTACCTTCTGCTTGGTCGGTTTGGCTACCAAATCCCAGGTGTCATTTTTCAGAATGGCATCCATCTCTGCTTGTATCTCTGCTTGTATGGCTTCCTGAAATTCTGGAATATTCTTCGCTTCCTTGAAGGAATGGCGCTCCTCAAGCTGAGCCACCATAGCATAGTTCACAAAGGGAGTCTTCATGTTGTGTTGAGACCGCCGCGCTCCTCCTCCTCCTCCTTGGGTTCTTCAATCATCTCCACCTCTTGGATGGTGACATCTAGTGGGGTCAATGATGAAAGTTCTTGAACCTCTTTTGTGGGCTAGGGCTTTGACTCCTCAAAGATCACGTCCCTACTAATCAGGATCTGCTTCTTTACCGGGTTGAAAAGATGATAGGCTTTGGATTCTTCATTGTATGCCACAAAGATACATCTTCGGCTATGGGAATCAAGCTTCATCCACTCATCTTTATGCCAATGAGCAAATGCATTAGAACCGAAAATCCGTATCCGTAAATGAGATATTGCTAGCTTCTTACCATAGTAAGCTTCATATGGAGTCTTATCATCAACAACCTTGGTCTTGGTTCTATTGAGGATGTGAACGGCAGTGTTCACATCTTCACCCCAGTAAGCTTTCGAATTCTCCCTCGCAACATGCTCAAACCTATCTCTGTGACGGTCCTATCGCTGAGAAACTCCATTCTACTGAGATGTGCGAGCTGTAGTGAGCTATCCCTTGATCCTGTGCTTCTTACAAAATCCATTGAACTCGATAGAAGTGAACTCCCCCCCTTTGTCTGTGCGGAAGGCTTTGATGACCTCCCCGCTCTCCTCTACGTGGGCCTTCCAGCGTTTGAATTTCTCATACGCCTAAGACTTCTTAACCAAGCAAAATATGTAGGTCATGCGCCTGAAATCATCCACAAATAAAAGAGAATATCACAAACCTGTGAATGAATTTGTTGACATTCGGTCGCAGATATCGGAATAAACCAACTCGAGTTGCTTCTTGGCCTGTGATGAGGCCTCCTATGGGAACTTCTCCCTGTGTTGCTTGCCCTCCAATCAAGCTATGCAAACACGATCATTGCCTACAATTAGTGGAAGTCCATCCACTATCTTTGACTTTTGCATCTCGGCGAGAGTGCCATAATTGACGTGACCGAACTGCTCATGCCATAATTTGGATCTGCCATGGTCCCCGTGCACCAACAGAGCGTTGAGCTGATATAGCCCATGCTCCTCGACTCCTTGAGCCACTACCTTTCCATTTGCGATGTGATAGTAACTTTGCCGTTGTCAAATAAGACTGACATGTTGTGCTTGTCCATCTGACTGACTGACAAAAGGCTCTTGCACAAATTGGTACATAGAGTACACCGAAAATCAGCTCCTTGTTCCTTGCAGTCTTGATGAATGGAATACTACCGACACCCTTCATAGGGCATGTCCGGTTATCCCCCATAGTGATCTTGGAATTGAGATGCGTACCTTCCATGGATTTGAACCACGCCTTGTTGGACGTGTGTTTTGAAGCTCCACTGTCCACATACCAGCCTTCCTTTCCTTCCTTGACTACATAGGCTGAGTAGTACTCAATAACGATAAAGAGAGTGCCAGTAGTGACGTTTGCTATCCGGTCTTTGGCTTCTACTTGGCTTTGGACTCCTTTCGTTTGTGGTCCTCCTTACGGCATCCTTATTTGAATGGCCAAGCTTTTCACATTAGAAGCATTTCATCTGCCTCTTTTTCTCTGCATCCTCAGTCTTCTTGTTCTTGGAGTCTTTGAATTTGTCCTTGCCTGGCTTGTCCCTTGCCACGAGAGTCTTCTCGTCCGATTGAGCGAATAGTTTTTCCTGAGCCTCCTCCTGCAATAGTAAAGGGCCGAGCGAGAGGCTTGGTCCTTTGTCCTACAGTGACCATAGTCACGAAACTCTTAAAACTGCGAGGTAGCTTGTGTAGCATCAGCAACGCTAGATGATTTGAGTCTACCTTCGGACCTACTACTGCGAGCTGGTCCCGTACCACGTTTTTGGCATATTTGACCTCTCAAAATTTGGGGCTTTTATTAGATTTGTTGATATTTTCTTGGCACAGCCAGATTTGGAGTTTTGTTGCATTTGCCCTTTGATTTGGGTATTATTTCTTATAGAATTTACCCCTTGTGCACACCACTTGGCACTTGTTCCCCGAAAATTGCATTACAGAGACTTTTCGCCACCATTTGCATGCAGATTATACTCAAATTGGATAGATTTGCAGCTATTTTCCCTTTGATTTGGGTTGGTCATTTTTGGCAAGACCTTCTTTGTGGGACAGATTTTGCAGGACACCTTGTGCATTTGCTCATTGTTTGAGCAGTCACTTTTGCAGTCTCACTTTGCAGGGGGGTCATTTGATTGGGCATACATTTTCTTGCGTTCATTTTTCGGGACGTCTTGCGTATTTTACTCAGTGCTTGGGCAGTCATCTTATCATTGACACTTGCTAGAATTTGCTATCATTTTTGGTTTGACATTTGCAACTAGCAGTCAAACACTTGGGCATCAAGCTCTTTGCATTATAGCCTTAAGGCTGTGACATTTTGTAGGGATTTTCATTTGCAATGGCAAACCATGAATCTTTTGGGATGCTTGCTGCTGAGGAAACAAGCTTGATGGCACCAATTATCCCATGTGGTTGTAGTTGGTTCACCACCTATTGGTGTCCAAGAGCTTTTGGGATATTGGATCTAGATCAAAGATTAGACCTTTCTCTTCATCATAGGCAATTCCTAGCACCACAGCCAATTCTACCACTTCTGGTTCATCTACCAGTACTCCGTCAGTGCATGCCTCTGACCCTCCAACACAAGAACAGATTCGTTGGGATCAGCGAGATGTACACTTTGGCCAGCCTTTATTAGATACTTTGAATAGTTGATATCCTTTCAGATGCAAGATTTGGATTTCAAGTGGCAGTATACAAACTTGTAGACGGCATTGTAGTAGTGGCAATAAGAGGAATTCTTCATGGCTATGTCTCCAGTCTAAGCATTTCTTGTGAAGTTTGCCTAGATGGTGGGTATAGCTAATTTGTTGGAACCAATATAGTGGAATCGATTGAGGACATTTGTTGGACGATGTCATCATATGCCAATGAATCTTTATGTTCTTTAGTGGCCTATCTAAGCTATCTATATTGCTACCATTGCTACTTATGATGTCCATTCCAGTGATGCTCTAGCCACTAGGACTGGCAACAATGATGATGGACTCAATGCTAATGGCTTAGGAGACATTGATATTATAGCTCCATCCCATTTAGTTCAACTTGTTTGAGATATCCCAACTAGTCTTGATCGTCCTGCCCAACCTAGCTATGTCTTGTTACCTATTGAGTTGAGTTGCATCTCGTGTGTTCAGCTAACAATTTGTTGAGTAATGTCAATTATTGAGATTAAAACACCATTGATTACCCTATGGGGTTGGAAATCATCCCCATTGTATATCCAAAACTTTTTGGAAGATGAAGTTGCTATTGGAGTGATCCAATCTTATTTGAATTTGAATTTTTAATTTTTATGTTTAAATGTTCTAATGGATTATTGTAGTAATGTTGATTGTTTAAGGAAATTTGTACCCTCACGACTGTGTGGTCATATCAATCCTTACCCAAGACGGTGAATATTCTTAGGGGAGAATAATGTACATGATATCATTTGGTGGGTCATCGTGGATACCTTCATGAATTGTTCTTGTAGAAACAAGGAGCACAATATATTTGCCAAAGGAGAAGGAGAGACAATCCCTATTGTATCAAATTTTTAGGTTGCAAAATCAATAAAGTTGGGCATTCTACGTATATGATTTTCATCGGGGATAAAAGATCCCAAATCTGAATTAAGCCCCTTAGTTTTGAGTCTTTTAAGGATTGTAGAGTCTATCTTGTTGGTTGTGTCCTATGAATTCTGGATGTTTTCCATCTTGCATCTTGTGTGGGATTGCAGTAGAATCCCCATGTAATTCATAGTTAACATGTACTTCATAGTTAACTTGGCCATATCCAAAAAACTTTCAACATGACATTATGTTTTTGTCATCTATGCAAACAATGGGAGGGTCAAGCCTCATCTTTTGGTAGATTCTTATGGGAGGAAGTTTAGACTTGTGGGCATACAATCCACATGTCTCTAGAGTCTATATCCTTCTTAGATTTCCAATGGCACCTATATGCCATCACACCCTCCACAAACTAGTAGCAACCACCCAAACCTTTAAACACATAGAAAAAAAGTAAAAAACACATGGTGTTAGAAAATAGGATCACCTCCAAGCAGAGAAGTTTGTGAACATCAAACAAAACATCCATAAGCAATGACCAGATCAATAAGGCCGGCAATTGTTGTGAAAGGGACTACAAGAAATCAAGAAGCATCCTACAAAGACAACAAAACTTTAAGGTAGTAGCAACTATATCCTAGGTTATCTCTAATCTTTTTATGTTTGACAATTTTGTTGCATTGTGGCTTCTACAGTTCTAGACCAAACACTTATAAATGAAGAAAATCCCTATAAACTAAAACTGAAAACATATGAAAGTAGAACAAAGATTTGGGCCTTATCAAAGTTTACTTAGGTTCTTCTTATTGGCTAGATATGCCTAAATTGGCTCAGCATTTCCAAATCATTGCAATTGATAATATAGTAAGAACCCAAAACTAGTCATTTGGATATTTTATCTCATCTCTTGGATCTCCATTTCTTATATGAAATTTGGTAATTGTCTGTAAAAGGGTGTTACTTTGAGCATATTTTTTCTTGATAAACCATCAAAAACACCACCATAGCATGTTTATCAATAGTTTCACCATTATCTATGGGTAGGAAATTAACCAACAATGGCAATTCTACTATAGGGAAATCATCTAACAATGGCAATAGGTCATGGATTCTGCTGTCTTGATTTGCTCCATTATCTATCGGTGGGAAATTAACTAACAATGGAAATGCTACTATGGGGATGGAATATCAAGTGAACATTGCTTTAGCCTCTCCACACCAAGGCCAACATCCCTCCTTCAATTAATGGAGTATACGCAATCCTCATGCATGCAAAACAATTGAGGTTTGCAGGGAGTGATAGGTAAGATAGGTGTAGAAGGGATTAAGAGAGGGAGAGGTAAACCAAAAATGACAAAGATATCCCACACGAGCAAGAGGAAAAAGTACCAAATATTGAAGGATCCCCAATCAAAAAGAGCAAAATGGGGAAGCACCTTTACTTACCTATTCCTCTAGTGTAAATTGGAAAATTACCTTTACTTCCCTTAAGCTTATCTTCCTAGTACATATAGCATTGATAGAGATTGGCTAGCCAAAATTACCCACAACAAGCAAGGTAATCCCATCCATTTCTCAAATTTTGTCTCAGCCTATTACCACCCAACATAAGGTAGTGTCTAACCATATTAATGCATCACCTTTTGTTTTGATATGTATGATAATCATATCATGATTGGTAGGTATAAGACCGCCTACCAATCATGTGATGATAGAAATTTTGCAAATTGCAAAAGCCTCTCTATGGTCTGAAACAAACACCCTGTGCATGGAAAGCAGGGAGTTGCAAACACTTTCATGCATTGGGTTTTCAACCATCGGATTCAATACATCACTTTATGTCAAAAATACTATTGAAGATATCAGTCTCGTAGTTCTTTATGTTAATGATTTGATCATTACAGGTTCCAATGGGTATCTTGTTTTAGAAGCCAAGAGTCAAGTCCATTTGGAGTTTTCCATGAAGGATATGGGAGAACTTTATGATCCTCTTGGGACAAAAAAATATGGAGGAATGATAAAGTATTACACTTTCTCATGGCAAGTATACACAGAAAGTACTTAAGCAACTACTTCCAACTCCTATGGTAATCAACATCAACTTGTTAGATCTTGTTGATTCTCTTGCTTCAACAGCTTGATCTACCTACTATCACCATGCTAGACATATCTTACTTTGTTGGTATCGCCAGTCAACACATGCAATATCTCGAGAATATTCATCTTGTTGCAATGAAAAGAGTGCTCAAATACTTTCATGGTACATGGGATTACGGAGTGCGCTATGCCAAGCCATCTGACTTACATTTTATAGATAGAGCAAATGCCGATTGGATAAGTAGTGTACATAACAAAAGATCCACTAGTGGATTCAACTTCCATCTTGTCTTTACAACAAAGAAAAACATAACTAACAATGGCCTTGCTTTCCACAAAAGCGGAGTACAAAGGATCCACCAATGCTACATGCAAAGAAATTTGGTTTAGAGGACTATTAGAAATAGAAATTCCTTCCAATGAAGCTACAATGCTCTATGCTAATAATAAAAACCAACTACCAAAGAACCATGTGTTTCATGCCAAAACAAAAACACATTATAGTACATTACAACTTCATTCGAGAAAAAAAGCTCATTGAAAAAAAAAAACCTTGTTCATTGTCTAACATAAGAACTAGATCTGAGTAAGCAACTGTATTGAATATTGCAAAGGAGATTTGGCATGTTTACTCTTGAAACATTCTAAGATGAAGCAGCACAACTTTTCTAGGGCACATAGCAGTTCACATTTAGCATATAGCGCTTTGCAAAAGTGAGCTTAAAATTGAATTTTGAAAATGAGAGTAGATGTTGTGTTAGATAATTGGAAAGCATTTTGCACTCCACACATAGTACTTTGCATTTAGCACATAACCACGCATTTGTGTGGAGGAATACTTTGAAAACTCCCTCTTCAAAAGTTATAAGACCAAGGAACATGCCCTTCCTTGATATTGCATTCAAAACATAGTAATTTGCATTCATAGTATATATATGCATAGCACATAGCAATTTGCAATTCACACTCAGGAAAAAATCTTATACTGTTAAGAGAGAGAAACTTCCCAAATAAAGGAGAGGCTCAAAAGCACTGTGGATCCATAATCAAAAACTAGATGCATCAAGAACAGCTGAGCTGCTTGTTAGTTGTCTACATTGACAAGTTAACCCTAGCAAGTTTAGAGAATAGAGGATGGTGGTTCACCTTGATAAATTTGGAATCAATAAAGTCACAATTCTTGTCAGTGGGGGTTCATCAATTTCAAAGACATGGGTAACTGTTACATAGGTAATGCTAATAAGGGTTGCAAGGTCATTATAGAAGACCAAAATAATTGTGTACTCTTTAAATCTGTTGTGTCTAATGGAATCTAGAGTAGGTGCTCATACTCATCTTTGCTATTGCCAAGAAAATCTAATGTATAGACAACAAAAACACACGTTGGCCATGAGAAACGCCATGCAAACGAATCTCCGTAGGTTATATGTGCACAAGGAGAAGAGGAAGAGTGGTAAAGTGGCCAAATCTAGTAGATAGACTTAGAATTTGCATCATGTTGCATGATGGGATTTGCTTGAGAGAACGCATTGGGTCAATTACAATTTGCATCATGTTGTGTGACAGGGCTCTGCTTGAGAGATCTCACTAGACATTTGTGACCAAAGTCAATATCTTATTGCAATTGAATGCTAATGTCTACCAAAGAAGCATGAGGAAAGGCAAAGAAAAGGTAGTACATGAAGGCAGAGGCGTGAAGCCACTCGAAATCGGTCTGGGAAAATAGAGGAAAGCTTCAAGGCAAGAAAAGCAAAGCAAGATGCTGGTTGTGGTAGAAATTCCGTGGGACTTTATCACCATCTTGAGAGGGATGGATTGAGGCAAAGGCAAGAAAAGCAAAGCAAGATGCCGTTTGTGGTAGAAACATCATGGGATTTCATCACTAGCTTGAGAGGGATGGATTGAGCCAAGAAAATGTGAAAAGAGAGACCATAGGATTTGGGGGAGTGGGGAGGGAAGAAGGGAATGATTGGAGGAGGAGCATATCTATGTGTAACTGTGTGGGGTCCAGCAAAGCAACCATAAAGTTGGATGGAATGGTGCTAGAAGAAGGGGTGAGTGAAGAAGAGATGGAGGGAGGGGCAGGAGAGGAGGAGGGGGCAACATAGTTGGATGAAATAAAAATTTGGCCTCTTGTTGAGCCACCTAAAAAAGGAGGAAGAAAGAATACACCACAAAACCAACAACCAATAAATCAACTTTTATTGTTTTTTTTACGCTGCAACCACTTTGTTCTTTAGGACTTAAGCTCTTGCAATTGTCCACCCTTTTTACTTAGTGGTAGTGCTATCATCTTCCCCCACAGCTTACAATTTCACTCCCCAATTCCATCATCGCTAAAGGAGTTCTTGTGATGGCGTAGCGAATCAGCGCCCCGAAGTCGAGATTCTTGAGAGGAAAATGGGGCGGTTCAGATTGACATCGTTGAGTGCCCGCGGTTTAAGTCAAGTCAGTGTGCATTGGTCACGGCTATGATTAGGAGTGTTTAGAATCTCTCTTCAAAGGACGGTTCCAAGGAGGGTGCGAAGGATTGTGTGGTAGGCTTTAGTGAGGAGAGAAAGCTCTTGGATGACATTGACTTCTCCATGTACCATCCTAGGGGTGTCCAGAAG
The DNA here is from genome assembly GCF_047967505.1 of Dipteris shenzhenensis. NCBI lineage: Eukaryota > Viridiplantae > Streptophyta > Polypodiopsida > Gleicheniales > Dipteridaceae > Dipteris > Dipteris shenzhenensis. Next base: position 60,676,359 of record NC_141598.1, read on the forward strand.
TGCTTTGCATATTATTGTTTGAGTCGTTTATGTATTCGGGGAGGGAAAGAGCTCCATAATGTTCTTCAGATGGATTTTACACAATGTTCAGATGAGTTGGGTGTATTTGTTGAGTAAGTTTTGCATTTGTTTGTTGTTTTTTGTTTGTGTTTGTTTCTCTTTGTGTCTACTTATGTCTGTTGTTGCAGGTACAATGCAAGATTAAGGACTACTCTGTTAGTCTTACTCGGTACCAAAGTAGTGATTTTCGGTCGAGTGTTCGTGTTCACGAGGCGGATGTTGTGCAGACTTACGATCAATTGGTTCGTCGTCTGCCACCGGCGATTGATGACAATTGCTCCAAAATTAAGTTTATCTTTCTTGAGTGATCGATAACTTTAGGTCTCAAGTAATTGTTTTAACTTGTTTGTTTGTCTTGATTGTTTTGTAGTTTGTGGTTTATCAATGTTTTGATATTTGTGGTTGTTTGTTTTTAGGTGTGGTTTAACACAAATCGGGTGAGTGAGAAAAGCTTGCGTCTATTGGTGAAGGGTATGCTTGCTACAATTGATTGTGGTTCTGTTGGTAAGAGGACAAACAAAAGTGTATGTTTGTCTACTGTTACGAGGTTGAGTCTTTGTCAGGTTCCTGAGGAGGTGGGTCAGCTGGTCGTTGGTCATCGGAGGGCTTCCTCGTACCGTAAGTATGATAAAAGTAATGCTATCAGGATTGTTGCTACGCAATCTCTTCTAGCGAATCCGTACGACCAGTTGGGGAATTTGCGTAGTTACTACAGTGTTCTTCGTGAGAGTGAGGATGTACAGTCAGAAGGTGGATGGAGTAACCGGGTCTCACGGTGCTATTGCTTCCGATGGTGGTGGTTCTCTTCGGTTTTCTTCAAATTGGTGTTATTTTTGTCTTTTTATGTTTTGTTGTTTGTGTTGTGCATCTGTCGTGATATTTGTTTCTTGTAATTTTGCCAAGTGTTCGGGTATTGTTGCTATGGATGGTTCTCTTAGTGCTCCTATTTTCAATTGTGGTGGCTCATCTATAGTAGCAACTCCTTTAAGTGTTGATGTGGGTTCGCTAAAGGCTTCTGACGCTGGTAGTGTGGCGTGTTCGGTTGGAGATACTGTTGCTTCGGTGAATATTTTTTATGCTGGTGGTTTGGCTAGTGGTGTTGGACGTTCGCCTGTAGTAGCTGGAGGTGTTATTGATAAAAGCGATGATGCTCGTGGTTCTGTAAAGGTTAGTGACGATGTAAAGGTTGCTAATTCTCCAGTTGGTGTGTCGACGGAGAAATCTGGTGGAAGTGGTGGTCGAGATCTTGGTGTTGATTATGGTGCTTTGTATGCCGGTGAGGATGACGACGAGATTTTGGAGGAGTTGAGTCATGTGTCGCCAATTGTGTCTGGTGCTCTAGGATTAAAATACCACGATCGCGATGCTCCACTTGTTATTAGTGTGTTGTCTTTAAGAATTGTTGTGTGCAATTCATTAGCAAGGATGGTTGATGCAATACATTGTTGTGTGAGGGTTGAATGAAGGAAATTTTTCCGACGGTTCTTTGTAACTGAAGCTTATATTTTGTGGAAAGTATGTTTCCAGCAATCATTTTGTTGTTTGGGACAGCTGATTTATGTTGGTAACCGGTTGATCCAGTTTTGTAAATAAACTATTTTCTATGAATTGAGTTTGAAGGCTTTTGTAGTTCAATTATAAGTTTTTTAATTAGATGTGTTGTTTTATGATTGGTTGGTAATGTTGTTAGCACTGCCTTCCGGGCATCGCTGTGTCCCACATAACCTTTTGCCACATGGAGTTCTCCCATGCTAATTTCTTTCTATTTTTGTGATCTCTCGCGCTCTCCCTCCCTTTCCCTTTCGCTGCGCCTCACCCCTCCCTCCCAATCAGTGCTTCTTTGCCTCCCTTCCCCTCCCTCCCGTAGTAAAGGTAGTGCTCACGAGCACTTGTTTGTTTTAGTTAATTTTTTGGTTGTAAAGTTATTTGAGGAATGTTTTGTAATGTAGCCGTGTGAGTATATTATGATTCCGGAAATCTTTTAATCGGACGGCTAGGATCTGGCCTTCGCCGCGCAAAGCTCTCACAAAAACTGGGCACAGTTGGGGTCCAACCAGTGACTCGGTGTTTGCATCTGAGAAGAATCAGCCAACTAAGTGTGCCTGTTCTAATAAGCTGATTTCGGTCCGTTTTCTGAGAGCCCTGAATTGGATCCTGATGTCCAAAAAACCACCCCTGATAGATCATCGCGCGCTCCGTCTCTATTCACTTTCTTGTGCTCAGCTGTGACACTTCGCAGTTCTCGATCTCTTTGCATTAAGCCCACCTTGACTACACAAGGAGGGCGATGTAACCCCATAAACCAATGACTACAAGCCATGGAAGCAATCGTCGACTGGGAACTTTCTGATACCAGGCGATAGGCGTTACAGGATGGCTATCTCTTACACTAGTTCTCCTGACAGCTGGTGACCTTTTGAAGGAAGGAGAGCTACACGGGGTTAACCTCCTGATAACAATAAAAAATAAACAAAGAAAAATAGAAAGCTAACGGAACCGTGCCTTGGCCGCTGCACCTTCCCAGCAAGTTTCCTAACGATGTCTTCCACCTTACTTCCATGTACTCGATCAGTGCCTTTACGCTGTGGTGTACCACCTCTGAGGGCGGTATCACAAGAGGGTCGTCGTCGACTTTGATTACCTTCAGATTTTGCAAGGCTTTGGCAACATATTTGCGACTTGTTAGGCAGGCAGCATAGGGTTGATGAAATAAAAATTTGGCCTCTCCTTGAGGCACGTGTCTGCTCCATAAATCATTTGGACCATGAATTCTTTTTTGTTGGAGCAGAATTAGGTCATCGATGCAACTGTCTCTTTGGGCTCAATTTCGTTCATTGATTCTGGAAAAACATTACGTAGGAGGCCGTACTGAATCTGGCTGAGGTCTGTGGAAAAGCTGGCTATGCGGTGAGAAAAGATTTCCAGGAATGGAAAGTGAATCCCAAAGCAGTCTTGCCTCTGACCTCGAGAGAGCGGTAATCGTGCCTCCATCTATCCCTGAGTGGGAGCTTCAAATTGACATTATCAGGACGGTCAACCTCCGAGCTTCAAATCGACATTATCATACACAACAAAAAATCCTTGTACATTCATCCTCTATTTATGCAATGCAATTATGTCCCCCCTCCTAATCAAAAATCAAAATTCAGATTAGTATTAGTTAACATTGCTCCTGAATTAAAGGTTTATCCTAAGTTAAGCGGAGTGCAATGCAATTTAAGAGGACATAGGAAAAATCCCAAGCAGTAACCTTAACCCTTAGGCGTAAATCATCATCATGTTCTATCTACATAGGAACAATCCCAAGCAGTAAACTTAACCCTAAGGGAGGTATATATAGTCATCACCATCATCATGTTCTGTATACAAGTAGTGTTTAGTTACCTATTTGTGCATTCCTTCTCCACTACTTGCTCAACACATAGACCTAGATGAATCCAGGAACATTCCCAAACTCATCCTCTAAAAACACAACATAGTGCAGTTTCAATCTCACGATAGTCACTCGTAAGATTGAAAACCATAAACTCCATCACACATAGTAGGGACTAGCTACTATGACATCCCCACTGTGGTCATCAGCGCCCAACAGTGGGTGTAGACCATAGTATAAAAATATGCTCTCACACATACAAGTCCACACACCCACACATACTTGAGCATCCATTTATATACAGTCTTCGTACTGAGTTTTTGTCGGCACTCCGGAGGTGAAGGGCAAACTCAACCATGACGAAGGCTAGCATTAAAGGAGAAGGCTAATCAAAAAGTAGTCCAAATCTCTTCATTAAAGCTACAACTGCTTGTGAAGTCTAAACGATTTCATTTTAGTCTCTCCCAAAAACGAGCATCTAAATCTAGCTGATAGGGCAATGCACCATTTAAGATAGAAAGATTAATCTCAATACCAGCAGGTCGCAACACATGCTTAGTTTTCTTACTTTGACAGAGACGATGAAATCATTTCCCTCGCTACACATTTCAAGGAATAGGTAACAATATAATTTTCTGACTGTTTTTCTCAATATTACGACTTATAATCATCATTTGTGTCAAATTACGTTCCAACCGTTTTGTGATTGATATTAAAGGGAAACCCTCTGTCCTCTGAATGAAAACTTCTACACAGCACAAAACAAACACTGAGATTATGTTTTGTAATGGCAAAGCAAGCCATGACAATCCTCTAATAAATCCATCTTCAGGTCTCTGAGAGAGGTAAGAAACCAACGTGATAGAATTATTATGAACAATTGCAATTTTTTCCCAAGCCTGTTTGGAAGCTACAATTTCTTGGAATTTTAAAACCTCTAGCGCTATCATTGAACAACAGGGCTTACATACTAACCTTCAAACTCATCCTTTAAAAACAAAACAAAGACTGAACTTTCAACCTGATGACAGGCACTCTCAAGATTCAAAAGCATACATTTCATCGGACAGTGGGGACTAGTCGCCACCAACATTATCAGCACCCAAAATTGTGTCCAGACCACATGTTACACATACTTATATCTATACACCCCCACAGATGCATCCATTTACACAAAAGCATTTATGCAAGATTCTGGCATAACTCCAGAGGTGAAGGGCAGAGTTACCCATGATGGAAGACTGCAGCGACGTTTCCAAAACCTGGATGTCCTTAAGATTTGACTGAGTATAACAAGCTACAAATATTAATGCTACACTCAGAATTTCATTACGGAAGCTATATTCAAGTTTCTAGACATCAGTAAGAGTAAGCCATAGATAAATATTCGATCAAGGCTTCCCTTGCTCTCAGAGATGTAAAATCACATCTCATGTTCTAGTGAGCCAGATCCTGCGCACTACAATTATAGCCCCTTGCAACTCTAAAGGAGGTAACCTTGGATAAATTTTGAGTCCCTCCTGATTCCAGGTGCAATGTTTTACAAACAATTTTGATTTCACAACATACATGGGTTACATACTGTTCAGCAAAAAAAGGGCAGTCCTCGCCTGCCCTTACCAATGAATGAATGACCTGAGTGCTGCTGCAAGAAGTTAGAGAGCAAAAGTATCTTTTGCTTACAAGAGTCCAAAGGGCCCAATACCCAACAATAACAAAGGGATAAACAAAGCAGCCACGATTCTTGGGAGTAGCTGAGAACTCCCAGAGGGGAAAATATCTGGGAGGGCACACTCATTGCCATCAAAGAATACCTTGGTCGGAAAGTAGTCCTTAGTCGATAGATTGGCAGACACACCATCTTTGGTGAAAGATAAAACTGACTGCTGAATACCAGGATAGTTGTCAAAGATGCCATTTAAATAATTTTGCCCTGTTAGTCCAAACATAAAAATAGTATTATTTCCTGGAGTAGAATAATTAAAGCTGTAAGCCTGTTGGAAACCAGGAAACGTTGCACCAAGCTCAACTGCAGCAGACCAATCTGCAAATTGAAGCCCTTGCCAATTGAAAATGGTTACTCGTGCACTCCATCCATTTGTGTAGTCCGATAAAAAGTGCCAGTTGACGCTGACACCACAGTTATCTGGACAAGGCTGTACTTGGGGTACGGACAAATGGTTAAGTTGTGCCCAGGCAAGAGTTTTTGCTGTTCGATTCACAAAGGGCACGGTTGCCAGCTCCACTGGAATCAACAGAGCCTCTGCTGAAGCATTGCACGTCCGCTGTGGCTGTGTACAACCACAGGCACAAGTTTTACATGGAACCACTGATTCATTGGTATAAGAAGAAAATGACACACAGCACTTTTTAGCGGCAGGTTTCGTGACATTGCATGTGACTTGCCAACTCATCACTGCAGCTTCGGTCCGTTGTGCACTGGCAGAGTCGGGGAACTGAGTGGGCTGCACTAAGCGCGGCTGATCACAGGTGAAATCCGAATCGAATACCCCACTGATTTTCCAGTCTACAGGAGGGTTGATGAGAGTCGCGTTCTGACTCTGGGGAGGGAGTTTGAATACTTGCAATTGAAATTCTGACTTGGATTTGATAGGATCCTGGGTTGAGGGCAGCAGTGTCCCATTGCGACAGCAATACTTATTAACCGGACCATTATCACTTTGATTGGCTTTGTATTGATCAAGATCTATGATTGTAGGTGTTTGTTGACAGCTCATAACCGTAGAAAAGTCAGTGTTTGGATAGGCAGCCCCGGCAGCCCCTGAGAAGCAATCACCCTGTTGTTGCTCTGTAGTCTCCGCACCTTTCATAGCATAAATGAACTCACCATTTTGCCACGTCCACTGCAAATTCCAAAAATCCAGGCGAGCAGTGGGGCTGTCGTTTGTCATTGTGACTTGCGCCCAATAATTAGCGGGTATCGCTTGAATCACGTCATAAAATATCGTGATGTCACCCTTGTAAATGGGTAAATAGTTATTGGTGCTCAATGTTACGGTGGTGTTGTCTTGGGAGCAGCATGTTTCAATCGTGGTATCTGTCAACAACGAGTGGAAAGAAAATATAAATTTCGAAGCCTCCCAAGAACAAGCGGAGTGCAGCACACGACAACAATGCAGACAAGAAATCTCCAGCTTCTTAACTTTCAGGTAGCTTGCTATGCACTTGAAAATGGGTTAAATCGACTCAATCCACACCAATAACACCTATCGACACCTGAGATCGTACTGCTAGAGACAGCCGTTCATATTACATTGAGGCAGTCCCTACTCTCGGACGAGGCCAGTTGCTTACGGAATTACAAGTACGGTTACCTAGGTTCATATTCTAGAATGGAGCATAACATAATTTCTAGATGTGCGTCCTAGTGTCGTTGCGATGTCGCATAGAAAGCTCCCAAGAGAAAAGAAGGAAAATTGAAGATCAGCAATGAGCGTACTGGTTTTAAATGGCACGGTGCACGAGTATCCTGGAGTTGTGAGGCTGATGTTGTTGGGCATTGAGCTTTGGCTGTGTCCGAACTCGGTACCCTTCAAGTCCAGGTTGACGCCCATCTGAGTGTAATCCAGGGCCGTCTCGACGGCAGTCTTAAGGACGGCAGGATTGCTGGTAAGAGTGATACCCCCACTAGCATTGGCGGGCAGCTGCGACCCGTCGGCGCTCAGAGCGCCCCCAGCGCTGTTGAGGATCTCGTTGTTCTCATAACCGATGAAGACCTCCCACCCCTTAACATCCTCGTCGCCAGCGTTGAAAATCTGCAGATTTGCGGTGAAAAGGTAGGGCTGCAGGGCGGGATCCGTCCGGCGGGGGAAGGAGGGCGTGATGGTCTGGAGGGTGTAAAGCACAGAGACGCCACTGCTGCAGGAATTGTAGGCAGAAGCGAAGGGGGGAGGGGGGGGAGGAGGGGGGGGAGGGGGGGGAGCGGGGGCAGAGGCGTTTTTTTGGGCAGAGAGGGGATGGAGGCGAAAGAGGAGGAGGAGGGGGAGGAGGAGGAAAGGATTCATGGCAGGGTGCATGCAGGGGAAGGGGAAGGGGAAGGAGATGGAGCTGAAAGGTGCTTGCTTGATGGGCTATGGAGAAGGAGAAAGCAAAGAGGGAGGAGGCAGGCTATGGCGAAGGAAGGATCTGAGAAGCAAGATCTAAATGAGAGAAGTTGGCTATGGAGGTGTAGGGAGATATCCAAGAGCTTGCAAGCAGGGAGCTTGAGGGGAGGAGGCTAAAGAGCAGAGGCTGTGGATATAAGCTTTTGGCTATGGCGATGCAAAAGAAAACAGAGTGCGGGAGGACGACGAAGCACGCTTGTTTGCAAACCGTGTTCAAAGTAAACGAAGAAGACGACTTCGTCTAATCCACTCCTTAATCCCTTCTTAATCATCATTTTTATTCTTTTCATTTCAGTATTAGTCCCCCTTTTCGGCCGGCTACTTCGCGTGGGCCCCTTCCCACCGCCGGCTGACCGTTTCCTCGCCCCCTCAGCTGCCACCTGCCGGTTCGCCCATTCAAATTTTTTAGCCCCCCAACCGACTCCGGCAAAAGGACTTTCCCCTGGTTTTTTTTTTTTTTTAAAGAGCTGGCTCCTTTGAAGAAGCTTCCCGCTCATTTACATGTGCATCCTTACACCCCAGAGACCCTTTGTCGCTGCGGCACGTTTAGAGCAAGTTCTCGCGTAGGCCTGGCTAGCCAAAATGCTAGGAGGTCTTGCAGATCCAAGCATCGCATGGACATTGTTCTCACAGAGTATTGGTAGCAAGCTTCCCGCTTTTGCATCCTTACACCCCACAAACCCTTTGTCGCCACAGCACGTTTAGAGCAAGTTCTCGCGTAGGCCTGGCTGGCAAAAATGCTGGGAGGTCTGGCAAATCCAAGCATCGCATGGAAATTGTTCTCACAGAGTATTGGTAGCATGTCAGGCACAAATTTCGCAAGCGACCGTAAATGTTTTGGACGTTGGGAAGGCAAAAAGCAAATCAGGGAGCTTCAATCGACCTTGGCCTTGCTTTGCCCAAGTGGAGAGCCCTTTAACCCGTCTCCAATGGGGCCAAAGACTACCACTCAAGGATTTCTTCCAATTAGCAAGCACTTGGTTGTCAACTTTTTTTGCAAGCTTGGACGGGGGTTGTTATCGGTGCTTCCCATTTCGCATCACAAATGAGCTCGTAGCCACATCAGCTGCTACTTGGTGTGCAACCGCCCTAATCACTGTCCCCCATCCCCATAAGGAATATAATAACACATAAATCAACCTCCAAGAAAAAATTGATGTTTTGTTTTCAAAGGTTGACATAGTCACAAACGAGTGCAAATATAAGGAAGCACCGTGAAGGTACAGGAAAATGCAATGCCCACATAAAAAACAATTAAAAGTTCCAAAGTCTTTTTTAAAAAAAGAAATGGCCATTGATGGTACTCACGTGGCAACCCACAACTCTTTGCTATGTCTTGCATTTTCCTTTTGTTGTTGTTGTGCAAATGGTTTCTCTTCAAAATATTTCCTGCAAGCATGAAATATTCTTATTTGTATTGACCTTTGGCACGGCATAGTTGAAGAAGGCTCGTCATGTGCCTCTCTAGTCACTCTCATGTTGTCCCTTTCATATCTTCTCAGAACCCCTTCACCCCCCACTCAATGCTACATACTTCATGTTTTACCACACACGTCATCACAATGTTATCATGATTTGGTTTGCTTAACACAATAGAGGGGCTATGATACTAAAAAATGCATTAGACCATCAAAGTTTGGGGGAAGGGGGGAGGGGGAGCGGGAGGGATAATCTGACACTTGTGCCTTCTGGACTCCTGTGGCACCGCCTTGCTCAACTATAAAAGACCCACCATGGCCTAAAATACCTCGCCACTGCAAATGTGAATCTTGCATGCGCCATAGTTGTGCCCTTCGTCCATGTAGCCAAAAGGCCTCACGATCAGATGGCCTCGGAGGGTAGAGGACCTATGAGGAAAGGAGGATAGATGAGATGCACAGGAGGGTATGCGCTTCTCGGGAGGTTTGCTAGGGGATTGCGGGTAGGAGATGGGAGCCAAGGGATGTCCAACAGGGTGAGGGAGGAGAGGCTCCAGGAAGGTGAATGCAAGCGGGAGGAGAGCAGGTTGGGAGCTACGTGAACGGGTGCAGCCATGTAAGGGGGGGGAGGCGCCTAAGCGGAGTGAGAAGGGGGGGGGCAACGTGGTGGAGGGGAGGTAGTTACAAAGGAGAGTGGAGGGTAGAGACAATGGTGGGGGGCGGCGATGGTTGGGGGTGGAGAGATGGCGGGGGAGTGGCTGGGTGGAGGGTCGAGGTGGAGGGCAAGGGGCAGAGGAAACGAAGGGTGGAGGAGGTGTAGGTCGGTTGGGGGGTTTCATTAAATTTAGATTAACATACATTAGAGGGTTAACTTAGGTTAATTGGTTTAATTAAATCACCAATGAATTTTTTAAAATAATCGCTCAAATTTTGTAACTTTTAGTAATCCAATGCAAAAACCAATTGCCAACACAATTGAAAGAGAAAATTACAAACAAGATGCAAAAAGTTGATGCTAATCCGATGCTCCAGTGCAAAGTTGTAGAATTATTAGCATTAGTGTAGCCATTAGGGAGAGCGGCAGATCGAATGTGGAATCAACCAAAATGGTAGACATCCCTTTGTGTTCCAAACAATCGATCAAGCCATAGAATCCTAACAAATAACAATAAAAAACACTATTACTTGATAAATCAACAACACTATTGCTTACCATACATAATTGTGATACCTTTAAGAATCCAATTAGGTGGAGGAGGGAAAAGATAGTATAAAGCTTTTGTAAATCAAAACTTTACTTGGAAGTTAAAGCTTCTCCCCTAGGATATATGCACTCAACTTTATTTGTTTAGTGCTAACCTGGACAAACACATTGATACACTAGACTTGGCACTCAAAATCTTTGTATAAGTCATTAAGTTCAATGTGTAGACAAATTCAATATGTGTGCTAACACAAGGGCAAAGTTTTAAATGTACATTTTTAGACAAGTGTGCAGTTGTTGGAAGAGGTTAAGATCCTTTGAAGCATTTGTATAGTGGTGTATGCTAAATTGATCAGGTTAAATATTTATAAATAGTATACCTTTTTATTTAAGTGATGCTTTGATACATTAGGGGTCTCATAAATTCCTCCAATATGTATCTTGAGATTTTCCCATGCAAGGAATACAATAATTCAAAGGGCCTACCTAGACAATTTCTTCCATTCAAAAGACAAAGGACCCACTTGGACAAATTCTTTTCATGAGTGCCATGCAAAGTTTTCTATATTATTGAGCTCACTGTGGTTTTATTCCTATTATGCATTAGTTCGACCCTAACATGTTGCATGCTATCCTATTAGATAATTAAAATACTATTTGTGATTTATATCTTGTACATATGGCTTTAAAACCAAAAAACAATATCACAAGCAGGCACATGACCTTTAGCGAACTATATTGCTTTTTGAAAATACTTTTTAAGAAATGGCCTTTGAAATTAATATAAGGTCAAACAGAGATGTAATAAAGTGTCACAAGAAGACTATTTCTTTCAAACAAGAAAGTCATCACAAACTAACGTTTTAGAATGTCGTTACATGGGATTACTATTTAGGACTCCTAATGCATCACCAAGCAATGCTTGTCGCGGATGAGGACTTAGTAGGAAATTCTTTCCAATGAGAGAATGGCACTATTTTGAGGCTCTAACAATGCTATTTTGGGATCAATCTCCTGTAATTGATTTCAAATCGTCTCCCAATCTGCACCACTTTCTAAGTTTGAGCCTCTTGGATGATTCAAGGTTCTCAAGATTCAGGACTCTGGCTTCTTGGGAATCAATAGATGAAGTTGGCTTGGTGCCTTTGGTGTGCATGCAAGGGCTAGAGCAGGATGAGGTAGTCCGAAGGAGCTTCAAGAGATGTTGCATATAGATGGGTCGCACTAATCTCGTGAGTGAAGGAACTACAGTGAACAAGATGGGATAGGTTGAGGGTGCGAACAAGACAGTGGAGCGAGTGAATGGAATAGCTGACAAAAAGACACAAAAAGTTGACAGACGGGATGGTAAATCTAATGAAACCCCATCGTATGCTGAGGCACTGACTTGTAGCTCCATGGCGGCTTTCACCCCTCTATGGTAATGAAATTAAGTCGATGCTCAAACAAGAGTAAGTCTAGGAAGTGGAGAGGAAGGGACATGGAACCATCACCTTGGAAATCTAGAAGGGGACAAATTGCCAAAATGAGTCAATGGAATGAAGATCAAGGAGTTTTGACCACAAGCACAATCATCAAGATAACCATGGTGAGCCACCAAATAGATACACTCTCTGAGGGGTCGTTACATATCAAATCAAGATTAATGACATAACTAAGAAAAATTACGGTTGGAGAAAGCACCAAATTGGGGTCATAGATTATCAATAGCATGCATCATTAAAAAGGACATGATTCCTTGAAGCAAGGGAATCTCATCATGAGGAAGATGGCAGTAAAGGATGCAATAAGCTAGCAATTAATGAGCAGACACGGAAACAAACCCTAACTGCCTCCCTACTTATTCTTGCTAAAATTTTGGGGCCTCTTTTTGTCATTCAAGGCTCTTGCTTCCACCAAGCCCAAACTTATCCCATAGAAAATCTTCTAGCAACTCACAACTGAGGAAAAAATGGCAAACATCCCTCGCAGAACAAAGGGATCAACAAGCCAAATGGGTTTGACATCCAAGTAAAGTTGGCGGCAGTAATCAACTGGCTACACCTACTAGGACTCCATGAATTCCAAGAGGTCCCATGGAGACTTGTGTTTGATCGAGTGGCTATAATAAAAGCCATCAACATCTATGACATACCCACCAAGACATAGATACCATTTATCAAGGTTGAATTGGCCTCAACATTTAAGGTGTTTACCCAAGTTGCAATTTTCAAGAGCCTACCATTGCCATCTTCCTATCAATGAATCTAGTTGAAGACCATGGATTCTTGTGTTTCTAGGCAGTTGGTCCAAAAAGCACTAAAGGCAGCCATAGGAGGGCAAGTAAACTAGGTGAAGTTGCTGACTTTGCACATTCTTGATCAAATGGAGAAGCTAAGGGATAAGCCAAAGGCATGCCAAGTAAGCACGCACTTGTGCCAAGTGGGTGCACTCCTATGCCTTCTCACACAAAGGGGTGAAGAGTTGACAAGTAAGCCATGAGGCAAAGTGATCAACTTGCTAGATGAACTCTTCACAAACCCATCCCAAAGGCCCCAAGGGGTGAACCTGTAGCCTACCAAGCAACTGCCCAAGAAATAGCAATAGCTAGCATAGCAACAACCCCCCCTACATGAATAGCTAACACCTATCGAGTGTTGGAGCAAAAAAATGAGCCACCAAAAGAAGACAAGGGTAAGAACAAGATGGTGGAAGAGTAGGGAAAAGCAAGTGGCAACCCATTACAATCCTTTCAGATTAGCTAATGGAAAACCCACTTGAACCCTTGCCAATGATTCACTCCATTTGACATTGATCTTTCAATGAAGATGATGCCAAAATGTACTACTAGAATATGGCTATGTTGTAAGGTAGGCCATCAATGTTTTATGCCACATCAAAGACAACATCCAACCTCCTAGTATGGAAAAGTTCTAGGCAAATGCTACAATGTCAAACTTGAACCAATTGAAAAGGGATAATGTCAACCTAAAGGCTCAAGTTCAGATCTTAGAAGCTGAAGTTGATATGACTGCCATAAATAAAGTATTAATATCAAGCACCACGCTATCAAAAGTCCAAGCTTGATTCTCAAATGAGGCATCTACCATCTTTAAGAGCATTTAATAGCATAACAAGAGAAATTACAAGTAGAGGTACATGAGATTTTGCAACTCTTGGCAAAGACAATAAAGTCCTCTAGACTAAAGTTGAAGAAAGTTGATGACCCTAAATCAAGAGCAAGAGGGCTATCCATTGTAATGAGCCCAGCAACCTCAACAGTCAAGGCCACCTCCATCAAGAGACTATCCACAAGCACTTGGCATAGTCAAGAAGGGGGCAGGAATCACCGAATCGAAGGATTAAGAAAACCTTAGATAATGTCAATTTTCCAAGCATAATGGGCAAACTTAACCATGACATGCTATTGATAAATCCATCTTGTTAAGAATAGTGTAAATTGTACTATTCTAGAGAGGACTATAAGGTCATAAGGATAACAATCCCTAGACCTGGCCCTAAGAGGTAAATTGCACTACAGACTATAGGGTCATACTAATCTCTAACTTTGACCCTAAGTGGTAAAGGAATCATATCCATATACATGTAATTGCAGTAACATTCATCTCTCCCTACTTTCTAACATGGTATCAAAGCCCATGGCTACATATTTCATCATCTTGCAGCCCAAGGAAAGGCTATACTATTTCTTTTAATATTTTTGCTTATCTGAGTTCTTTAGATCAAGTTATGTTTCTTTGAACCTTTAGGTGTTTTGGTAAGAGTTTTGTGTCTTTGAGTGACACTAAGGGAGAGTGTCTGAGAGTTTGCAAGATTTAAGTTTTGAGAGAGAGGACCGTGAAGTCTTCAAATCTAATTTGTGTTGTCTCTTGTTGCAACATCATCTCCATTTTTTTAGCTATTTGCATAATCTTCTCAAAGTCACCAACATGTTCATATATTCAAAGCTCCCATTGGGACTTCGAGGGCTTTGATAGTCTTTGGCTAGGGAGCCCCATGCCCCATGTTTGGCACACATGGGCCCCAAGCATTATCTCATCAACAAAAGTGTTTAGTGCATGCCCCTCAATACCATGCCTCGACCTTAGGTAGTAGCCAATCCTATGTATGACTCATATGATCATGCCATTTGGGGCAGCCTCCAAGTTGCATCCTTGTTAATTGAGAGTTGTTGATTTTGGCCTCTTGGTGTGATACTTTTGGTAATACTGCTATAGCCAGTCCCCATCTCTAGACTCCAAGCACCCAAAGATAAGCCTTATCCCCAACAGAGTGGGTTATCCATCTAATGCTCCAAAAAGAATTGGCAATTACAATTATTGTGTTATACCAAGTCATTGGAAGCCTAAATACATGAAAAAGAATGGACCTTGAACATCAAAATTAGATCAAGACGTAATCAATTTCTTATTCCTTAGAACTCGAATGTAATAAGTCCAAATCAGTTGCAAAATGATGAAACTATTTGGTGGCTCGATTTTGGAGCTAGTAATCACATGTCACATACAAAAGAATGGTTTTCAAAATTGCATCCAAAGAAAAATTCAAGGAAGAATGTCATGGGTTATAAGACCCCACAAAAGATAGTAGAACTTGGCAACATATCTCTACACAATTAGAAAGGCGATACACAAAGCATAGGAGATTCTTCTTTTGTCCCTCTTATGACACAAATCTCTTATTAGTAATTCAGATGATGGAAAAATACATGGATTTAGTCCTCAACAAGGTTGGTTGCATAGCCTAAGAATTGTTTAATCCAAATAAATTCATATCAAAAGGCACCAAGGTCAAAAGAAACCAAGATCAAAAGAATATTTAAACCTTCTTGATATGTGCCTATTTAAAGAGCCTAGATAGCATCTCACAAGCCCTAGGATGTAAGCTTACATAAGCTCATTATGGCACAAGAACTTTGTGCACCTCAACTTCAAAAGCATGGTTTTATTCAAGTAGAAAAACATGATTCAAAGCCTTCCATAGGTCTATTTTCAAAAGAACATTTGTAAATCATGTTATATGAGAAACAAACCTTTTCCCACACTCTGGTCTAGGAGCATCAGCATGGTCTAGATAGCATTATCCTACTTCATACTCTAGGATCACCAACACACTCTAGATCATACATTCAAATATTTGCAGTTATGCCTCACTTCAATCATTGAACAAAGCTTTGTATTTCATCACCTTTACTTATGACGACACAAAGATTTTGGATCTATTTTCTTAAGCACAGCCCCTTCAACTTTGAATACCAAAAACAGAACAAGCCTCACAACTTACCATCACGATGCTACTCTTTTCAGAGTCCCCACAAACTCAAAGCAAAACTTTTTCAATGAAGAAGAAACTAAGCAACACCCACTATAATGCCCTAAGCCGTAGGCGCTGTAGAAAGGAGATAGCGTACATACTCACACACATGTGCATGCGGAAAATAATGAAGACACGTTGTATCCAAATCCGTTAATATGCATAATGATCAAGAGACACTTGGTCCCATGGATATACAATGTATGCAGTTGCAACCGTTGCCTAAAGGGTTGCGGCCACTTGCGCCCTTGGGATTTGTGCTGACCCCACAGGGTGTTAATGCCTTAACACATGGCACTCATGGTGGAATTTGCAAATCCACTCTGACAACTGAGCTTGATGGAAATCAAATTAGTGCAGTGCAAAGTGCATAACAATCATTTCGGGCTATGCCAAGTAAAGAAACTATGAAGTAGACATCCGCTTAATCCATAGACCACAGCTTGATCCATCCCCAGATAAGAAAGTACGTTCATTTTATCCAAAGCCAAATAAGAAAGTACGTTCATTTGATGATTGCATCCGGATCGGCACTCTCTGGTCCCGATACCCCTCATCGCAACCAACAAAATGGCAATTGTACTGTATTCTCTTGTAGGCCCAACACATTAGAAACCCGTGCACCTGCTCATCGAGCACATCATTGCTGGTGTCACTCCCAAAGGTGCGTCTCTTCCACATCCGCCAAACATTGCATCTGGTTCCTCTGCATTGGGTCCATCTGTGTTGGAATCACACATTGCTCCCGCAAAAGCTGCTCTCGAATGATCGCTCCTGGTGGCGGTAGATTGAGATCCTGTCTTTCCTGGAGGGATGCTGGGCACTTGAACTCCTATGGCTAGAGAGACAGAGCATTTGGAAGTGCAAGAAAACGCGTGTGTCTCTCCGCATAGTGCACGTCCAAAAAACAATCATTGGCTTTCCACCATGGAGGTTGAGGTGGAAGGGTCAATGAGAAGGAGCGTGCAGTGCACTCCAGCTAGAAACATTGTCGGTCTTGGGCTATCCGTGCTCTGAGTGTGTGGGCTCTTGACTCCATAAGGGCATTGTAGCGGGCTTCCCATGACTCCATGAACTCATTCGCTACCATGTTGCCTTTGTCCGCAGTGCAGCCACCGCTGGCTATGGTGCCTTGATGTGACCTGATGATGGTAGGGGTCAGACCCGTTCCAGTTGTCTCTGCAAAATTGTCCGCACTTGCACCGAAGAATGTGCTCGCACCGCCACTTGCGTCTAGAGGAGGGAGTCTTGGAATGATGCTCCAGCATGTCTTTGGAACCACTACACGTTGCACCGCGTGATCTAGATATCCCACTCATGCCGGATCTCATCTTGGAGCATGACTAGCAAGTCATACAACTGCTCCATGTTGACGGACACTATCCTGGTAACTATTGCTAGGAAATGTACCAGTGCGTCCGGCATCCATCTATTGTGCAACTCCGCAAAGGTGTTGCGGAGGCTCTCTTCATGTAGCGTGCGGACTTGGTTTGCAGACTCCTCCTCAAGTCAGGCTTCGTTTTGCTAGGCCTAGGCCAGCTATTACTAAAGGGTTGCATTCTGTGTTTGCAAGTCCTCATTTTCTCTCCATAACTCCTCCGGTTGCACTCTTTCGGCCTACTGAACTATCCATTATTGCGACAACGGAATCAAATAGCATCCACATGCCTCCAATTGGGCAGGCGATGATGCTGGTTGTGAGGTCCATGTAGGGGTCGTCCATGGCTGGCCACCTACAGTGACGAACAATGCTCGTTGTAATGGAAGGGAGCACACCACCCACATTGACACTATGGTTGTCCCTTCTACTGGCACTCCCGCCACTGATGGAGGGACAAGCCAAACCCAACAATGCTGCCTATCATTAATCTGATGCTAGAAATCCTCGCCAATGTACTCACCAAACTTGTGATCGAAAGGAGATCGGTAACCTCATTCAATGCTGTTGTCCCCGCCATGTTGGCTGTCACTACCGAACTAGGCTAGGTATCCACATCACTTGTTGGTGTTGTCACTGCTGCACAAATGACTACTATTGTGTCGTGACTCCTCCGAAAGTCGATTGAAAAGAGATTGGTGGAGGCAAAGGTGCCATTGACACTGCTTCTGACACCAAGTGGGAGGAGACTGGTGGAGGGAAGGGGGGCACTGGAGCTACTGAGGTCGGCGTCACCTATGTGCGAGCTTGTGACAAAATGCCACCTCTTGATTGCACTTCCTCTTCCTTTGTTGCTTAGTGTGGGAGATTCTTGGGCCATCCGTCACTAGCGACCTGATGATAGCCCTGAGGTACAACGGCACTTTGGTGTTGCCAATGATCGGGAAGAGAAGGTTGAGCACTTGGCAAAACTTTGTTGTAATTGCTTTGCCCCTTGTCGCTGTTCTCGCCACCCTTACTACCTCGACTCAAAGCCGCTCCTTAAACACTACTACCCATGCCACTGGCTATGTGTCTGCTAGTAGCTCTAGCCCAAACTCTACCTCCAAAGCTGATGCATCAGGCGTCGAGAAGTCCTGTGATTCTCTATCCATTTAATATACGCTAGATTTAGTTGAAAATGTGGAATATATACAAACCCTTTTAGGGTTAGGATTAGGGCATCTAACCCTTTCCTTTATAGTATTCTATTGGGTTAGTGCTATGCACACATGATCACATGATGTTGAGCATGGTTTCTCAACACCTTGCCTCAAGATCAACATCATGAAGTAGGCCTTCCCTCCCATATGATGATTTTGGGGAATCGAAGAAGGACTGAGCATTACATTCCGTCACACCCCTTTAATGGGAATGCCCTTCCTTAGTGTCAAACCAAGATCTTGTCAGTTCTTTTCGAAAAGCTCTTTACCAAGTGGTTTGGTAAAGACATCTGCAACATTCTTTTTGCTATCACAATGCTGTAGTGTGATGTCACTAAGTGACACTCTTTCTTTGATGAAGTGCAATCTGACATCCATGTGATTTGTCCTCAAGTGATATACTGGATTCGTGGCCAATACTTGAGCTGATTGATTATCATAGTATATTGTTGTTGGCTTTGATTCATCAAAGTAATCTATTTCTGACAATAGTCTTCTGAGCCACATAGCTTCACATGCACCTGTGGTGAGTGCTCTATATTCTGCTTCAATTGAAGACAAAGAAACAGTTGGCTATTCGTTTAAACAACCATGATATAGCACCTTAACTAAGGAAAAATGCATATCCCTATGTGGATCTCCTGATCTCATGATCTCCGACATAGTCACTGTCACAGTATCCATGCAACCTTGGATGACTTCCTCTGTGTTCTATTCACAACTATCTTGTACCTCTAATGTATCTTCTCTTTTGGCTGCATTCCAATGAGACTGTTTTGCATTTGCCATAAACTGTTCAAGTGAGTGTGGGGGTTAAAGGTCACTATGCCTTTACCCCGGTTATGTATAATACTCAAACACTTATATAAATGAATGAAAAAGAAGATCAAGGTGGTTCTGCACCCACCAAAACTTGTGTGGCTCTCTGTCTCTCTCTCTCCTTCTTCTGTTCTTGCTTCCGTTGAGAGCACTCTCAACTGGTATCAGAGCCCGGGTGATCTAGCTGAGCGTGCGTGAATGCTTGGAAGCCCAGCAGCTCTGTGGGAGGAAGGAGAAGCTCTGTGGGAAGCTTTGTGGGTGACTTTACTTGCATCCGAGTGTGTAGAGACCTTGGAGGAACCTTTGGAAAAGTCACTTTGGCTTTGCGAAGTGGTTTTGAGAGCCTGTTAACAGCTTTCAAAGAAAAAGTCGTTTTTTGAGCTTTTCCCTATTCCGTTCGATGACAGAGACTCCATATTGACTTGTAGAGGCAACTATTGCTTGCTTTTGGTGTCCACTTCACTTCAGGAGCTTGGAAACACCTTCATTCTTGAATCTGGGATCATTTCATTGGATTTCTGACTCACTGTGTCAGTTCTTGCGTCTTTTGCCCGGGTGTTGGAACTCAAGTTTGGAGTAACCATTTGCAGATCTGTCAGTTCCGGTGGACTCAGGAGGTCCTAAAACTTCTATGTTGCTCATCATTCGCACTTCGGTTGAGTTTACAAATAGGTCTGTTTTCAAAAACATTTTTCAGCCCGTGTGTTGGACCCAGTGATTGAGACCACGGTTTCCAAAACCGTCTGTCCCCATGCGTTCCGGACGCCCAAAAACCCCTACCTATCAGTTTCTGCGTGATTCGGTGGAGGATTTTCAGAGTTATAAATCTCTGTGTATTCGATTTCGTCTCTCTGTTATGCATTTTTCATACTAAGGTTTTGAAACCTTAGATTTATGCCACATGGCAGTGGATAAGTGTTGACTCCCATTTCTCACTCATCGGTTGGGATTTTGGAGTTCTGGCAGAAGAGAGATATTTGCAGATTTTCTTGCTAAGTCCGATTATGCAATGGCGCCCATGTTTTGAAGCATCTCAGGTTCTATTTTCAGTAGCGCTCATTACTGTGGGACTATGATTTCTTGAGCATACCTTATGCAGATCACTCTGGTTGTAGTTTGAGCAGTGTGCGCTCATTCCTGGTGTGCATTGGGTTGTAGTGGATGATTTATAGGCCATTTGGATGCATTGCGGTCCTTATTGGATGCGCTGATAGGCCCAAATTGCCTTGTGGGATGCTATTTTTATGGACGCTTTGCACATGGATGCTATTTTATGCTGAGGGACAGCTTTGACACATTGCAAGTGATGCACTGATAGTGCTATGCTCTCTTGGATGAGATATTATTGATGCATATGCCAGTGGACAGTGTTTATGCTTGAGTCATTTGGCACTTATTGGCATTTTCTTTTGGGCCAGATTTGCTCATATGGATGCATAGTATATGCACATGAGTCAGATGCATCTTTTGATGCTTTGAGCTTTGAGTTTTGGTGATATTTCACTCTATTGTGGCATACACATTTGGGTGCACTTGGTATTTGGTGTGATTCTCTCTTGCAGGTACTAGCATTTGGGATTTTGCTTTATTTGCATCATGGCATCCTCTTCCATGCCTGAAAAGGAGTTTTTCAGCATTAAAAAGATTGATGGGACAAACTTTTCTTTGTGGAAAGAACAAATAAGGGATGTGCTTATTCAAAAGAAGCAGATTAAACCCTTGGTAGGGATTGAAGCTAATCCTGCAAATATGTCTGAGGATGATTGGAATGAGTTGGATGCATTAGCAAAGTCTACTATTAGACTTCATCTTGCAGAGTCAGTTTATTTCATAGTAGTAAATGAGCAGAATACGAAAGATTTGTGGAAGAAACTGTGTGCCACTTATGAGAAGGAAACTGCTTCTAATAAAGTTTACCTCATGAAGAGGTTGTTTGAGCTGCAGATGAAGGAAGGGGTCTCCATTGCTTCTCACTTGAATGAATTCAATATTATTTTCAGCCAGCTTCAGGCTCAGAAAATGAATTTTGATGCGGAGACTAAGGCAATATTTCTCTTATGTTCATTGCCATCCTCATGGGATACCTTCCGTACAGCTGTCAGTAACTCTGCACCTAGTGGAGTACTGAAATTTGATGATGTTGTGGGTAGCTTGTTGGCTGAGGAGATTAGACGGAAGTCTATGGATGGCACCAAGCAGGATGCAGCCTTAAATGTGCAAAGGGGCAGATCACAGTTCAAGGGGAAGTCCCAAGAAAGAGGGAAGTCTCGTAGCAAATCCAGGGCACAAAACATTGAGTGTTACCACTGTGGCAAGAAGGGCCATATGAAAAAGGATTGCTACAAGCTGAAAAGAGAGCAAAAGGATAAGAAAAAGAATGCAAATTGGGGTGCAAATCAAAAGGAAGAGAGTCCAAGGGAGGACAAAGGAAAAGTGAAGATCGAGGAGATCAATGCAGTCACACATGATAGTGACAATGATGTTCTCTTCATGTCTACTTTATCTGCAGAGTTGCTTACCACTTCAAATGATGCATATTCCCAGGATTGGATTTTGGATTCTGGTGCTTCATTCCATGTTACTCCCCATAGGGAATGGTTCTCCACTTATGATAGTGGAAAGACAGGTTGTGTGCATCTTGGAAATGACTATGCATGTGACATAGTGGGAGTAGGTGACATAAAGTTTTATTTTGCAAATGGTTCTGCATTTGTTTTGAAACATGTGAGACATGTGCCTAAGCTGACCAAGAGTCTTATTTCAGTGGGTCAGCTAGATGATGTTGGTTTTCACACCACTTTTGGCTTTCAAAGTTGGAAAATTCAGAAGGGCTCTATGCTTTTGGCCAGGGGTGCCAAGTGTGGGACTTTGTATCCCTTACATGTATCAGGGGTATTTGATCATGTTGTTGCAATAACCGAGCAGCCAAGCACTTCTTTGTGGCATTGCAGGTTGGGGCACATGAGCCAGAATGGAATGAAACTCTTATGCTATTTGGGTTATGTACTGCATTTGAGTTTCTCTGATTTTGAATTTTGTGAGCATTGTCTCTATGGGAAGCAGACTAAATCAGCCCATAAAAGAAGGGGAAAGAAAGAGTTTGAAAAGCTTGATTTGGTGCATTCAGATGTATGCGGTCCCATGCCTACACGGTCATTAGGCGGGGCTGAATACTATGTGACATTTATTGATGATGCAACTAGGAAAGTGTGGGCTTATGCTCTAGCTCGGAAGAGTGATGTGTTCCAGGTATTTTAGAAATGGCTGGCCTTGGTTGAGAATCAGTCAGGTAGAATGCTTAAATGCCTATGGACTGACAATGGTGGATAGTATCTCTCTCATGACTTTCAGCATTTCTGTGATACACGTGGGATTAAGAGGGAGCTGACATCCCCTCATACTCCAGAGCAAAATCCAGTTGCAGAAAAGATGAACCGTACCATTCAAGAAAGGTTGCAATGCATGCTTTCTAATGCAAGTCTTTCTGGTGGTTTTTGGGCTGAGGCAATGAAGACTGCAGTGCATGTGATCAATAGATCACCTAGTAAGAGTTTGGATGGTGGTATTCCTGAAGAGGCATGGAGTGGCAAGAAGCCCTCTTACTCTCATTTGCATATATTTGGGTGTGAGGCATATGCACATGTGCCAAAAGAGCTTCGAAAGAAGCTAGATCCTAAGTCTAGGAAATGCATCTTTCTGGGTTATGGTGAAAGTGGAGAGATGGGCTATCGTCTCTGGGATCCAGAAGCAAAGAAGATCATATGCAGCCATGATGTGGTCTTCAATGAGAAGAAGATGCATAAGGCACCCATGAGGGATGTGGAAATGAGGAGAATCACTTTCCAGGATGTGAATCCACCTACATATGTTGATAGACAGCAAGCTGTCCATGCACCAAATGTGCAAGAAATGGTACCACCAAGTATTCCCACAGGTATACAATCAAGGGTAGATGATGGATCATCTATTGGTGGAAATGATGAGCCAAATGTGGCTGATATGCAAGTGGGACAGCAAGCTGAAATGCCCTTGAGAAGATCATCTAGAGTGTTTAGACCGCCTGATAGGTTTGTTCCAGGGGTAGACTATGTGATGCTTACTGATTGCAAGGAGCCTTCTTGCTATAGAGAGGCTATGATGCGTGAGGATCAACGCAAGTGGGAGTATGCTATGCAATCAGAGATGAGTTCACTTATGAAGAATAAGACTTGGGACTTGGTTTCTTTGCCACATGGAAAGAAAGCATTCCCATGTAAATGGGTCTACAAAATGAAGGTCACAGGTGATGATGTGCCTAGGTACAAGGCCCGCTTGGTTGCTAAAGGGTTCAAGCAAGAGAAGGGTGTGGACTTTGATAAGATATTCTCTCCAGTTGTGAAGATGACCACACTTAGATGCATGCTTGGACTAGTGGTAGCTGAGGATATGGAGTTTATGCAAATGGATGTCAAGACAGCTTTCTTGCATGGGGATTTGCATGAGGAAATTTACATGGTGCAGTCGGAAGGCTTTGAAGAAAAGGGCAAAGAGCATTTAGTTTGCAAGCTGAAGAAGAGTCTCTATGGTCTTAAGCAAGCACCTAGAGAATGGTATTAGAAGTTTGATGCTTTTATTCGGTCCCAGGATTTTAGGAGGAGTGAAATTGATCACTGCCTCTACACTAAAAGGGCTAAGGATAATAGCGTGATAATCTTGGCACTATATGTGGATGATATGCTATTGGCTAGCAAGAATACTTATGAGCTAGATGCATTAAAGGCCAAGTTGCATGAGGCCTTTGATATGAAGGATTTGGGACTTGCAGGTCATATTCTTGGTATGCGCATCACGCGTGATCGGAGTAGGAAACTCCTTTGGCTTTCACAAAAAGAGTATGTTACAAAAGTATTGCAGCGTTTCAATATGGAGGGGGGGAAGGCAGTGAGTACTCCATTGCCTCCATATGTGAAACTGAGTCATACAGATAGTCCCAAATCAGATGAGGAAAGGGCCATGATGGCCAAGGTTCCTTATGCATCAGTAGTTGGGAGTCTTATGTATGCTATGATAGCTACTAGATCAGACATTGCATTTGCAGTGGGAGTTGTTAGCCGGTATATGGCTAATCCAGGAAAGAGGCATTGGGAGGCAGTTAAGTGCATCATGAGGTACATGAAGGGTACCAAGGAGATGTGCATCTGCTTTGGTAAAGGAGACATGCGTGTACTTGGGTACACAGATTCAGACTATGCAGGGCATGTGGATAGTAGGAGATCCACTTCTAGTTATGTGTTCACCTTTGCAGGTGGTGCAGTGTCGTGGATGTCTCGTGCACAGAAGTGCGTGGCTTTGTCTACCACAGAGGCTGAGTATGTTGCAGCCACAGAGGGTTGCAAGGAGGCTATATGGCTTGATCGGCTAGTGGGAGATTTGGGGATTCATACAGGTGTACCGACATTGCATAGTGATTCCATGAGTGAGTGCTATTCAGCTAGCACTATTCAGCTAGCACGGAATCCGGTCTTTCATGCAAAGACCAAACACATTGAGGTCAGGTACCATTTCATCAGGGAGGTACTTGAGGACAAGCGCATAGAGCTTGTCAAGGTTCATACAGATGATAACCCTACAGATATGCTGACGAAGAGTCTACCTAGTCAGCGGTTTGAGTATTGTCGTGTATTGATGGGCATTGGATAGTATGCTCACTGGTTGTTCTCCCTAAAGGCATATTGTCCTTTAAGTGGGAGGTTGTGGGGGTTAAAGGTCACTATGCCTTTACCTCGGTTATGTACAATACTCAAACACATATATAAATGAATGAAAAAGAAGATTAGGGTGGTTCTGCACCCACCAAAACTTGTGTGGCTCTCTGTCTCTCTCTCTCCTTCTTCCGTTCTTGCTTCTGTTGAGAGCACTCTCAGTGAGATTATTGCATAATAGATATCCGGTTAGTGATAGTCAGATATATAAGAGATCTGATGAGTTGTTGATAGTACCCGTCATTGACTATAGGCTTTTTTGAATCTATTGTAAGTTTCAAACTCTATTTCATGGGAGTGGCAGCAATCTTGCAATCTGTCATATGAAACTTCTTCGGGAGACTCTTAACATACTTTATCTAACTCATAAAGGTGCTGTCTGAATCTCTCCAGAACTCAATACCAAGACAATAGTGCATAACTCCAAGATCTTTCATGTCAAACTCTATAGATAAGTCTTGTTTCAACTTTTTGATGAAGCTATCCTTGCTTCCACTCACAATTAGATCATCTACGTACAAAAGTGCAATAGTAGTGTCTTCCCCTTGAACTTTGTAGTAGAGAGTATGATCTGCATTGGATTTCATGTATCCCAAATTAGCAAAATACTTGTGGATTCTGCTGCACTAGCTTCTTGGTGCTTGCTTTAAGCCATAGAGACTTTTCTTGAGATGGCAAACCCGATTCTCCTTTCCTGGTTCAGCATAACCTGCTAGTTGTTGCATGTAAACTTCCTTATCTAGGTAACCATTGAGAAAAGAATTCTTGACATCGAGTTGGTACACATTCCATCTACTGAGTGTTGCTAATGATATCAAGAACCATATGGAATCCATCTTTGCTATTGGAGAATGAGTCTCATCATAGTCTTGACCATATTGCTGTGCAAATTTTTTTGCAACTAGTCTGGCTTTGTATATTGCAATGCTTCCATCTAGATTGTACTTCACTTTGTATACCCATTTGTTTGATATGGCCTTCTTTCTTGAAAGGTCGCATAATTCCCAAGTATTATTCTTGTGGAAAGCTTCCATTTCTTCATTCATAACAGTTTGTCATTCTTGCTTTTCAACTGTGTCTTTGAAGTACAAAGGCTCTTTTGTAGCCTTGATGGTAGTCATTAGAGCATAGTTGATGGTTTCAACCTGAATTGCTTTGCCTTTTTGAGCATATATCAATCTGTCTGAAGGTCTGCTTTTCCTAGTAGACTGTTTGAGTTGCTATGGTTCATCTCAGAGTGTCTCTAGCAATTCTTTCTCTTCTTCATCAACCTTTTCTATAGGTGACTGAATAATCACTGTGTCTATCTCTTGTGTGTTTGAGGTTTTCCATTTTGATTCCTCATCAAAGATCACAGCTCTAGAGATAATGACCTGTGGGATCATATAGGTTGTATGCTTTGCTTTCTTCACTATAGCCAACCATGATGCATTTGCGTGACTTTGCATCCGAATTCCTGCGATGGTCGTCATGTATGTGGGCATATGCTATGCAACCAAATATGTGGAGATGCCCAATGCATGGCTTGTGGCCACTGAATGCTTCATAAGTTGTCATACTTTGAAAGGGTTCAGTCGAAAGCCGATTAAGCAAGTATTTTATAATGGCTATTGCTTCTACCCAATACTAATTCGGAAGACTCTTCTTACTAAGCATTGCTCTAACACTGTCTGCTAAAGTACCATTCTTCCTTTCAGCTCTTGCATTCTGCTGAGGAGTATCTACACATGTGAATTATCTTCAAATGCCATGACTTCTGCAAAAGTTCATGAATGTTGAAGACATGTATTCACCTCCCTATCTGATCTCATTACTTTGATCTTTTTGCTTGTCTGGTTTTCTACCATGGCTTTGAATTATTGAAATCTGGAAAACGATTTAAATTTCTCTTTCAAAAAGTAGACCCAACAATATCTGTTGTAGTCATTGATGAAAGTCAAGTAGTAAATTGAACCATTGATGTTGCAGGCTTGGCATAACCCCATACATGTGTATGAATTAAATATACCTCTTGCTTGAGAGGTGCTTCTTGCCGAAGTTGGCTCGATTTTGTTTACTAAAGTACCATGCGTTGCAAACTTTTCCAAGAAATTGAAGTTTTGGAATTCCAATTGCCATATTTTGATTTATGAACTCTATCAAGCTTTTGAAATTGATATGTCCATATCTCTTGTCCCATTTTGTGAAAAGTGGCATTTATTAGGGTTGAGATGATATGGCATGCAAATCTGGTACTGTGGTTCAGCTAATATCCTCGAATTTGTCTTTGTCCTCTAGATTTTTCTCTAATAGTGTATTCATCTCCATCAAAGATGACTCGATAGTTGTGTTCCATCATTTGACCTACTAACAAGAGTTCTTGTTGAGCTTAGGAACATAGAGTACATCTTTCACGAATCCTTTTGTACTAGTGAAATTGTCTATTATGACAATGCCTTTCCCTTGAATTGGATTCGGTGTATTATCTATCATGTAGATGACATTCTTTTGTCCTTCTAATTGTTTCATCTCTGTGAACCATTCTTAATGTCTTGTCATATGAGATGATGCACCGCTATCGATGTACCAAGGATCCTGATCTGCTATCAACTTGATAACTGAATTCCTCTTTCAAATTGCAATGAATGTCAAGATAGATTGTTTCAGTGCTCTGCATATCCTCACTTGCAAGAAACATGTTCTCAGGCTCATTGGCATAATGATTGTGATTGAAATATCCACCGTGATGATTTCCTCTTTTGCAGAAATTCCCTCAATTACTGCTGGATTGACCATCTTGGTCATACTACTTCTTGTAGCAATCTCTTTCATAGTGTCCAAACTTATGATAGTAGTTGCATTGAATGTTTGACACATTGGTGGATGCATTCCCTCATCCTTGGAATCTTCCTCTATTGGAATGATTTTCTCTTTGCTGATGCTAATGTTGCTGAGGATGATGCTTATGCTGACTTTGATGCTAATTTTGTTGTTGATGATGACCACTTCACTGAATGATCTACCTTTTCCTCTACCTCTACCTCTGTTTCTATTTGAAGCTATGAATGCTTGATCATTGGAATGGACTTTATGTGCGTGAATGGATTGCGTTCTGAGTTCTTCACCAAGTAACACTGACTAGAGCTCTTGAAGTGTCCCAATTTGCTATTGAATGGCAATACTCTGGACTAGATTCTCATATCCCTGTCCTAGTTCATTCCGGATGACTTGAACCATTTTTGCAGGATTCATGGTCTCTCTTACTGTTGTTGCGAGTTGATTGTTGTAATCCTTGATCCTGATGAGTACGTAAGCATGACCGGTTTCATTGCTATTGCAGAAACTCTGGTTTATCTGGTTTCTCAGTGTGAGAATCTTGGAAGTGTTCTTAGACTCATAAAGAGCCGCAAACATATCCCATGCTTCTTTTGATGTCTTCACTGTGTTGAGATGTCCTAGCATGACATCTTACACATTCTGCTTGATCAAGTGATATGCATATTTGTCTTTCTTATCCCATTCTACTTGTGCTCAAGCAATGACAAGATATGGTATAGGTGCAGACACTATTGGAGTAGTTGTAGATCCCACTGTAGATCTTGCTAGCTGCTGGTGCTGCAGAAACAGGTGAAGTAGAGCTACTACTAGCTGGATCATCACCCAATTGGGAGACCAACACAGTTGGCCCAAAATGACCGATTGGAGGTCGAAATAGGCTATCGACCACACGTTAAAACCATGGCATAGAATAGAGCAACTAACCTACGGTCTTCGTTTGGCCCAAAGCCATCCGGGACCATCAAGGGCTCCAAACAGGCCCCGCAGCTTGAGAGTGGGCTGCCCCAAGAAATGTTCCATCTACCCTCAATGCGGTCAGTCATGGGATGCCTTCCCGCACTTGCATGTAGCATAGTTGGCAGTGTGACAACTCTATCTGAAGCCGTCTAGCCATCAGGCCACACATGGCCCCCATCTGGTGTCCAAGCCAAGACCTACTGGATAACTGAGCTACTCAAATGCCTTCTCCTCATATGGGGGGCTTACAAGTAGAGTTAGCTGGTTCCTACATAGTTACACGAGAGTGGAGCATTGATATCCAACAAGAGAGTATATCTCTCATGACTTTTAGCATTTCTGTGATATACGTGGGAACAAGAGGGAGCTCACAGCCCCTCGTACTCCAAAGAAAAATCTAGTTGTAGAAAAGATGAACCACACCATTCAGGAAAGGTTGCAATGTATGCTTTCCAATGCAAGTCTTTCTGGCGATTTTTGGGATGAGGCAATGAAGACTGCAGTGAATGTGATCAATAGATCACCTAATAAGAGTTTGGATGGTGGTATTCTGGAAGAAGCATGGAGTGGCAAGAAGCCCTGTTACTCTCATTTGCATATATTTGGGTGTGAGTCATATGCACATGTACCAAAAGAGCTTTGGAAGAAGCTAGATCCTAAGTCTAGGAAATGCATCTTTTTGGGTTATGGTGAAAGTGGAGAGATGGGCTATCGTCTCTGGGATCCAGAAGCAAAGAAAATCATACACAACCATGATGTGGTCTACAATGAGAATAGGATGCATAAGACACCCATTTGGTATGTGGAAATAAGGAGAGTCACTTTCCAGGATGTGAATCCACCCGCATATGTTGATAGGCAACAAGCTATCCATGCACCGCATGTGTAGGAAATGGTGCGACTAGGTACTCCCACAGGTACACAATCAAGGGCAGATGATGAATGATCTATTAGTGGAAATGATGAGCCAAATGTGGCTGATATGCAAGCTAGACAACAAGCTGAAATTTCCTTGAGAAGATCAGCTAGAGTTTCTAGACCGCCTGAGAGATTTATTCCAAGGGTAGACTATGTGATGCTTACTGATTGCGGGGAACCTTCTTGCCATAAGGAGGCTATGATGCATGAGGATTAGCACAAGTGGGAGAATGCTATGCAATTAGAGATGGGTTCACTCATGAAAAATAAAACTTGGGATTCGGTTTCTTTGCCACATGGAAAAAAAGCATTGCCATGTAAATGGGTCTACAAGATGAAGGTCACACGTGATGATGTGCCTAAGTACAAGGCCCGTTTGGTTACTAAAGGGTTCAAGCAATAGAAGGATGTGGACTTTGATAAGATCTTCTCTCCGGTTGTGAAGATGACCACCCTTATATGCATACTTGGACTTTTTGTAGCAGAAGATATGGAGCTTATGCAGATCTATGGATGTCAAGACAACTTTCTTGCATGGGGATTTGCATGAGGAAATTTACATGGTGCAGCCGAAAGGCTATGAAGAAAAGGAAAAAGAATATTTGGTTTGCATGCAGAAAAAGAGTCTTTATGGGATGAAGCAAGCACCTAGAGAATGGTATCATAAGTTTGATGCTTTCATTCAGTCCCAGGGTTTCAGAAGGAGTGAAATTGATCACTGCCTCTACACTAAAAGGGATAAGGATAATAGCTTGATACTCACGGCACTATATTTGGATACATGCATCAATCCCACCTATGTTGAGACAATGCAAAGTATTGTATCCATTGGATATGTTTTGCATGGTTGATCATGCATTAAACCCTATTTTCCATCAACTGTCATGCATAACTGTAAAAAAACACACTATGAGGTGTGTTATTCAAATGCACGCATGCCCAATGAGCATGTTACTTTGCACGCATGTCAATACCACCTATTTTGAGCCACGTGCAACATAACGTGCCTATCAGATATGCTTTGCATGATCGATCACGCAGTAAATCCTATTGTTCACTAAGTGTCATGCACAATACATAAAAAACACGCTCTGAAGTATGTTATTCGAATGCACAAGTATCCGATGACTCTCCGATGAGCACACTTCTTTGCACATGCATCAGTATCACATATGTTGAGGCATGTGTAAAGTATCATGACCATCGTATATGGTTTCTATGTTCGATCACACATTCAACCCTGTTTTGCATCAAGTCTTATGCACAACTGTAAAAAGACATGCTATGAGGTGTGTTATTTGAATGCGCACATGCTCGATGGGCACGGTAATTTTCATGTGCATCAATACCACTTATGTTGAGATGTCTGCAAAGTATCATACCCATAGGATATTGTTTGCATGGTCAATCTTGCATTAAACCCTGTCTCTCACCAAGTCATGCACAACCGTCAAAAAACACGCAGTCAGGTGTGTTGTTCAAATGCACACGTGCCTGATGGGTAGGGTACTTTGCACCTGCATCAATACACTCTATGTTGAGACACATGCAAAGTATCATGACCATCGGATATGTTTTGCATGGTCGATCATGATTAAACCTTGTTTTTAAGCAAGTGTCATGCATAATCGTTTTAAAAAACACGCTCTGAGGTGTGTTATTTGAACGTGCAAGTTCTCAATGGGCACACTAATTTGGACCTACATCAATACCACCTATGTTGATAAATGTGCAAATGATCGTGCTAGTCGGCGGATATGGCTTTCATGGTCAAACACGCATTGAATCTTGTTTCTCACCAAGTGTCATGCACAATACACAAAAAACACGCTTTGAAGTGTGTTATTCAAATGTGCATGTATCCAAAAAATCTATCGTCTCACATGTCTCGCATTATGGTCTTGCATTTGCAAGTCTAACTTATTATATACAATAAATATCTCATGATGAGAATCTAATAATTATATCATTCTTGTGTTCCATCACTTTATTTTATAGATTTCAATGGACTCAAAATCTACCGCCTCAAATTTCTCGCATTACGGTCTTGCGTCTGCTCTGCGTCTGTTACTTCACACAATCTAGTAGTCTAGCGTTCTCCAACCATCATCTTAGTGACATCTTAGCCTCTCCCAGTTCCATATTCCAAATCTTTCATCTCACATTATGAGTCTGCATTTCCATAAATCCCTCTCTAGTCGTTCGTCTTCTACATCTCGCTCGTAGCCCTACAACCAAACACTTCTTCCACTTTGCTCTCATTACCTTCCTCCTCTCCTCAAGCTTACTTCTTCCATCTTGCCCTTAGCCTTACAGCCAAACACTTCTTCCACTTTGCTCTCATCACCTTCCTCCTCTCCTTAAGCTTATTCCTTCCATCTTGCCCGCAGCCTTACAACCAAACACTTCTTCCACTTTGCTCTCATTATCTTCCTCCTCTCCTCAAGCTTACTCCTTCCATCTTGCCCACAACGTTACTCTCGAACTTGAGTCTACTCCCATTATCATTCTTGCACTCATCTCATAGCCTTGCTCTCAAACTCTTCTTCCATCTCACCTTACTCCCTCACTATTTCTTGTTTCTATGGTCTATATTCTCGTAGCTTAAAGCTTTATGGATCTTTTTGAAGTCATCAATTACGTGGAGGAAGCCATTAGCACAAAAAAAGATTGGATTGCTAAGAATGAGGCGAACAGAGAGCAAAGAAAGCGACAATGCGCTACGTTAACCTAGGATGAAAAGGACGAGTTTGCTACCTAAAAGCGCCTAGAGAAGGAGGAGAGAGGGAAAATAAGTAGATCTACTAGCGAAATAGATAGATTACTTGCATATCAGAGAGAGCTAATAGACTATCTAAGTGAGGTTACTTTGCGTGTGGCTCGTTATGAGAGATTTCCACCCTAGGAAGTGCAAGCCATATGGAATCAAGAAAATGCTATATGGGATAAAATTTATAATTCCTTAGTTCTATTATGTAGTTTTAACTACATCGACCATGATGAGATGGTCTCAGCTCTTGAATGGGTTGAATCTAGGATATCAATTGCAAATATAATGCCTTCTAGTGAGAGGCTTATTGTAACTATTGGTATTTGTTAACACCATTATAAATATTGTGAGAGTTTGCTTAATATTGTAACTTTTGAAGGTGTTTGTTAACACCATTGGAAATATTATGAGAGTTTACAACTGTTGAATCTTATCTTTTGGTGTAACTTATCTATGTCATGTTAAATTTTATAATTTTGAATTCATCTCCTTTAAAAATCTCTAAAAATTTTCTTGTTTTAATGTTTTCATCTGTGCTTTGAAAAGTGGGGTTTTTCTTAAATTTTATCCAAAAACTAGTCCAAAAGTATATGTAAAAATGAATTTGTGCATTGCCATGTGTTCGGTGGGATAGGATGCAGGTGGTATCCCGATGGATGTAGGGATGAGCTTAAAGCAACAGTTAGAGGGATAAATGGGCTCGGTAGGATAGAGACTAACACACCAGTCGGTGGAACAATTATAGTAGCGATGGGTGTGGGGTTAGTGAAATAGTAGCGCTCAAAGGGATAAGCTTACCGCACCGGTCGATGGGATATCAATAAAGTAACAGGAGGCGAGATATCTAGATTGGCGGGATGCGAATATGGCCACGAACATGGGGATGACTGAAGACAACGATCGGCAGGATAACATTATAGCGATGCTCGCGGGGATAGACGCTATGGCCACAGGTCAAAGGTTGTCAGGATAATTAACTCTAACACGCATTTAATCAGGGTGACCAATTAGGACATGGTCAAAAGTTAGGTTGGCAGGATACGACTATGGAACCGGGTCAATGGGGTTTGACCAATGAGATATGGCTATGGCAGCGGTCAGTAGGATAGCACTATCGCATCGACCTGTGGTGGGGATAGAGAAACACTACATCGCCGATTGGTTTTTGGTGATTTTTGGGGGATTTTGAGTTTCTGTTCAGGTTTTTCTATGCCAGGGGGGGGCTACACTACCTAGTCTACCTACTCAATGAAAAAAACTTGAAAGAAAAACACTTTTTGAATGCTAAAATGTAAGATTTCTTGAGGGGTGAGCTTTACCACACAAAACCACTTCGAAATTCAGCAAGAATCATCATTTTTTGTTGTTTTTTGTGTGTTTAGACATCATACACTCCTTAGCAATCTTACAAACTATCTTCCTACCAACTCAAAACACTAAAAAATATAAAAAACAAGATTCAAATGATAAAAAAGACTCTCCAACAGAAAATGACAGCTTTCCTAACTTTGAGCTGGAACTTGCAGACTGTGAGTTGGAACCTGCAACTTGTGCCCGTTAGGCTGTAATCTTTGGGCTTGGGGTATTTGGGGCTCAAACTCCCTGAGCTTGTACTGTACTCCTTCTCAGTTGCAACCATTGAAGTAAATCATGAAGCCTAATCACCTCTAATCATGCATTCGATGATTGTACTCTGTGGATGTTAACACATGCTTATTGCCTCTTGTTCTTCTGCACTAAGGTGTGTATGTGATTGTTGTGCTGTTGACTTCCTTAGTTGATCATGATGTGTCTTGCAATTAATTAGAGTTGCATGTATTGGGAATAATCAGTAGAACATTATGTACTCCTTGCGACAATCACTTTGTATAACATGTAGGCATAGTAGGCTCGTTAATAGAAAGGGATTTCTAAATTTGGGAGACCTAGGAGGACAAGAGGGGGTTTTAAAAATACTTATTAGAATATAATTATTGTATCATGTGGATGTACAAAGGGGAATTTTTAATTCAAAATTACAACAAGTATACATATGAAAGAGGGGCGAACAATTATGCAAAAAGATATAAAGTTTAATCTATAGGTATTTTTTATGTGTCCTTGCTTGGACATGCTTTATAGCTTTTTAGAGAGTGACCACCCCATGATATTCTCATAATCATCACAAGAAATGAGAGAACCTTAATGTTTTAGTGGGATTCCCTCTAGGCCGAGCCATAGATAATGCATGTAACATTTTCGGCTACAAGTGTCTTCATTGCATCTAAACTCTTCCTTCCAAATGATCATATTATTTTAGGACTACAATAAGATCTTACAATGTTGTGGTACTTTATACCAATAGATCATGTATTAGCAGCATACGAGCATAGATTAAAGTTGATGATTGAAAATTTTTCATTTAAAAAGGATAACATTTTCATCTATAGTTGAACATGAACCCTAGGCTTTAACCATAATAGTTTGGGAGTGGTTAAGAAGCCTACTATTTGAGGAGTGGATTGGTTAAGTGCCAAGGCTAGGTTGTTCTTTCCATTTGGTCAGTCTTTATGTACTTGTTCCTATCCAAGATTTTCTTAGTCGAAATCAAAATACTAAATTTCTATTATATTATAGAAATATATTATTTAGTAAGAGTCTTATATGTGGTGAATCATGATGATGTTGATGTAAAGGCCTACTAACAACGAGATGTCATTTTCTTAACTAAACATAAGGCTATCAACATGCATTATTTTTAGATTATCGACCAAACTAATAGATTATAACTTTTGGATTAACACTTGGGAGTTGGAATTAATGCACTAAGTGGTCCAAGGCATAATGCCCCACTATTGGGAGCTACAAAGGCTACAAGCAACTCGAAAGCAATCGATTAGTATTTGCCATGCAACAACTTTTAATGGGAATGGCTAAACATTTGACTCAATACAACGAAACCTACACTTAATCACTTCACTACTTGATTGCAATGGGATCTCAATGGGATTTTTAGACCTCATATGAGATCCAACAAGAGAAATTGAGTGCCATGTGAAAGTTTCTTTTTCTTTGTTTCTTTGAGGGTAGGGTACTCCAGCATCCCATTATAAGCTATTATTTACAAGGTTTTCAACATGCACATGGAAGCATTTTTGGCATTGCCTCATGATTCATAGATAGGGAAATCCAACATTATCAAATAAATTAAATAGTACCCATCGTGTGCTTTAGACACATTCCTCAAATGGGCCCAGCACCCTTTGTAGAATTGGTGAGCCATCTAGCTTGTTGTACCATATACTAATCAAAATTGAATAATTTTAATGTGAAATCTAAATAAATGTATGTTTAAGATGATGTATCATTATTTAAATATAAAAAGAATGAATAGCCAGGTCAGCCATAGAATCATCATCCACTAATGCTGTCAACTATTGAAAAGGAAATAAATTGTCAATCTCAGGAATGACGTCCAAAGAAATTTACACTACTTAGCACTCGCGCTATTAGCACTCCCTCCTTTGGAGAGTGGATTCTAGCACTTGTGCTCTCTTGTTTTGGAAATATTAAGTTTTTAATCTAATCTCTATTTTGGAAATAATAAGTATTTAATCTTATAATGGGTGGAGAATGATAACCACTTTTACGAAAGTGCGCATCCTTTTCTGTTGCTTGCCTTTTTCGCCAGGGCTACAGCCATTCATTCAGATACACTGTCTGTTCATCATCCTCGGATCATCCATTGAATGGGCATTGAAACGTTTTACGCTGGTGCAGGCTGTTTTGTGAGCGTACTCTTCGTTTCTTGCCTCTCGAATGGCGCCTCCACTATGTAATTTGCCTCCAGTTTCCCTTACATGCATATTCCTCCTCGTCCTCTTCCCGGGATCGCCGGCTACTGGAGTTCAAACCTCTCGGCCAGATCCCAATGACGCACATAAGATGGCACGTTGGCTCGTAGCCTCAAACTCGTGGGCCGTCATTAGGTATTCTATGATAATTTCCAAAGCTGTCCTATCAGTTAGCGCGTGTCTTTCTACGCAATGTACGTAGAAAAGACGATGCTATAGAAATTGAGCTCTGGCAGTTTAGAATAGCCTCGAGAGAGAAACTCATGGTCGATTAATCCTGTGTAAACGAAGTAACTGTTCTGAAATTGGAGTCAATACGAATGTTAATTGTGCTTTGCTATGGAATGCAGCACAATCTCCCTCCACCTGAAAGGAGCACCTTGGGGGTAAGTCAAGTGACGGACTCGAACAAAGACCGTTGTAACTGAAAGATATATCAGCTAAAAGTAATGCTAATTTGACTGAAAAGTACTCTTCTTCGAGGCAGAAACGTTGTAGACTTCAGTGATGGACCACCTGAGAATTCGACGGGCATTCCTTACTTCTACTTGACAATGCTTGACCCGACTCCTCAAGACTTGACGGCTAATCCCAAATGCTCCGTTACCATCAGCGAGTCTCCTGTGGGCACCTGCGGAAGCACCGATGTTGAGGATCCGAGATGTGCCAAGATCACTCTTTACGGGCAGGTATTCTTCTTAGAAACGCATCAGATTGCAGGCCTTCAGGTCTTTGTGAAACGGGATTTCATTCTAAAGTTTGTTGTAGATGGAGTTCCTGCACGCGAACACAACGGAGTCAAAATTCGCTGAGGCAGCTTTATTTTCGAAGCACCCACAAATGAAAGGTATCTCTTTAATATATCAAACCATAGAGACATACTCTACGTTTTGGGAAGGGTTAGTTTCCCTTTGTTTTTTTGTCAAACTAACCTTGCTAGACACTACCTACTTGTTTAATTTTGTGTTAAATGTTTAAAAAGAAAAAGAAAACAGCCGGCTTTTATTGATCGGGGGGATTCCCAAGAAAAGATCGCCTCATTTACATCATGGGAGCCTACGTTGGAAACCTAGCTAACATCACAAAGGCTATTACTGATCACTCTGAACCTGTTGCTGACAATAGAGATATCTGTCAACATCATTCTCACAAGGGCAAAATCACAGCTTTGTCGGTGAGACTTACTGCGAAATACTAATTGATTTCTTACCATCCACATGGCTAACAAAACTATGGATCAAATGTATGGCCAACAAGCCACCAAAGTCAAATGTAGCCCTTTTGTGTCACTTGCTTGATATAATGTCCAATTCGACATGAAGAGAAATGGCCCATTAAACTTGATTTGCAAATAGCTCCTTCCAACTGCCTCCAAAGCCCCCAAGACACTGGTCAAGCCCACACAAGATGTTGGACATCCTCATTAGAACTTCCACACAAAGGACACCTTGGATCAAGTGACACCCACTCAGCCAACCATCCCCTCACCAACAGCCAGAGATGAAGCACCTTCCAAATAAGAAACCTGACTTTACCAGCCATACATCCTCTCCAAATAGTTTTCAACTTATCCCGCCACCATTTAGAACCTCGCCTAAGTCAAAGAGCACCACATAAGTTGTAGTTGGGGCCAATACATGTTTGACAACCAATAATCTAGAATTCTAACCAATTATGATTCCATACCAAAATCTTAATGTCTATTGAAGCTTATCTTTAGACCAGTTGATCCTTTGTTGCAAAGTTATCCTCAATTCTAGAAATGGAAGTCTAGCTACCTAATAATGACTCCTCTCTCAATCCATTTGGCTGGCAAAGCACTAGCCAAAGCCAACATTCCATCTAAGGTAATTCTGAGGCAAATGATTTAACCTAGCTGCATATTTTGTGTTAGTTGTTAATGGACACTAAAGGTTCCTTTCGTTAGACTAGACTCCTTTAATTAAAGTAGGGCCCCATCGCTGGTTTTACCATCTTGTTTTTAAAAGAGAGAAGATATTATAGCCTTGAAATATTCTCCCTCCCAACCTTGTCAACATAATTGGAATTCGAAAGATCCTTTAGTGCTTCATGTATGTATTTGAGGTTATTAAACACCCCTTCACCCCTTATGTATACATTGACCCTAATAACATTCATCCCTTGGTTGTTTTCTTTTTAATGCCTTTCTTTTGAACAAGGCCACATTTTAGCAATATTAAATTTAAAAAACAGTGGGTTGGGCCCCAAAAAAGAGCACAAACACAAAAACACTTGATTTGTTCCATTCAAAGGCTAGATACATCTAGAGGCCCAAAATTACATTTATTGGTTGAACTTATTGCATCTAATAGTAAAATTTATCCCCTCTTGATAGCATACATTTTGGGGAGTGATGGCCCAAGGGTCATTTCATTTTTGGTGTCTTTTCTTTTGTAAGAAGATAGTGCTCTCATAACTGATGATATCTAATTTCAAAAAGCCTGGTGGCTAGAGTATGTAACTAAGGGGTCTTCTAAGTACTTCTTGAATGCATGTAGTATGGTTCATGTGGTATGGATAATGGGCTATATGCTATCACACCTAAGGTTGTTTTTTAAATTACTACTTCAATGCATGTAGCATGGTTCATGTGGTACTGATAATGGGGTGTATTTATTGGTGACACCCCATGTGTCCCCTCTCTGTGAACTTGAACTTTGCATTGATTTTTCACATAATCTATTGGATGCTTATGCCCTCATTCACTAGTGAAAACTTTCATTAGGGTCTAGGATCAAGGGGTTAAGCAAATGAGGACAAACACTTTTTAGAACCTATAGATTTGCAGCCACATGATGGACCCCCCCCACCGCTCTCTTTGAGCTTAAACTTTTGCATATGGATTCCTTCCATGGGTATTGAATCTTATTGAATGGCCAATATGTATGATGGTATTTAAACATTAAATTTTCACATAATCAATTAGATGCTAAGAATAATTCCCTCATTCTATATTACCTATCTTGTATTAAGGACTAGGACCAAGGTGATCTAGCAAATAAATTTTTAGAATTTACAAAACTGCCACCACAATGGCTTGACATATAGAGGTGATGAAATGGGCTTAGTAGATTATATATGCACAATAATATTCCCATGCTCTCATGGATAGAATAACAAGTGACCGATTGTCATCATCAATCTCATCAATAGAATGTGAATGACCATCGAATATTTTTCAGCTTAAAAAGAAGTCCCACTATGCCCTTTTAGGCAATAGAAGTGTATTCCTAGCAAACAATCTACGTCTTCATGTAAAAAACAGATCATATTAAAGTTCATTCTAATTCCATTAGAAAAAATAAATAAGACTAGAGGGATGGACTTGATTCATTATCCAAAGTAGCAACAATTTGTTAACATCTTTATAAATTACTTATTTTCAACAAGCTCTCAAACTTTGTAACATAACTTGACTTTATTTTCAACAAGCTTTCATCAACTTCAAAGCTCTTTAAGAGATATAGAAATATTTAACTATACAACACTTTACATGTTACATAAAAGCTAAATTATAAAATTTTTACAATTTTGTTAAATTCACTCAAAAAACATACAAGAAAAAGTTAAACTATGCCATCTAATTATTATATCCAAAGAGAAGTTTATTGAAGACATTAGAGAACTTTGTAACATAACTTGACTCTCTTTTATTTTCAACAAGCTCTCATCAACTTCAAAGCTCTTTAAGAGATATAGAAATATTTAACTATACAACACTTTACATGTTACATAAAAGCTAAATTATAAAATTTTTACAATTTTGTTAAATTCACTCAAAAAACATACAAGAAAAAGTTAAACTATGCCATCTAATTATTATATCCAAAGAGAAGTTTATTGAAGACATTAGAGTGCATGATGTAGAGGGATGTAAATGGCTATTAGAGAACCTAGCCCTAATAAACATGTATATAACTTGTCCTTAATTCTTTTGAGTGTATAGTCTCTCTCTCTAAGTTGTCTTCTTTTTGCATGATCCATCAAAAGTCATTATGCCATTATTTATACAAATCTATTTAAATAAATAAAATTTTCTCACATAGAGCATAGTCTTGGTATAGTTCATATCTAGCATAATGGACAACACAATTCATCTTCATTGAGAACACAAAATTTTGGGGCCTAACAAATAGGAAGTTATAGTTATGCATGAAACTTGATACTATGCCAATACAAGGTAGAGTTGTGTATAGGTTGGTGAGCAACTTGAAAGGATATCATCAAACTCAATATTATATTATCATGATTGGGTATAGCCAGCTAACTATGAGAGTTTTTTTTGGACATGATGGGGCAAGTGTGGAAGTTGGCCAATATCAAATATTATGAAATTGATAGTGAAACCATAGTGATAATTAGTAATAGTTGAAGGTCTTACTAGTTTATCCACATTTAAGTCCCAATTTTAAATACCTTTGGTTTTTCCTCCTCTTTTCATTCATCTTTAGGGCCATCCAACCCTTCCCGTTTTCCTTGATGGTCATATGCAATAGCAAGGCTAAGGCACTAGAGGTCATCACTAAAGCTATTTTATCTTTGCTTTTGTGAGATCGGTTATCCCAATCTAATGTTTTGACTTTGTTCTTGGTTCCTCATCAACCTGTTGGCTTTAGTTCTAAATTTTGACATCTCATCAAAGAGACCATTGATGATGCTCTTGGAGAAAGTGGGGGCTTCTACACTGCTTCAAAATAGCATGTACAAATGTGCCCCTACTCCATTTCCCTTGTACCTTTTAGTCTAGAGGTTGGTAGCCTAGTCAATGATGGCATTAGTGACAATATTTTCCCATTTAATGCCTCTCCATGTGTCATATTCATAACTTTTTGGATGAGATGCTATGTGACATTTTTGTTTGTACTCACTTGGAGAGGAACACAAAAATTTATTTGTATCAAGGTCTTTTGCATTGTTCAGCCAGCCATTCATTTTCCTTGAACTAGTCTTCATTGTTTTCAGTGAATGGGTCCATGGTGGTCTCTCTTGGGTTTGACAACTTCAGTCATGCTGCGACTAAGTTCTTCTATAACTATGACCCATCTCCCTACTCCCTCAAAGGCCATTTCAGCCAAGATATATGAGTTGAGGGCATCTTCCTAGCATCTACTACTAGGTCTCTATTATAGAATTGTATCTAGGAGAGGGATTGGAGCTCATCTAAGCTAGTTAGCTTGAACTACACCTTGGCTATTGGTGGGTAATCTTGATCTATTGGTGAGATCACCTCTAGCCCCTCTAGCTTTTCTACTCAGAAGAGTTTGGATGTTCTGTTGGTGATCTTTCCTTCTTTTGTTGGAATACAACCATCATGATAAAAAAATGTAAGGCTTGTGGATGATGGGGAAGATTTGGTAGTTATGGAGAGGGTGGATGGGGAGTAGGAGGATTTCTACAGTTTGTAAGATGCAATTTTTTTGAGTTTGACTTGGGCCTTATAATCTGTTATTCTTAGAGTTATCTTCTACTAAGACAGCCTCTCAAAGGTCAATGTGCACCACCACTGTCACTCTCTTTTGTGATTAGGATTTCTATTGAGAGAGGTACCCCCTTGACTGCTCCACTCTTTTGGCTACTCATGCCCCCTTGTTCTCATTCTACATGCAGTTCCTCCCCTAAATTTTGATTGGATCGATGATGGGGTTGGTTTGGTTTAGCACTTGGTTTAGCACTCATCCCTCTATGGCTTGGTGGTGGTGCCGCATTCCTCTAGTATTTCAGCCCAAGTTTAGCCCATGAATTGTTTTGGTTTAGCACTCATCCCTCTATGGCGACTTCGTGGTGGTGCCGCATTTCTCTAGTATTTCAACCCATGAATTCTACTTGAACAACTTGGCTCTATGGTTTGGACCCTTGGATTTCCTCTCTACCTTCATTTTTTGTGAGGCTCTCCTTTCGCTACATGCACCCACACTGGCTTCTACTCACAACAAGGCATCAATCCAAACCCCCTATGACAAATTTCATTGTGAGGAGTCTTTTTCCAATGTAAGAGGTGTCTTCCCCCCTTGTAGACCTTTGGATTTAATTCCTTCTTAATAGTGCCTTGACAAATTGGTATTTGCACTTTGTGCTCCTCTTGGTTATTGTCAAGGTCTCTACCCCCAAGTCATGAATTACTTTGGCACCCTTCACCCAATAGCATGGGGTATCATCCTTTGTGTTTAATCAATACTATATTGAAGGTAACAATGAGGTAGGAGACACTAACCTTCATGAACACATCCCAATCCCTATTTTCCATTCTCATCTTCAATGATGAAGGCTTCAGATCCTTTACTTTGATCCTTTGCTTAACTTATGATGTTCAACCCCCAAACCTCCATCTACTATCACACCTTGCACCTTATAATTACAAATCTTGATGCCAATCATAGGAACCTCTTCATCTAGATCTTGGTTTTAGTCGCTTGAGTCACTGATGTAATAGGGGCAACTTTGCTTCATTGCTTTAGTGCTTGGTCTTGGGAGAACTTTGTCCTACAGGGAAAGAGTTCCTTTAGGTGGCCAATGGTGATCATTATGTTCAGTTCCTTAAATTTTCCCCATGCCCATTTGTCCTTCGCATGCCTCACTCAATGGTTTCCTTCTTCTTCAATGGGGCTTTGCTATCCTCTACTATTTTTTTGTCTTTTAGTTTGCTTCTCTCCTAGTTGACCCAAAGTGTTTACCTCTTGGCTAGTCATTGCCCCTATCTTTCTCTCTTCTAGTTTTTTGTCTTTTTTGGTTCAATATTATGTTGAACCTTGCAATCTTGTGACCACTTGTGTCCACTTCAATGCTCACAACACTTGCTTGGGATGTGTGGTCATCATTGTCACATGATTTTTGTAGCATGTCTAACTCCTTCTTCCATAATCAAAACTCATTTTTTCAATGCCCTTCATTTTCATAAAAGAAGAATGCCATGGTGGTTAGTGGCCTTGCTCCTTAACCTTCATACATTCTCTTTGGTTCTTGCACTACTTGATTTCCCTTGGTGTTCATCTTTCTCTTGTTGTACTAGCATTCCTCATCGATATGGCTTGGATGGTTATAGGTGTGGCAAAATCTATCTGATTCACACTCGTTTTTTGTGGCCATTTGTTTTGGATTTGTGGCACCAAACTTCCTCCTCCTCTAGGGGCCCTCGTTTGCTCATTTCTTTGAGAAGATTCTTGAGCTCATCTTTTTTCTCTTTGCTCCTCAGATAGTCTACTTCTTCCTTTGGGCTCAAACTTCCCCTTCTCCAATGCAACTTCTTTAACAAACAATTCATCACACATCCTCACTAAT
Organism: Dipteris shenzhenensis; assembly: GCF_047967505.1. Classification (NCBI taxonomy): domain Eukaryota; kingdom Viridiplantae; phylum Streptophyta; class Polypodiopsida; order Gleicheniales; family Dipteridaceae; genus Dipteris; species Dipteris shenzhenensis. The sequence continues at coordinate 60,719,582 of NC_141598.1, forward strand.
TGCATTTTTTCCCTTTTGGTGTAGCCTTGGTCCCAAATCAAGGTTGCTCATCAACTAGGACCTCAACAACATTTTGACTTGCAAATTGTTCAGCTAATTCATGAGCACCTTCATTTTTGTAACAAAAAAATACACATTTTTTTCATTTGTTGGTGGAGGTCATTGATCTTTAGCAACATGATTTCCTTTCTAAATTTTTGTTTGAAACTTTTCATGAACACAGCCTTCAGGTCATCCCACATCTTGAACTATCTATTTGGGTGCTTGTCATACCATTTAATGTCCTTCTTGGGAATGGTGGTGGGGAAGTACAACAAGTACCCCTACTCACAATGAATTTGCAAAGTTGTTTCTAGCCTTAGAAATTTCTACATATGGGTTTGGGGACTCTCTCCCTCATTCTTATTGAGGCTTTGAAATTTCACACATATCCTTGGTCCTCATTCTTGATCTCGGCTTCTTGGTGGAGTCATGCTACATTGTCTTTCCCTTTGTTCTTCTCTTCTCTCATCTCTCTAGTCTTCGTAGCACTGATTTGTCTTCTTCATTGATGGTTTCTAACCTTCTTATGAGATTTTGAGTTTTATGGACAATTGCTCCTTAGTTGTGCATATCGCATATGTTGCCTTGGTATTTCATTTGGTGGCCCCATCATCAACTGTTACCAAACTACTGGCACTCTACTAACTTCTCCATTGCACGTAACTTTATTGTCCTCATAGAATTGCCAAATGATAATGTTCAAAATGGTAACCCAAAGCTCCTAACATAGACTGCATGCTTTCTATTCAACTGGTCATTCCATGTGGTCTTCACTCATCTGGATGGTAGGGCAATTTCTATTTCTAGGTAATCAGGAGTGGTGCAGTGATATGATAGCTAGAGAGGTGGGATCAAGTATAAGTGAGAGCACAACTAGAACCAAGAACATGAGGAGATTATTGGCACTCAAAGAGAATCCAAAAGTAATCAACCAAAAAGAGGGAGAGAATTGTATTTCTTATGGCCAATTGGCTATATAAAATAGTGCATTGTTGCATTTGATGACCTAGTACCTTTCCCAAAATGATGAACCTTTCCTATTTTGATGTGTGGATTATTTATATCAAGAAGGAATATAACATTTGATGGACCAAGGTGCTGAGTACTACCTCCCACCTTTATGATGATTGAATTTTTAATTGTTTGACCCTAATATCTACCCATTGCAAATTTGATTTGGTCATCAGATCACTTGCTCCATGTCTAACAACCTACCACTTAAGCACCATAGGTATTGACTTCTATATAACCAACATTGTCCCTTATGCTTACTCTTGTCTGAATAGTGTATTGGCGGATGACATGGGCTGGCAGGTTCATTGTCGTACTTCACCGTTGTCCATTTGTATAACTATTATTTTTCCTTGTGTTTACTTATGCTAGAATGGTGCTTTAGTAGATGATATGGATTGTTGGGTTCATTGTGCTTATCGATTCACCAGCCCCTTTGCCACTTTTCTAATCAGATATTTTGAGCATAAGGAGCATGTACCAAATTATACTTGCTAACTTTAGTAGTTAACTCAAAACCCTTGACTTTTTAAGAAATGGCCAAAGTGAAGCTACGGATGAGAATTTCATCACCTATGATTCAATCAAAATGATTGAAAATCTAAGAAGGATAGTTAACCATAGTAGACTTATATTGAGGAACCTCATTCTATCTTGTAGGTATGCTAGATGACTCTAGCCAATCATCGACCCTTTTGGAGTATACTTCCATTCATCTAGCTAATCATGGATGGCTTCTGCCCTTTTCGAAGTCTGCTTCAACCTTGTCACACACATGCACACACGGACACACACATGTGCATGCACACACACACACATGCACACACCCACCCCAATGCATGTGCATGCACATGTTCACACATATGCATGTGCATGCACACGTTCACACATATGCATGAATGCATGTTCACACACACATCTTTTTTTTTGTCAACTACACACACACGTGCATGCATGCATGAATACACACACATGCACACAGTAACGCACGCGCACACACACAAAGAGAGAGAGAGAGAGAGAGAGAGAGAGAGAGAGAGAAGGGGGGGGGGATCAGGTACGGAAGCATTCTTTTATCTTAATTATTAATCAAGCTAGAAATATGAGAAGTAATAGATTGTATTTAACTGTGTGAATTTTGTCTTTATTTCTTGGGCTATTTGACAAGTTATAGTTTTGAAATGGAACTTGCACACATGTTGATAAGTTCTCTTTCTCCTTTGATTGTAGATTGGCCTGAAAATCATAACTTTACTTTTTACAAGCTATCACTTGAGGACATATTTCTTATAGATTATTTTGGTGGAGCAAAGCCCCTCTCTGTAGTTGATTATTTGAAATCATATTAAGTTTTACTTTTTGAGAGCTTGTGTCTAGAAATGCTCATAAATCATAAAGTAATATATATTTAGGATACATATTATATGGTTATGTATCAAGGACTTACTATATTGGTAGCAAATAGCTTATTACAATACCCATGTTACGTTATGTATTTTGATTATGTAAGTCATTAGTTATTTTACCTTCTCATATTAAGTGCAAGCTAGAAACTAGTGCACAAATGAATATGCTATTTGGAAAACCGTCCAAACTTCTTGTAGCTAGTTATGTCATGACTTTTATTTTCTTTTATATATGGTCAAAATCATTGTAATTTTTTGAACTACTAATTTAGATATTTTTCCCTGGTGCATAATGACAAAATGTCCTCATTCAAAACATGTTCCTAGAAACTTGAAATAATATTTATCCATTGCAACTTATGATTAAATCTTTATGGATTGCTACTTATTATTTATGCATTTCAACTTATGATTAAATCTTTTTGGATTACTTTGATCAAGGTGGAATGAGATCTACCAAGTTTTGTCAACCATCATAGCTTAGGTTGGAAATTATTTTTGCAAAGTTCTAAAAGATCCATATAATGCAATCTAGGCTTTTCTTAAAATGTGTTTTGGCACAAAAGGGAAGAGAGAGAGAGAGAGAGAGAGAGAGAGAGAGAGAGAGAGAGAGAGAGAGAGAGGATCAAACAACCCTTGAATGCATAACTCAATATCGTAGGAGCCTTTTTCTTTTTCTTTTTTTTGGGGGGGGAGGCTTTACATTCAGAAATGCTTCTCTAATCCTAGACTCTCCAATGCCACAAATTGACAATCAGACACACACATGGATAAATTCCAAACTCATACAACACAATGCACCAAATCAATTCCCTTAACTATATGAATCTACAAAACAGATTCTACCATTTCTTCTACTAGGAATCTAAAGCAATCTCAAGCAACAAACATGATGAGATGGCGGGGTTCCTATGTGCCTGTTAAATAGCTTCAATGGGATCTCATGTGTATCAAGGTTGCTTGGGTTGCTCGATCAATGTGACTACTTTCACACTCCTCTTGCTCAACACCTTGGGCTAAGCATTGCTGATAGTAGAATCTAGCAACTAGGGCATCAACGAGACAAGCTAATAGCCTTATCAAGTAAAGTGCCCTTATCCATCAAGCTAGCTTCCTATCCACATTCATGATCGAGAAAATGGTGATATAAGTCCTTCATTGACTCCTAGAATCAATCTGTGATTTTGGTGCTTGGAATCTTCCTTGACATGTATAGAAATTATCTCTAGATGTCATCTTGTTAGGTCAACCCTTGAATCAATTTTTTGACTCACCTACATTTTTTCCACCAAATTCCCTTTCATCTAGGGAACCTAGGAAACCTAGGAAACCTACCCTCTCAAACCTCATTTTGAGATATCGATAGAGTTACTTGTCATCTAGTACTTATACCTTTTGGTACCCAATATAATTTTACCTACCCAAACCTAGGTTGGATTTCATATCTACAGCCCCATTTGGGTTCCCATTCATATCCTTGTTTGGGTTATATGTGAACCCAAGGACCAAGGTCTTTAGATTTGGATCCTTATGTATGTCAACATCTAGATCTGGAATGTTTGATCATTTGCCATCTTGTTCCCCTTATATGGGAACTTACATGTGGGGCAATGATCTCTAACACGCATATGTAAATTTACATTTTCAATATGGAAGGTAGTAGCAGAATTCAAATCAATAACTTTAAGTGATAAGGCTCATTAGATATTTTTTCATTTTATGTCATAAAACTATGAAAACGATTGTCAAAGTAAGCAATGATTGTCTTCCACAAGTCTGTATCCTTGTTTTTCTAAATTATTCTAAATTGTGATTCATAATAAAATTTTGTATGGGTGCAAGAAAGCAGATAAATAGACATAAGGAAAACCATTGAATGTAATACAAATCAAGATGCAATATTACTTTATAATTTATGAATGTATTGGAAATACAAAGAAAATCATGATTTTGGTAAAATGTTAATTATTTCATGTTAAATGTGTTAATAATGGACTCAAGCAACGCCCCATGCCCCTGTGTTTAAGCTTGCTCTTTGTGTCTCTTACACTATACAAAAGTAAAAGATCACCCTCCGTTAAGTCCTTGTTCCTAAGGTTGTGACCGAACCATTTCTTTAGATTTGGATCCTTATGTATGTCATCTAGATCTGGACTGTTTGATCATTTGCCACCTTGTTTCCCTTATATGGGGACTTACAAGTGGGGCAATGATCTCTAACACGCATATGTAAATTTTCATTTTCAATATGGAAGGTAGTAGCAGAATTCAAATCAATAACTTTAAGTGATAAGGCTCATTAGATATTTTTTCATTTTATGTCATAAAACTATGAAAAGGATTGTCAAAGTAAGCAATGATTGTCTTCCACAAGTCTGTATCCTTGTTTGTAAATTATTCTAAATTGTGATTCATAAGAAAATTTTGTATAGGTGCAAGAAAGTAGATAAATAGACACAAGGAAAACCATTGAATGTAATACAAATCAAGATGCAATATTACTTTATAATTTATGAATGTATTGGAAATACAAAGAAAATCATGATTTTGGTAAAATGTTAATTAATTCATGTTAACTATGTGTCCACATGGACTCAAGCGCAGCAACCCATGCCCCTATGTTTAAGCTTGCTCTTTATGTCTCTTACACTATACAAAAGTAAAAGATCACCCTCCTTTAAGTCCTTGTTCCTAAGGTTGTGACCGAACCATTTCTTCCATTGTGCTTTTTCAACCTGAAGGCCATATGTGGCTTGACGTCTTGTTTCATCAAGCTTTTCCAGCTCGATAAGCCTTTTTGGGATGGACTCCTCTAATAGACTCTCTATTACTAGAATTATCATGCTATGCACTACGAACTCAATGGGCATGATTGCCTCTACCTTGAAGGCTAGGCTAAAGGGGGTACGGTTGGTGGCTACTTTATATGTAGTGCAGTAGGCCCATAATGCCACAGTGAGTTTTGTTTCCCAGTCGATTTGCTTGGCTTCAACCATTTGGGTCATGATTAAGCAAAACATCTTGTTCAATCTCTCTACTAAGTCTTTAGCCCTAGGGTAATAGGATGTGTATGGAAAATCATAAATTCACTTGTCAAGATAGCCGATGGTTTCGTAAAGGAAATGGGTTCCTCTATCAAAGACTAGCTCCAAGGGGAATCCAAACCTTGTGATTATATTTTTATACAGAAGTTTGGCCATCAATCTTGGCCCTTCCTGTGGCCTTTGGTTTTGCCCATTTTGTGAAACAATCAATGGTGGATATGATGGTATGTGTATCATGCCCCTGTACCTTTAGGTATTGGACTTATCAGGCCTATGAAATTGATACCCCACTTCTCAAATGGTTGATTGGTTTGCACTCTAATCAATGTCATCATATCGACATCTTGAGACAATTTTTACCATTTCCAAATGAATCTTAGTGTTTAACAAATTAGGCCCATTTTCAAAAGGCATTAGCCACCATAGGCCTACTTGCACTTACATGCCATAATATGTGTGCCAACGTGTCCATCAACAATCCTTGATTGAGCCTCATCAAGTGCTTCTATAAACTCATCCTCTTGCACACACTGGCACATGATGCCGTCCTTGGCCTTATGATAGAGTTGGCTAGCTATTAATTGGTATAATGTGGAATCCTTGATGAGCTTGAGGAATTTATCTTTGTTAATGGGTTTTTTCAATGGAAACCCATTGGTGAGGAATTGTGTGATGTCCTCATCCCATTCTAGTATCAAGTCTACAAGGAAGAGTGGGGCATCTAGAAAATTGTCCTCACAACCTGCTAGTGGTTCTCCATTGGGAATATGAGACAAATGATCAGCCAACACATGGTTTTTCCTCTTACAAACTGTGATGGTGAAGTCAAATTTGAGAAGAATTAACATCCAATGTGTTATTACATGGCTTGTTGGAGTGCTTGGTGGTCAACAAAGAATACAAACTTGTTTGCTAACAAGTAGTGTCTAACCTTTTTGATTGCATATGTCATGGCTAGTCCTTCCCTCTCTATGGTTGTATATTGCTTCAGCATCATTGAGTTGACGGCTTGCAAAATAGATTGGGTAGCCCAAATCATTCTCACTTGGCTAAGACAAAATGTACCCTATTGAAAATTTTGAAGCATATATATGGACATGGAATACCAAATCCTAGTCTAGTTCTCTTATAAATAGTGCGGTAGCCAAGAAAAGTTTAAGGGTATCAAGACTATTGGGCATTCCTCAATCCAAACAAAAGCCACTAGTAACTTGTATAATGGACAAGCAATGCCTAAATAAAAGAGTTGGTACAATAGCCCATGTGCCCTGTGAAATATTGTACACCCTTAGGATTCACAGGAGGTGGGAAATCCAAGATGAGCTTGATCTTATTATAGTCTATGGAGATCCCATTATTGGACATGATGTGAAAAATAATTACTTGATGCTTCACCCAAAATTGGTACTTGAGGGGGTTGAGGGATATGAGATATAGGCGACACCTCTCTAAGACCAATTTGAGGTATTTAAGATGATAATCTCATTTAGAGTTGACACACAAGTCATCAAGGAAGGATTCTACAAAATCTCTCAAATATTCTTCAAAGGTTGTGATCATCAATCTCTAGAATGTTGTAAAAGCATTGGTGAGCCCGAAGAGCATCATTGTGAACCATGGAGTCCATGGAAAACGTTGTTTTATGATGCTGATGGGGCTATAGACACCTAGTTGCAACCATAGAATCCATCAAGAAAGTTGTAGGCTTCTTTTCCCTCCACCCTTTGCAGCATATGGTCTACAAACAGTAGTGGATCATGGTCTTTTTGCATGGTGGCATTTACTTTTGTTAGGTCAAGACATACTCTAATCTTGCCAATTATTTTTTAGCATGATGACTATGGGTGATACCGAGTCGGTATGCTCGATCTCATATATGAACCCTATGTCAATTAGGTTTTGTATTTTTTCTCTTATATGTCATCACATATTCGGTATTCATGGGTTAAGTTCCTTCCTTGATCAATCTGGAATCATCCATCATAGGATTGGTGTGCTGTAAGACTTTGGGAGGCACACCTTTCATGTCTATGTGTTTCTAGGTAAAATAGCCCTTATACTCTAGGAGGAGAATAATCAAAGCATTCTCCTTTAGTTGGATGAGTGGGTGAGGTGGTCAGTGATATACACCAGTTGAGGCTTAATGCCCTCCAGTGCAAGATTCACCCCCTTTACCTTAGGCGCGGACCATCATAGCCTTGATGGCCAACCTCTTCCTTTGTCCATTTGGCTTACTAGAAGAGGATCTCTTGGTCTTGGATTATGTAAGCCTTATAGTGGGAAACTCACTTGGCATATATCATCCTTATCATCATCATTCTCCTCCATGGTTATATACGGTAAGGGTTTGGTTTGGGCTGATGGTTCCTTAGCTTTGTCTTTGATAGCCTTTTTCCTAGGTGTTTATTCCTCTTTGCAGTCATAGTGCCTATAAGAGTGGTCACTTGACTAAGTCATATGCCCCAATTGGGTGAGAATTCATGGTGGGAGGGTGTTGCATAGAAATAAAGCAACCAGTGAAGGTCTAATTTTACCTTCACCTCCCCCTTGCTAACCTTACTAGGCTTGAGCATATTAAACATTTGGAGTGGAGTAACCACTTCTTGCTCCTCTAGAATTGTTTTATTAGTATCTCATTCTTAAGGTTTCTTGGATATGTAAATTGCAATAGGTTGCTCTAGAAGATGTTGCCTACCCCAAATACCATGCCCAATTCCAGAGATGAAGCAAAGAAGATGTTGACGATGGTTGGGATGGATTATGACACCATCCACACTTGCCCTAATGATTGTATTTTGTTTCATCACGAGTATGGCGATTTGGTTAATTTTCTGGAGTTTGGAGCACGGCACTACAGATAGGACTTGCTAGAGGAGATGATCCCAGTGAAGGTCTTGAGACATTTTCCCATCATCCCTAGAATACAGCACATGTTCAGATGCAAGTCCATTGTGCAACTGATGACATGGCATGCTACACACCAGTCCCCGATGGCACTTTGAGGATCCATGTAGATTGTGCTACTTGGAAGCACATAGACAACATGTGGCCAGACTTTGCAAGGGAGTGACACAATTTACATCTCGGGCTTGCAATGGATGGTGTGAACCCTTTTTTGTTATGCTTTAAATCTGATCAAGTGGGTATTGGTGGCCAAGGATATCAGGAATTGATGTTTATTGGCACTTCATCAAGATGGATCTACCACTCTTCCTTCCATTGCTCAATTAGCTAGACAACATTAGGATCCACAATACCCAAGTGCACAAATTTGTAACTATATCTCTTGTGTGGCACTAGTGGTTTTTTCCATTTGGCAATTTGGCTTTTGCACAACTCTAAAAGATTAAGCCACATTGTGGTGGTTTCAGTGGCCTTGACTACTAGTAATCGTTCAATTAACTGAAGCAAATTTGCAAAGTAGTTTAGCATAGTTTGAGCAATCAGACAGGGAGGTTTAGTGACTTGAACCATCAATGCTCATTGTTATACTCTGTAAGTGTGTCTTTGGTGCTATACTTTGGCTGTGACTGTGAGGTTGAACTCATGGTAGAATGGCCATAACAAAAACCCTCTATACAAAGGTAATCTACAAGGATGACATGTGCAAGGGGCTAGGAATGGCCATAAAAAGAAACCTCTATATGAAGGTAATCTATAAGGATGACATGTGCAATGCCCATAAAAAGAAACCTCTATAGACAGGTAATCCATAGGGATGACATGTGTAAGGGGCTAGTACCTTGAAGGCTAGGAAGTAGATGCCACATTCAAATCATTTGTTAGTTCCATCTCCATGGTTTGGTAGTTAAGTCTAAAGTCCTCCCTACCTGGACTGGTGCATAAAATATTCTTTGAAATGAGCATGGCCATGGGAAAGATTGCAACGGTAGTGGGAAATGGCTTAGCAAAGGGTATTCAAGGCCACGGTGAACTTGGAGAGGAGGAGCTAGTTGGAGAAATAGTGGGGCTAGGGATAACCCCAAATGGTGGGCACTCAGTCTCCAGCATAAGTAAGGTCGGGAAATCAACTTGTCATTGGAAACTAGTGCTAGTAGTGGGCTAGGTGCTAGCTTGTTTGGTTCCTTGGCAGACAACTATCTTGGAGTCCATACTCTTTGTTGATGGAATGCACACAGTTCATAGGGTTTGGGAAGCATATCGATGGCCTCCTAAACCTACAGGCTCATCCTCATCATCCATCATGCATCAACGTGGCCTTTTGTTTGGGTGCTCATTTGGTATCGAGCACATTTGCATCAATTTTTCAATCTTCTCAAGAGTATTTATTTGGTCCTAGAACACTTCATTTTCTACCTTGAAATTTTGACCTAAAGCCAAGCAAATTCTTCTGAGGTGGTGGTGGCTCTAATGTTGCCTCTTATTTTTGAAGACCTCCCTACTTCTGGGCCTCTATTAGTTCTATCTCTATGGCCTGTAGAGAAGTTTGATGCTCCTAGGCTTGGAGGGTCAGGGTTACGTTATCGGCTTGGAGCTTCTCGTGGGTGTCTATAAGAGACAGGAAAGCCATTTGCAATGCAGTGAGGATAGTGTCATGGCTACTCAATGTAAAATCATCAATTCTTTGGTTAGGGTTTCAAAAATACCATTCATGAAATGAGTGCCTAGATAGCTCAAATTCAATTGAACATCCATATCCATAAAGGATCTTTTTGAATAAAAACTTGGCCATGCTCTGTTAGCCAAGTTATGTATGAGTTCCTTGGCTTTAGCCCATTTAGCTACATAATCAACAATAATAAATTTGTTTTGGGTTGTATTGTGTGATAGTCTTTAAAAAACCAATGAAATCCAAGCCTTGTCATTGAAATGCTTCCCATGGTTGGCTTGGTTGAAGCAGCATATGAGGTTGAGGAAGTAATCAGCCAGTTCACTGATAAAGATCACAACAAACACAAAGAGCATGGGCATCTCGGAACAAAATCCATGGATCCTAATATGCCACAGTCTTGGCATAACAAGGACGATGATCTCATCGTTGCCGGGGTTCCCCAAGGAAAGGGATTCAAAGAAAGATGAGCGAAGAGAAAATGGAGAAATTCAATAAGTTTTGTATCCTCAATAGCAAGGAGATGCAAAACTGGATTGAGAGATATGAAGAGGCCAAAGCAGAAAGAATAAATGTGAGGATGAGATTCAGAGTCTTACATAGGTGAGCGCAACCATATCCATGGAATCTTTCCCTTGTCTCAAAAGACATGTCACTTGATTGGCTACAACATGCTCTTTGTAAAGCCGAACATGATGGAGAGACAATAACCGAGTGCGAGTGAGAGTTTGCAATAGCATGTATGATGCATGTAAGTTTCTTACCTTTTGACGTAATTAAGTTATTCATGGAAACAACGCTATAAAATGCATCGTCATTGTTTTTGTTAACTGTAGTTCATAGGAAGGAGCATGGAGTATAGGATGAGCAAAATGGTAGGACTAGCTTCCTTGGTGCCACATTGGCCCAAGTGCTTGTAAATATGAAGAGAGATATGAAAGAGACAGATTAGGGTTGGCCCTCCCTTCAAAAGGCACCATGTATAAAAGGCCAAGTCTTTGACTTTGGTCTTCATTGTTGTATGCATTACAAGCTCTCTCTTTGCTCATGTGTTGAGATTGTGGATTTCTTGTTCTCTTTGTAGCCTTTGGTGTTGCCATAGACTCCCATTCACCTTCTTCTTCTTCTTCATTCCTTTCTCTTCTCTCTCTCTCTCTCTCTCTCTCTCTCTCTCCCACCCCTTCCCCTCGGTGGAACCCCATTGCAACGATCCGATAGGCACTCGAGTGACACATGTGAAAGCTTCGCAATGCAAGGCTCCCAGAAGGAGTAGCACGAGAGCGAGGAGCTCCATCGACACACATCTAGCTTCCCCACGACACGTGTGTCTCTGCAAGACCACACATTTTTGGTGCCACTGCCAAGGATTACGAGGTATGCTTTTGTGTTTGTTTAGCATCGTCCCATAAACCACCCATTGCACATTGCTTTAGGCTTTTTTAGTGGAGATTAGGAGTGGAAAAAGAGTAATTTTAGAGTAGAAAGGCTCATTTTTCACGTTTCTATCCATAGAGCTATTTTGATGCATTTGAGCTTGTTTGTTATAGTTTTTTTATGTTTGTTGATTCATGTAGGTAGTGAGAGTGACTGGTAAGCTAGTTGCAGTGTCAAATCCAACAAGAAACACGTGAAAATGATGATTTGAGAAAAAATTTGAAGTGGTTTTGTGTGCTTGATAGTCCAACTTGTAGAAATCACTTGTTTGTGTGTCAAAAAGTATTGTCTTCTATTGTTTTTTGTTTGTTGTAGGTATTTTAGGTCCCTCTCAACCCTAACACTTCATAGTCTGAATAGAAACCTCTAGATCTTCATAAATCCCCAAAAAATTGATCAATGAATGTGTGTCGTGGTTATAATCCATAACGCCATGCATGGCATTAATAACACCACGTGACACATGTCACTAATAGTTCACCCACTCTCACCTACCTCCACGTGGCCATAAATGCATTGACCAAGTCAACACGTTGCTTTAATTTTAATGGCATGCCTTCTTAACGTCACATCATGACTATGCTTTATTTCACCGCCCACGACTTCCATATCGCTACGTCTTCAATCTCGAGGCTATAATTAATGCCCGCCTCACAACACATGGTGCTATGGCTAACGCCACATATCCTTTTGTTAATGCTCTAGGTGCTAAATGTATGTCTCGTAAAGCCTCGATTGCTAATGCCACACGTAGCATTATTAACACTATGTCTATTAAAGCCACGAGTGCTAATGCTATGAGTCTTAACGCCATGCCTTGGTTAATGCCACGACTCATGGCTTTAGACTTTTTAGCTGATTTGACTATAGTAGCAGTCTACTAAGACACTCATCCTATGAACTTGAGGTTAGGGAGAGTTTTAACTAGAGAACCAGAGCCAGAAGACAGTATCTCCAACTACACCTTATCTACATCCAAGATTCAGCCAGAACAAGGAATTCAATCCCCAATTCTCATTCCTTTCTAGGGCCAAGGGAAAGTGATAACTCTAGCTCAGACGACTCCATTAGTGTGGACGAGACTATGACCGGAGCCTTCAAGTACGAGAGCTTTAGAAACTCCCCAAATGAGCTCAGCCTAGCCTCATTCTCCTACTCCTTTCGTGGTGTCCAGGATTAGAGACACCTTCGTGAATGCATTTCACCTAGGCCACACGGAGTCAGTAGACATGGTAAATCCCTTTGCCGACATGGTAAGGGAGCTAGAGATTTCATAGCCACCTCCAGTGACAATCCCAATTTCAGGGGCTGAGGCTATTTTTGTAGACTAAGACCCCCCATCTGACCCCATCTTCCAACCACACCCATCTGACCCAGAAGACCCTTGGTGGAGGGAGTACGTTCGAAACAACCCACATATATTTTGACCCTATTCGAATTTTCAAGGGGAGCCCTCTATTAAGCCCCCGAACATACAAGTACCTCCTCCTCCAATGTTTACTACATGGGCACAAACTATGAGTGTTATGCCTCCCCCGGTTTATCCTATTAGGTCGCCACCACAAGCTGTAACGATGTGAATGCCAAGTGGGCCGCCCCCACCAATGTTCAAGCAACCCTATCCCCCAACCTTGATTCTAGGATATGGAGGGACGATGCATACAGCTCAATGGAACCTAGTGATGACAGGGCGAATGCCCATACATCGAGGATTTAGGCCCCCATCATATCTAATTAGACCTCCACCAACACAGCCTCCTCCACCAGCTCAAACTCTCTTTTTTGATGAGGTAGTGTGTATCCCAGAAGAAGCACTAGTAAGGGGATCAGTTCCGACCATGCCACCCTCGGTTTATCCTCCTGCAAGGATGTTGAATCCCTCAAGGAGTAGCCCTATCACTATCTCTAGGTTAATCACGAAATTTCTAGGAGAAGGAGATCCGATCTCCTATGTGGAGTGCTTTGAGAAAATTAGCAAAGCCTTTGGCACCCCTAGGGACCTAGAAATGGTAAATGCCTTTGGCCGTAGCCTACTGACAAGGCAAGTCAATGGTATAGGGCCCTGAACCTTGAAGAGAAAATAAACTTGGAAACCCTTCGATGAAAAGCTTTTATTACAGGATTCACACCTAGTGGAAATATATGGAACCCAATAAATTAATTGTATAACGTAAAGCAAGAGGAATTGTCTCTAGGAGTCTATATTTCCTAGATTAAACACCTCAATTCACACTATGAACCTCACGAAAGAATGAGTGATGAATAGCTTTTATCGTGCTTCCTAATTGGGATGGCCAATGTGAAGCTACATGATCCTTTAATGGTCATGAATCTGACCTTGTTCGAATTATGCAGTAAGGTGGCCATCCGCCTAAGCGATAATGCAAGGGATAAGGACTAGAAAGTTAAATATGTGGTCCCATTTGAGGTGTCGATCCCCTCTAGAGCTTCCACATCCGAGGTTGCCAAGAAGGCAAAGGTAGATCCTGAGGCCTTAAGCATGGAAGAGCTAGCAACAAATTTGTTGAATTAAATGAACCAACAAATGAGGATAGGCAGAGCCAAAGAAGCTCCAAGCAACTCCCACTTTTTTCCACGAAGGTCAATGTATGGTGTGGGGTATGCATGGGAAACCACCCCTCAAATGAGTTCCCTCGCCTTAGGGAAATACAAATGCTATATTGTGCACATTGTATTAGATGGGGGAACCATGAGACCTCACAATGCCAATTCCCTAAGGTCATTCCCAAGCCTATCTTTCAACAAAGGGAGCAATTAGCCCTAACTGCCCCTTCTCAACAAATGGCTATCCAAGGAGCCCCTCATGCCAATCAAGGTCAATTTAGGGCTCAACACATCCCTTTACCACCCCTAGGACTAGGACCTCAACCCCCACCTCCAAGGATCACTCCACTAAATCAAGTCTTGGTTGAGGAAGTTAATTGTGATTGGGAAGGTCCTAAATCTACACCAATAATTGAAGACTACATTCATTATGAGGACCACATAGACTAGATAAGCATATTAAGCCATTATGTGCTTCAAGATGATCAATATGTGCCTGTGTACCAAACGGCTCCTGTCTCTCAAAGGGAGAGAGACATGAATGACACCACAAGAAGGCCTCCCATCCAATGTTATGGGTGTGGAGGGGCACATAAGCAAAGTGAGTGTCCTATAGAAAGGCAAATCCAACAGTGGTATACTATGGATGAGATACAGAAGCAAATCAATGCTGAATTCCTCTATGAAATAGAACACTGACTCGGTATCCCCCATAGTCATAGACATAAAAAATAATGGAAAAATAAGGGTATGCATGGATCTAAAAAATATCAATGCCGCTACACAAAAGGACCATTGCCCTCTTTCATTCATAGAACACATGCTAGAGAGAGTGGCAGGGAAGGAAGACTATAGCTTCTTAGATGGATATTCAAGTTATAATCAAGTATCCATATCCCTTGAGGACCATCATAAGACGGCATTCACCATGGAATGTGGTGTCTACGCGTCAAAGGTGATGCTATTTGGCTTCACCAATGCACCAACCACATTTCAGAGGCTTATGATAACATCTTTCAAAGAATACCTCAGAGACTTCTTAGAAGTCTTTCTAGATGACATGTGCATCAACTCCAATTGGGAGCATCATCTAGGGTATTTAAAGCTAGTCTTTGAGCAGTGCAGGCTATATCGAATAGCCTTTAACCCACTCAAATGTCAATTATGGGTTAAACACGGTATCATTCTAGGACCAAGAATAGAATTTCCATAGATTATATAAAGTGCTTCTACTACGAGAAGCTTGGGCATACTTCGAAGGAATGTTGCAAGAAGAAGGCCAACCTCAAGAGGAAGTGAGCAGCCGAAGCAAAGAGCAAGGATGAGTCCCCGTCAGATTCAGCCAACTATACCACAGGTGAGCTTTTCTTACTCACTGAGATTGCTCCGCTCATGTAGTAAGTAAAGGGAAGGCAGGTTCGTATGTGGACAGTAGTGCCAGTAGTGCCTCCAATGATATGTCAAATAAGCGAGAGTGGTCCAAAACCCTCGCAGACACACATCGCAATTTGAAGGTTACAGTGGAGAATAGCCGGGCACGCCTTGTGAAGTGTATTGGTAGCATTCTATTCATCACTATTGCGGGAGAGAAGGTAATCTTTGGTGTTCTTTATGTTCCTGACTTACTCAAGAATTACCTATATGCTTGTCAAATTATTAAGGGTTAGAATTACCTATACTCACTAGCATATGGAAGTTCATAATAAACATTCTATAACAACTATTTTTTCGATAAATACAATCAAATCATTAGAGGAATGTGGGACAATCAATAACTCATTACTCATTTCCTACATGCTATCCCTTCTTGAACGTGAATGGGACTAAAAAGTTCAAAAAATAATTCTATTTTTTGAGGAAGACAAGTTTAGTTTATTCCCAACGGATGTGTAGCAAACACATAACCCATTTATTCTTGAAAGTATTATTTCCATGCCCATGCACAAATGCACCATTCCCTTGTATGTACTTTACCCTTCTAATTCAAAAGTGACATTTTTTCTCTCCACACTACCCATAGCAGAGCATACAAACATAGAGATCATGAAATTTTGAATATTTTCCCTCTTTGAACAAACCCAATTTGAATTATGGATTAGACGCTATGGGAATTCATCACCTCAGTCAAGTGCAAGCCCTAGCAAGCTAAAGGTTCATGAAAGTCATACTCTTTTTTATCATTGTCAAGAGCCAACTCATATGGTTAAGACTTGTAATAATAGCAAAAACCCAATATAGTATGTACCACCATGTGGTGAGCACTATGGTCAAGGGCATGTTGCAACAGATTCTCCCCAAAGGATGATGCAAGGATCAAGAGTAGGGGAGACTTCTAATTCTTAATCGATCCATGTGATTGAACAAGAATGGCCTAGGATTATGGATGCATAGGTTCTTTTAGTAGGAGTGGTTGTTGATTCAAGAACCCAGGTGTCAATACCAAGAATTAAGAGTAGGGGAGACTTCTAATTCTAAACTGATCCATGTGATTGAACAAGAATGGCCTAGGATTATGTATGTATAGCTTCTTTTAGTAGGAGTGGTTACTCATTCAGAAATCAAGGTGTCGATACCAACCAAACCTAAAGAGGAACCCAAAACTTATCTATCAAAAGAACCTAATAATGGTGAGGGCTAAAGCAGTTCTTCAACCCACATGTAATTAGGGGAATTATGAGCTCATTTTGGGGCCTTTGGGTCCAGAAGAAAAATAGCCCTCCACCAATCAGAGGAGAGCCGTTTTTGTATTGCATTCAGGGCTACAAATGAGTGGGTATCATGATTGTCCTATTTGGTCAAGAGGTCATGATTAAGCGATTGTTGATGTGGACCATGAATGACTTTCATGGTTACAAAGAGTGCTTAGGTTAGTCTTTTAGGATGTCACTAGTTCTCGCATTATACCATGTCACTACTCATATTACCTTATTTGCAAATGACGAAGAGGATACATCTATGTTTGCGGCATCCATAGGCCATTACAAAGGTTGGAGAAATTGAAACAGACCCTTGAAGGAGCTAAAGGGAGAGGATGTTGCGAGGCTAAGTGAGGGAAACGAAAAGGATAAGAAAAACTTTGAGGAGGTGACCAAACGGACTAATAGGGAAGAGAAAGGAGTATCAACAGTTGATCATAATGAGGATGAGGATCAAGCAATCATAGACTGGTTAGGTCTTTATCTTGACATGGATATCAACCTTATTGAGGTAGCTAGCCAACCCAATCAAGAACAAGGGTTTTTGACCTCCTTATCCCCGTCTTGACGACAAACTAGGGAGTTGGCTCACTTAAACGTATGAGGATGCTAGCCATGAAATTGAGAGCAGTCAACCATGTAGTCCCACTAGATGTAGGGACAGTGAGGTCCAAGAACCGGGTCTACAAGGCCAAGTCTCATGGCATCACTATACTTGAGAGATGTTTCGGTAGATCCATCAAAAAATATGGTCATATATGGAAATCATGTGACTCCATAAGAAAAAGAAAGTAGTAAAATCAACTTGAGCTTGTTACCATTATGGGGACTTAGGACACAAGGTAAGGATGTTCCTTCTTCTCCAAAGGCATCATCAATTGCACCCTCCTAAACATCAATTGTCAAACTGAAAGACCGTAAGTGTGATGTAAACAAGTTAAAACAAAACAATCAAGGGAGATATGAAGAGAATGTCGTCCTACACTTGCCATAGTTTGAGATGATATACATGCTCTTAACAAGGGAACTGATAGGCAATAGTTGCAATTTCTCCCACATCCTTGGGCAAGACAACTATGTTATGGTATGATGTCATAATGTCGGTCATTTTGAAGCTTGGGAAAAGTTAAAAATGGAGTTTTGTAGAGCTTCTCCCCCTAGCGAGGTTAATGTTGTAAACATGATTGAGTACATTTGAAGTTGGGCAGATTCCTAATTTTTTACCAAGCCTATAATTGCGTCTAAAGTGGAGCGCTTGTGAAAGTGTACCAAGTATCTCAATGCCATAGGAAACCAACTTATAAACCATTTCCCTTGGTAGTTTTGCAAGGCCAAATTAGATCTTTTATGGAAAAAATGTTTAAACCTTTATACTTCCTAACACCATAGAGTTTTGATCTCTAGCAACTAGTTCAATGGGCTCTAAACCACCATGTGAACCCCTTAGTTGGGCCTTTATGGCTAATTGTTTTGCTATAATGTGACCTTATGCTCTCTAATTCTTCTTAGGTACTATAATATTAGATTTGGGTATATCCACAAAAACCTTCGTTTTATCGTTCTTCTTAGGCACTTCCATCATAGGAAATTTCCTCAAGGCACATATTGATGAATGTTTAAGCTTTTTGTTGTCGAGGAATACATGCTAATATAATTTCCACTTCAACCCTTATATGTCTTGGCTAAAATCTCTGAGGTCTTTCTTGCCATCTTCTTGATCATTCAAGAGAGGGCTTCTTGATCATTCAAGAGAGGGTGTCCAGTGTTTCATCAACTCCTCCTAATCTATTAGAAGTCCTCATGGGTTCTATCTAAACCTTAACACACGAATGAAGCCTAGCTAGTTAGTGGGGTGTACATCTATGCCATTGCAAAATTACAAGACCAATATTCTTATTGCCTATAGAGATAGAGCCTACTAAGATTTCCAAAGACCAATCATTGTTATCGCCATAGACGTAAAACCAACCAAGGTTGCCAAAGACAATAGAGTTTCTTGAGAAAAGTAAGGATGTAGAAGAAAGAACCAAGGATTATCCTCCTTTCGAATATCTAGCACTACTTATAGAATCCAAAGATGTGCTATCTTGGACCAATAAAGATCTAATAGAAAAAATTCCCACAGAAGCCATTATGTTAGTTTAGCTACCAATCAAAAAGGTATTAATGGCAAGATTTTGGTGGCCTCATGTTTCAAGATCACAAGATTTGTGTATAGCATGGCACTAACCCCCATCATTCCACTCAAACCATTCGAGAAATGGAATATTAACTTTGAAAGCTCGATGTATCAGAGCCCGGGTGATCTAGCTAAGCGTGCCTGAATGCTTGAAGCTCAGTAGCTCTGTGGGAGGAAGGAGAAGCTCTGTGGGAAGCTTTGTGGGTGACTTTAATTGCATCCGAGTGTGTAGAGACCTTGGAGGAACCTTTGGAAAAGTCACTTTGGTTTTGCAAAGTGGTTTTGAGAGCTTGTTAAGTGTTTTCAAAGAAAAAGTCGTTTTCTGAGCTTTTTCCTGTTCCGTTTGATGACAGAGACTCCGTATTGACTTGTAGAGACAACTATTGCTTGCTTTTGGTGTCCACTTCACTTCAGGAGCTTGGAAACACCTTCATTCTTGAATCTAGGATCATTTCATTGAATTTCTGACTCACTGTGTCAGTTTCTGCGTTTTTTTACCCGGGTGTTGGAACTCAAGTTTGGAGCAACCATTTGCTGATCTATCAGTTCCGGTGGACTACTCGAGGGACCCATAATTAGTATATACTAGTGGCTATGGACTATGCCACTAAGTGGCAGAGGCTTGTGCATTTTGAGAAGATAATGTGATAAATGTATCTATCTTGTTGAGAACATTATTGTGAAATTTAGTTCTCAATATCGGATCATCGTGCACATGTTTTAAATGACATAATTCAAGTTCTTGCTATTGCTTATTGCATTAAGCATTGGAAGTCTACAACATATCATCCTAAATGCAATGGACAAGTAGAAAGAATTAATCCAGTCATTTGTGATGTGTTCATTAAGACATGTAATTTGCATTGGACAAATCGGGATAGGTCACACTTGGTGTTGTGGGCCTCCCGCAAAACTCACAAGGCTACCGCAAATGCAACTCCTTTTTTATTAGTGTATGGTCACAAAGGCAGTGTTGCTTGTAGAGTTGGAATAAGAATTGTTAACGAGTGGTAGCATGAGGGTAGCATAACAAAAGTTAGCAAAGAATCAAACAAATTTTTCAAGAGAACTAGGTTATCAATCAACTAAAAAGTTCTAATCATACCAAAAATCCAAAAATAAGACAAACGGCAACAAACGCCACAATATAACCTCAAAATATCATGAAAGTAACAACCAATGCACACATAAGATGCAAAAAAATAGAAAACAAGGGGTAGCTAAGCAAACCAGATCACTACAACATGTATATATATGTATGCATGCATCCATGCGTACGTGCATGTGTGTGTGTGTGTGTGTGCGCGCGCGCGCACGTATATTGAGGCATTCCTCCCTCCATTTTCCTTCCTTGAGTAATAGAGTTGCATTGGTCTATCCTTGTATTCCATCAATTGGTTTGAGTTTTTGAGAGAATCTTTGAGTGAGTGTTTTAGTTGGAGTGCTTCTCAGGTATCTTCCCTTCTATTGACTTCATTTGCCTCCTCATCTTGTGGAATATATGTGTGTATACATGCACAAGTCCCCCTCCATGCACGCACACACGAGTCCACAATGGCCAACAAGAAAGCTGAATGGAGTGTATACAACAAAATAACTCATCCATTGTAGTATGATATCGATTGTGTATACAACAATGGCCAACTCATCCATTGTAGTATGATATCGATTTCCTTCTTGAAACTTTCAAATGAAATGAGGGATTACTAAATTAGTCTCTTTAGGTGGGCAAGAACCTCCTCCATGGAGTACAGATACCATCTATCTCTCTGACCCCTTAACTCTAGCAAATCAGGGTTTGGTGACCTTGTACCTACAACATCCCTCTAGTGAGGGTGCGAATAGAAAGATTAGCTCCATTTAAAGTAGTCAGATGTAAGGTAGGTAGCCTCTAGAGAGTAGGTCTATGGAACCTCTTGCTATCAACAAGGTAACTCCTGAAAAGAGGGAAGCATGCAATACTAGGTAGATGAGCTGAGTTGGGGGAAACTTCTTCACTTCCATTCCACAAGTTGTGGAGAACCTACCATAATGTTGGTGTGACCTGATCATCATGATAGCCATGTGGTAAAGCCTCCATTGCAAAGGGGCTCATTGAAAAACCTTCAACTAGGTATCCAAGGCTTCTAAGTTGGATTAATTTATTATAGTTGGCCCAATAATCTTAGCTTGATCCAACCATTCATAGACATAGCTAACGACATAATCTAAGACCCTATGACATTAGACTAACAAAATATCCACCTTGGTTGCACAATCTCGACTCTAAGCCATACTAACTTAAAGGGTAAATTTGACTAAATAGTTACAAAATATCCACCATGGTTGCAAAATCTCGGCTCCAAGCCATAGCAATGTTAAGGTTAAATTTGAGTACAAAGGTGGCAATGTTGCCTTAATGTAACTACAAAAGCAATATGAAATCATGGACCCAAAGATGGATCCCTATCATTACCTGCCTTCTGGAGTTTAAGACTTCTCATAGCAATGTAAGGGGATAAATTTGAGTAAATGTTGCCTTATTACAACTACAAGAAATATGAAATCATGGACCCAACCCATCGTTACTTCCCTTCTGAAGTTTGAGTACTACAACCTTAATCAAGTGTGGAAGTGCAGTAGCACAAGCATCAATACCCATCCAAGAAGCCTTGGAAGGAATATGACC
Source organism: Dipteris shenzhenensis (assembly GCF_047967505.1). Classification (NCBI taxonomy): domain Eukaryota; kingdom Viridiplantae; phylum Streptophyta; class Polypodiopsida; order Gleicheniales; family Dipteridaceae; genus Dipteris; species Dipteris shenzhenensis. The sequence continues at coordinate 60,741,197 of NC_141598.1, forward strand.
CTTTTTGTCCACAAAAAATAATTCATGTAGTCCCACTCTAGTGGTTGGTCTTCATGTCTAGCAAAGTATTTTCGGTAAGGGACTTGATAATCTCAAATCAGATCAAATGGTCAAATGGTCACCAAATCATTCAAGAGAAGTTGGGGATAGTGTGGCTCCATAAACTGAAAATTGACGATGAAGAAAGAGGCCAAGGGGCCAATTAATAAGCATAGGTGTTGTCATGAACTTATTTGAGGACTTTGAAAGGTTAATATTTGAGGTTGGACCTTTCTTCAATCTGTCCTTAGGCAGATGCAAGTACATCATGTCTCCTTGTTCAAAATTGGCAGGGTAGACCAAAATGCTCCACTCCCATGTAACTATCTAAGTACCAGCTAACTCTGCTTGTGAACCCCCCATTTCTGGGGAGAAGGCATTGAGTGGCATGATGCCCGGTGAGTCTTAGAATGGAGACTGAGTGTGGCCTAATGGTTAGAGGGCTTAGCAAAAAGTTGGCACGCAGCCAACTAGGCTACATGCAGGTGCAAGAAGATATCCCATATCTTTCGGCACTAAGGGCAAATGGAGCCCTTCTCGATGCAGCCCTATCTTGACTTGCAAGGACTATTTGGCAGCCCTATCTCGAGTTGCAAGGACTATTTGGGACTCCAAATGATCATGAATGGCTTTGCACCGAATGGATACCATAGGTCAATTTCCATAAACAGTGCCACCTCACTGCAATGAGATTGATGGCCTATTTGGTGACCAAATTCCAATTGGCCGATTTGGGGCCGACTGAGTCAAGCCTCAACTAAGTCCAACCAACATATCCCTGATTGGCTATTTAGGGGCAAGCCCGCAAAATCCATACGCACATATTTGCTTACAGCAACCTAAAGTCTTCAACATACAACCTCTGTCCTCTGCAAGCAATCAATGTTTCTTCACCGAAGCACATGGCTGGGAAGCAACTGCCATCTATTGTATCAATACGATAATCTAGATTTTTTTATTCTCTATATTGTCTACTTTCTCTCTCTATCTACAAGTCCTATTATCTATTTTGCACAGACATATTGTTTCTTACAGCCAATGCTTACTAACTTGGTGATTGCACTGTCTGTGTCTACTACCAAGTACAATGTACAAGCTGATGGAGATCTTGAAGATGCTTGGAGAAAGCTTCTCGTTTGGCAATGTATCAAGATGAAAGGAAGAAAAAGCTTTGAATGGGGCCTGCAAAGCCGAATCCATAAACGCAGCAGGCTGAAAACCATGGCATACCTCAAAATAGATTTTGCCAAAAAATAATGATGTACTCTATTGTAGGCATGATACGTGTAGCCAAGATCATCACAAGTTTAAGCTTATGTTGGCAGTAAAGTCTAATGAGTTGAGCCAATGCTCTATTGACCACCTGGTTTATATATACTAAGATGAATCTGGGAACATGCCCAAACTCATCAAATAAAAAGGTACAGTTTATAGCTCCATAGTAGTCATCCATTTGATTATAACCATCAACTTCATTATGCATAGTAGGGACTAGCTACTATGACATCCCCACTCATGTCATCAGCGCCTAGTAGTGGGTGTAGAACTTTGTATCGATATATGCTCACACACACACACTTTTTTTTTTTGTGAGAAGAAATCTTTTATTTCGATGAAATAATTACATTCATAGCTGCTTCAAAACGAAGTAGCTACTACTCAACAAAAGATCTCAGTATAAGCTGTATACACATCCTGATCTATCAAACGAGTCTGAAAACAATCGTAGAATGATTGTTGCAGAGATCGTTTGAAAAAAAGAAAGGATGAAAATAGTGGATCACCAAAGACTCTGTGATTTCTATCCAGCCATAAAGTCCATAGGGTCCAATATCTCACCCATACAAAAAATAAATCAAAACCCTGTCTCTGGGGATGAAATCCAAACAACCAGAAAAATCTGCCAAAAGTGACAGTAGGAAATCGTTGTCGAAGCCTCTGTCTAATGAGAGCAATGAGAGCAGAAGTGTTTGGACAGGACCAAAAGATATGGAGCACTGATTCAGTAGAGTGCGAGCATCGGTGACAAACAGCTGAAGCAATATGTCTGCGTGCGAGTAACTGTCCAGATGGAAAAATGCCAAGGAGAACTCGCCATAGGAAAAGCTGTTGTCGAAGAGGGACTTTGTAATGCCAAAGGAGACGCAGCCTTTTCCTCCACCACTTCATTGGACGATCCATATGCCAAACAGTATTTACTCTGTTGGAAATCCAAGGTGGAGGTAATAACACTTTATATAGTGATGACACTGTAATATGTGAGAGCTTTAAAGGACGGACATATGAGGAAGGAGAGCATAAACTCCAATCCTCAAGCCGATGCTGAATTTCTAAATGAGGTACCGGCAAGTACGGTTGGAGCATTGCTGAAATTTTATGCCATAAAGGACGATAATGAGCTCCCAAGCCATATTTGCGAGCAGCCAAAGAAAAAGATAGAATTGTGCCATCATCCTGAAGTACATCCGCCACAGATGAAATGCCTTTGAAGGAGAGAAAATAAGAACGACGGGGTTCTTGTATGGCCAAAGGTGGATGGAATACTTTGGACCAAAAGAGATTCTCTGCCCTCAAAGAGTTGCCCGAGAGTGAGTCCCTTCCTTTCCATTCCAAGTGGGATAGAATATGTTTCCAATCAAGAAGCAGAGAAGAGACAAAAGGGCATCCTCTGATCTTGCCTTGGATAGAGCCAAATAAAAATTCCCACTGAGTAGGCTGCCAATTCCCAAAAGCAGATGTATGAAGATGTAATAAGAGAGAGCGGATCATAAAAGACCAAGGTTGATCTCCTTGTAGAAACTGCATCATCATTTTCCCCCTGTGAGCAAGCAAATGCATTTGAATATTGAGAATGTTCAAACCCCCGTGCATCTTTGGAGAACAGAGACGGTGCATGGAGAGTAATCTGAGACTTTTCTTGCCATGTTTTGAACACCAGAAAATTTCCATGATAGCTGACATAAATGAAACCAAATCTGCCTTAGTGAACATAGTGAGAGGCAGATAAAATTGTATGTATGCTATCAAAATGGATTGTGTAATTCGCAGACGAACATGTAATGGCCAAGTTGCAAGCTTACAATATTCAAGTTTTGCCCTTAACTTTGCTAACACCCAATCAGTTTGTTGGGAACGGGTGAGTCCCCAGCCTAGAGGATAACCAAGGTGTCGAATAAATTGAGAAGCAGGGACAATTTCCCCAGGCCACAAAAGATTGTGCCAGTCCTGTGCATGTAAAGGCAGCAATTTTGATTTTTTAAGTGTCCTGTCTTGCCTGCATAAATATGTTGGTTGTGCTCTTGTAATGCCACTATGTCAGGCTGAAATCTGTTGATGTACATCCACACAGATTTCCATTTCCTACTGTCACATATACCCTGTACATTAAGTGTAAAACATGTGATGTGAGCAGTCATATATACAGATATTTATAGGAATGTAACAACTATGTACAGCAGCAAAAGTATGAGGTCAGCCTTGCATCTCTATCTCAGGGTCGAGGCCTCGCCCCTGAGGAGAAGTAGTGACCTGAGAAGTGGACAGCAAGGCAGCAACCTCTTCTTCAGGGAAGAGTGTTCTGCTGGCTGTTACTGCAGCCCATGTAATCCCAATTCCTGTATTGATCTCTGGGGTGTTTCCGCTAGAAGATGCACCATTCCAAGTGCGGGGGGGTGGAATTCTTCGAGCAGAAATAACTTTTCTTGGGCTCTGCCAGCCATCAGTTGAAAGTTGCTTTCCTTTGGGCATGGATTGAGTAGCAGGAGGTGAATGTGAAGTAAGATTCATATTGGTAACTACTGAATCTTTGCCTTTTTCCTGACTTCCAGGATGCTGTCTGCTGCTTTTATTTTTGTTGGCAACTGGAGTAGGAGCATCTTTAGTAGGCATGTGTACCGGCAAGGTGACATGAGGCATTTTATGTGGGTTCAGTGGGCACTGTGAAGCCATGTGTCCAAACTTTTTGCATTCAAAACAGGCCCCTGCAAATAAACCCCATTTGAGTTTATAAAATGCACTCCCCATGTTCACATTGTTCACCGTGACTGAATAAGAGTCCGGTGTGGGATTATCAGTATCCCAGAGAATGCTAAATCTGTTTGAATTGCCATTTGGCCGTGGTGGGCAGACCACTTTACCTAAAGAGGCTGCAATTTTAGGCAAAAGTGAGGCCATGCATTGGGGGAAATCAACGACTTCAACCCAGACTGGGCATCTGTGTCTGATTAAAGCCTGAAAGTCCCTTGTGGGAGACCATGGCAAGACATGCACCATTTGCTGCCCAAAAAAAAGAGGCGAATGTTCCAAAAGCATTTGTCTGTGGATCTCATCCACCATGATAACCTCGAAAAAGCCCCTGGCTGCATAGTGTACTTTTCGAACAAAAGAGCCAGCCAAAGTGCGTGTCAGCCAGTTGCCTATCTCTGCAGCAGGTGGCATCCGGCCTGGAAAGAATAATATAACTGCATTCTTGGCATACTCTCTGACTGGATCCACAATTTCATCGACCTCAACCATGAGGCCAACTGAGGGAACTGATTCTTTCCAGTCTTTTCTCGTATCTGCAAATCCTTCATGCATTACATCATACACTAGTTGAGCCTCAAGTGTATCATGCATTGGGTCATGCTGACCCTCAACCTGCTTTTGCTTCTTGCAGGGAGCCGAGCGCTCCTTTTGAAATGTTTTTTCATATGACTACTCTGCCATGACTTGGTAAGAAAAGGAGCTTGAAGATGAAGTGCCTGTAAGAAGGTGGCGAAAGCCAAAAAAACAGTCCCAAAGGAAAATCAGAAGAAGCCCACAAGAGAGAAGAGGAATTGTGTGACTAGTAAGGAGAGATCAAGGGGATAGGTAGGAGTTGGCAGAAGACCAGCAGGGAAGAAAGGCGAAAGGAAAACCCCCAAAGAAGAGCCAGATTATACGGCAGGACTGAATTTGTACGGAAAACGTACGACAGTCGTACGGTCGCCGTACGGTGACCGTACAGGGGTACGGACGACGATGACGCAGAGAGGATGCTGTTGACGGAGGACGATCTGTTTACGATGTACGGAGATGTACGGATGCACAAAGTCAGGTTATGGAGAAAGGAAAAGATGACGGCGCACACACACGCAGGGTTGGAGCGGGATGACGCAAAGATCTGCAGAAAGGGCAGGATGATCGCACGGGCTGTCCGTACTGGTGTACGGTACCTGTACGACAGCCGTACAGGTATACGGAGCAGACGGGGGAGCTGTACGGAGCTCTCACGACCGGATTGTCTTTCTCCTCTCTCTCGTCGTTGCTTCACCTGGTATGCCAAACACACACACACACCCACACACACACACACACACATCACAGGCACACACCCTCGAGCATACATTCACACAAAGGTCTGTGTACTGAGTTTCTAGCAGAGCTCCGGAGATGCAGGGAAAACTCAGCCATAATGAAGGTTAGCACTTAGAGAGAAGGCTAATTGTATCAATATATGCTCACACACACACACACACACACACACACACACCCTCGAGCATACATTCACACAAAGGTCTGTGTACTGAGTTTCTAGCAAAGCTCCGCAGATGTAGGGCAAACTCAGCCATAATGAAGGGCCAAGGCTAGCACTTAGGGAGAAGGCTAATCAAACCATAGTCCAAAGACTCTTTATCCAAGCTGCAATAGCTTATGGGTGGGGGTCATTAGTGGGGGTCGATGCTAGGCTGCAAGATTCTTAAGCTGAGTGTCCATGGACTGGCACAAAGTGTCTGAAAAGTAGAGAGGAATAGAATCCCTATTAGAGACAACGGAAGTAGGTAGTGCGTTGTTTTGAGTGCATCACAATGCTTGGTGATAGGCTTGATGATGACCATTCTAGAAAATGTATCAACCACCACATAAATACAATCATGTTCATTTTACTAGAAGAGGAAAGTGTAATCCATGAGTCACTTTCATAGTCTTATTTTCTGGACATGAGCCAAATGACTTGATGAATCTTTCCACATCAAGTCTCAGATGTGGCCAATAAAAATCTATGCAAATGCATAACAATCTTGGGCACCCCAAAGTTTCCAATAGCTGTGAGGAAGAATGATGCTCCTTGATCAGTTGCAAGCTCCAAGAGCCACATGGTGGAACAATTTGTCCAACTTGTAGAGGTAAGATTGTCACTGTGTAGCCCAGAAGTTCTTGAATTGGATGCTTAGCTAGCCACTAAACATGAGCAACAAAAGTCAACAAAACAGAGCGCATGGCATGAACAGGTTGCCTGGACAAGCAATCTGTCTATCTATTGTGAAAGCCTAGTTTGCACTTGATAATGAGGTGAAATTGCTACATAAAGGTGGCCCACTTGACATGCCTCAAGTTGCCAATGGAACTTTGGGTGCTCAAGAAGTAATGGTTGTGGACAATGACTTCTGTACCAAGAAGAAAATATCTCCAAATGCTTGAGTGCTTGATGTAATGCATAGAGCTCTTTGTCATATGTAGGCTAATCCAAAGTAGCATCACATAGGACAAACCTGAAATAAGCCATTGGATGTCCTCCCTAGCAAAAAATCACCCCAGTGGCATATGTACTTGCATCAACTACATTCAGGAAATCTAAGAACTAGAGGAGGAAGTCAGCTTGATATTAAGAATTGCCATGGCTTCGTATTTAGCAAGGCCCCAAATAAAGGGAACCTAGTGTTCGTGAAGAGTCTAGTTGGGCCTCGTCACCCAAGGCCAGACTAGAGGGTCTACCCTTAGTTTCTTCTCAGTCTCATAGAACCTTTGGTCTCCCAAAGACATTTACAAAAAATTATTTCTTCCTTCCTTTCTTTCTTGCAAAATCATTGGCATGCTTTCTACACCAATTGGCCAAGCCCAAAGGCTTCTCAATGCAAAAATATTAGTGGGAGTAGGCCAAGAAGATTGCTTGGACCTTATCCTTGTCAATGGCAACTGCATCTTGGAAATGACAAAACCAACATACTTTGAGTGGGAAAGCAGAAACTCGCCCTTCTTCGGTTCATATGAAGAGAACGTTCAGCAAGCAGAGAGAAGACCTGATGTGGATGATCTAAGTGTTTCTCATATGTCTTCAAGTAAATGAGGATGACAAGCTTGTCCAAGAAAGGCCTGAACATGTCATTCGTGGCCTCATGAATGTGGCTGAACCTTCTAAAAGGGAGAACCACCCATTCATACAATGCTTGCCTTGTTTTGATGGCTGTCTTTGTAACATGCAAGGAACTCGGTAGACAACCAAGACTAACTGAATAGCAAACTAGATATGCGAGAAAGACAATAGATCTGACACCAGACGCGAGATAGGGATGCATGCAAAGTGCAGATGCTATATAATAACTGTATATGCTGGACTACAATCAGATCTGAATATAGATCCGATGGAGAATACTGACAAAAGGAGGCTAATAACTGTTGATGATCTGCCTCTGACTTGGGGCCTGCCTGGGCACTCCTGTGGAAGGATCCTGCTGGATGCGTGACCTCCGAATCTGCCCCTGAACTTGCTCTGAAATAGGCGACCAAGATCTTGACTGGAACTCCTCCTAAACTGGTGTGAATCTGACTGATTATGACAACCTCTGCTGCATCCTGATATCTGCCCAGAAAAGCTTGCCAAAAGCTGCTCCAGACTGCTCTCTGGCAATTGACAAATGACCCATATATATATAGGCTAAGGGTAGGCTGGTCGGCCAGCTCCAAATCTGGCCAACTTTGCCAGATCTGGATGACTTTCCACCCTCTTTGCTGGCCGACTGGATCCTCCCCTACTGGCACTAGTTACTGACTAAACCTTGACCAAAACATGGCTGGAACTAAACTGTCCAAACTGACTATGTATATCTGGAACTAGCCAGGTGTCATGGGCACAGGGTGTGCACATGACATACTCCCCAACTAAAATTGTTGCTAGGTGGAGACCTCGCAACACACAGCTGGGTGGGGAGCACTGGCAGACTATAGCCTATTGTTGCACGGATAACCTGTCCAAAGAAATAAACCATCCACCACCTCTAGGACACCATGAACCTCGTATGGAAACCGCAATCTGATGAAGCCTCCTCCTGTGTCCTATGCCAATCCACGTACCTTAGATCTCACGCCTTCTTGGACGAAGCTGAGAAGAATCTCCATGGTCTCACCGCGACCGCACACCTTCCATAAGGCCCCTATTGGTGTGGGAATCTGGATCTCCTGGACTGCCACCTGTGCTCCTGTCAGCAAGGACAGACTTGACTTGACATACTTCTTTTTCTGACTCTTTTTTTGACATATATCTTGTTTTTTTCTGTTCTGGAAATTTTTTTTGGGACTGAACCCTATACCTAATGCAAACCTACTGACCTACATGCTCATGCAAGAAACGCCTAGCCCTAGATCTGCAAGATCTTCAACACTGGGTTGACTTGAGCAGAAGCAACTGACTTTTCAGACTTGTAGGCTGATTGCATGGTTGTCAAGACCAAGAGCTCTGATACCAATGTAACATGCAAGGAACTCAGATCGTGACTAGACAACCAAGACTAACTGAATAGCAAACTAGATATGCGAGAAAGACAATAGATTTGACACCAGACGCAAGATAGGGATGCATGCAAAGTGCAGATGCTATATAATACTGTATATGCTGGAATACAATCAGATCTGAATATAGATCCGATGGAGAATACTCACAAAAGGAGGCTGATAACTGTTGATGATCTGCCTCTGACTTGGGGCCTGCCTGGGCACTCCTGTGGAAGGGTCCTGCTGGATGCGTGACCTCTGAATCTGCCCCTGAACTTGCCCTGAAATAGGCGACCAAGATCTTGATTGGAACTTCTCCTAAACTGGTGCGAATCTGGCAGATTATGACAACCTCTGTTGCATCCTAAAAGCCTAGGATACCTGCCCAGCAAAGCTTGCCAAAAGCTGCTCCAGACTGCTCTCTGACATCTGACAAAGGACCCATACATATAGGCTGAGGATAGGCTGGTCGGCCAGCTCCAAATCTGGCCAACTTTGGGCCCTTTTTGCTGGCCGACTGGATCCTACCCTGCTGGCACTAGTTACTGACTAACCTTGACCTGGAACTGAACTGTCCAAACTGACAATGTATGACTGGAACTAGCCAGGTGTCATGTGCACAGGGTGTGCACGTGACAGTCTTCCATGTGTCAAACATCCTTGACCTTGAAATGACGGTGGCCACTTTTGAGACAAGGTTGGTAAAGATGCTAGCTCCTTGCGGTGATCCAAGAGATCATCAATCCTAGGAAGAGGATATCTGTTCTTCACAACAATAGTGTTCAAGGCCCTATAATCAATGTAGCATTATAAGACCCATCAGATTTAGAAACCAAGATGACAGGGGATGCAGAGGGAGAGAAGGATGGCTTGATGTAGCCAAGTGTCTCTTGACCTCATTTTCAAAAGGGCTACTCTTGTAGAGAGGTCTGTTAGGAAGAGAAGACCCTTGAATCAAGTCAATGATATGCTCCACGGACCCATTGCGTGGGAGACATGTGGACGGTACCAAATAGAGGGGAACTTCTGCATCAGAGGCTGAGGAATAGTGGCTGAACTAGAAGGTGGAAAGAGGCTGTTGTAGAGATTAGATCCTAGGTGGTTGCTGCAGTGGAGTACTTGTCACGTGCACCCATGCATCAGGCACACGGTGACACACTGGCTAGCTTTGAGCAGCGTCTTCGGGCATGTTTGAGGGGCCAAACGGAGGTGAGAAGGCAGCCAGAAGGGCACCCAAAAGGCAGCTAAGTAGGGGCCAGGCGTGGGCCAAACCGGGGCCAATCAGGGCCGACCAGGCCGGCCAGGAAGTGGCCGGTCGGCCACCCTGACTGGCCGACCAGATCTGGCCAGGAAGGGGCTGACCGCCTCTTGGTTGGCTGGCCTATATATAGCAGACCCTGGGTCCATTATCATCATTCAGTTCAGTTTCCAGCTTCATCACTCAGATTTCAGCCACAGATTCGCATAGCCTTGGCTTCCCACAGGTGCCCAGTTTGGCACGCAGATCCGGCATTGGATAGGGGAGGATGCCATCTTGGTACGACAGTATGATACCGATTCGGTGTCCATTTTGTACTCAGATCTATAGGCAGTATGCCATCGTGATCTAACACTGATTTCAGTGCACCCTACACGGAGTCTCGGTGTTGCTCTCTGTGTATGCTTTATGCATCTTTGCATCATGATTTCAGCACGCTTCCGCACAGCGATTAGTCAGTAGTTCCCCGCATGTTACAGTACTGTAGCGGCTGGTACAGAGGATGCTGCAGAGGATACTCGAAAGGCCGCTTCAAAATGGGCAGAAGAGGCTGCTGCAATTGGAATGTATGCTAGAGCAAAGCCTGGAATATATGTTGGAGTAGAGGCTGCTGCATAGGCTACAATAGATGCTCCCACTGCTGGAATGTAGGTTGGTGCTATTGTACGATATACTGGGGCAGCAGAGTACACAGCTAACGAAATAGTTGTCTTGTAGGGAATGCTGCTACAGCAGAGGCTGCAGCAGGGTATCATGGTATGCAGAGTATGCAGATGTTGCAGCCGGGTATGTAGCAGTGGATGCATCTACAGAGCAATATTCAGTATGGTATCTAGCAAGAAATGCATGTGAGACAGGGTCAATGGCAGCTGAAGCAATGTATGCAGCTATAGGAGGGTCTGAAGCAGGAAATGCAGCAGGGTTTGCAGAAGGAAAACCATGTGAAGCAATGTTTACAGCAGGCTAAAGCAGGGTATGCAGCATGGTATGCAGAAGAGGTTGCAGCAGTATATGGAAGGTCAAAGTAGACGCTGAATCTGAGCAATAGTAGAGCAGCAAAATATAAGGAGTTTTTCGATTCTTGAGGGAACAACATTGCTTACCAGAACATGATGGGAGAGCATAATTCTAGTCGGCCGTTCTTGCTTCATGTGTGATGTTGGCTGTTCAACGAATTTGGAAACTCATACATGGCCAGCTTGTTGAGGCTGATTGGATCTTTCTCGGCGTGATCTCCCTTTTGCGAGAACTGAAATTTTTATAGATAAAAGAGGTACAGAGTGGAACTAGTAAAATACCTCATGCAATCAAGCAGGAAAACTACTCTAGCATTTTAGCTAGTACACTAAATTCCTCAGTTCTACTAAATCCTTTGAGGACTGTGACCGCTTTACACTTGAGGTCATCAAAACTAAAGCTTTTCTTTTCTAAAGGGCAAAAAATCTTGAAGTTCCTGCAGTTCTAGAAAAAGTTGATTGTGACTGCCCTTATAAGCTGCCGCAGGTTCCATTGAGATTCATCGAGATGGCAGTAGTCACCCAGGATGGCCATTTTCCAAGTTATGGTTACTACAAACTGCTTTTAACGCCTTCAATTTTAGTCTAAAGAATGAGTTAAAAATGCTCTCCATCTTATATATGTTTCCCCCTCAATCAAACTTTGACTGGTCAAGCCTTGTCTTAGTAAAATTCAATTCTATTTTGAACAAAACAGTACATTCCAGAACTAAATGGGCTGTCTATGCACTATGCACCTGATGTCCTTTCACAAAATTTATTGAAACAGGTCAAAATCAGTAACCTGACAGCTCCAAAAACCCAAAACACTCACCCATAAAGTGGTACAGCAAGAGAAAGCAAAATAGTCTAAAAAGGACCTCGAAACACCTGCCCAAAAAGAAACAGGTAACCAGCCTTGGAAGTGCAACTGCAGCAACAAATCAGCACCAAAATCTCCAAAAATGGTGTTGTTCAGCCACCAGCTCCAGGAAAACAAGGGCAGCCAGCAGCACATGTGAACATATGAGTCAAAATCAGGTCGACCAGCTGCAAATCAGTACGATCTCGCCTCCAGCACAGCCGTTTGTGCTCCTGCTGCAGTCACCTACCTCCAAGAAGCTCCAACAAGCTGCTGGAAAAGGTTGCCTGGCCCAAAAAATGAATTTGGCAAGCTTTTTCACAGAAGAAAGTATTCCCGGGGCTGGAGAAGGCGAGGGGAGTGATGTGGGAGCAAGGGGCGGCCTTCTCTGATACCAAATGTAGCAAAATGTAAGCACAAGGAAGTGGGAGGAGGAAGCAAGCTGAACTCAGTTGTGTGCAAGCTGAAGAATGATGAGTACAAGGGTTGTCAACATGACAAAACCCTAGAACGGCACACAATTAGGATTAAACCACACACAAACTCAACCCACTAATTGCAGTTAGGAGGAAAAACCTTATACAAGGATAAAAAGTGCCCCTGCCCTTAGTAATAACTACACATTGGTCACTACCTTAATTAATGCATTAATTATAACAATTGAAAGCCTCTAATGAGAAATGGCAAGCTTATTTCATTACGAAAGGACCCGAATGCCTCACTTACAATACATGATCCATGTGAGTAGGTTGATGCCTTCTTGTATCAGAAGCTTATTGGTTCATTAATCTAGTTGTTGAACACTACATTGGACATGAGTTTTCCAATTGGGCTGTTGAGCATTGGTTGCTGAACACCACCACATTGGACGTGAGTTTTCCAATGGGGCTGTTGAGGTCATTTATATAGACACCTCATTGGCATGCAAGATTGTGGATCTTGCAGTATCTGCACGGTACAAAGGATCTTGGCCTCTTTTATCAAACTGGAGGAGGGTCAAAGAAGTGAGTTGGTCTCCATGTGACAACCACAGTTTGATAGCTATTGCTTGGAACCCAGCCTTCCATGCCCACAAAAAGCATATAGAGATACAGTACCATTATGTTTGAAAGAAAATCCTCGACAGTGACATCTTGCTTGGTGGCCCTCTTCACGAAGCCTCTTTCTCAGCAATGTGCTCCGTCAACTCCTTGGGATTGATGCTACATCCAGGAGATCAGAGGGGTGTTAGCATTATGTGTAATCATCGCATGCTATGCCATAGGGAGTAAGGGCCTTTGTTGTGGGTGTGCCCACCTGTGGGAGAAATACCTGTATATTCTTTGATCAATTGGAATGTACTCGAGGAGAGACATTGTTTTTGTCAGTGGCATGGCAGAGGGGACCTCGCAAGAGGCCCACTAGTAGGGACAGCCCACCGAAGAACTACTCAACCAGCCTGCCTAGGAGCCAGCTAGGCAGTCGGCCTGCTAGAACAGGCCAACCACCGAGCAAGTGCCAAGTAGCCCTCTAAAATGGGGCACTCCCCCTCCTCATTTCCTCTAATTGTGGTGCACTTCTCCTTCCTCCGGTGTCTGGAGCTGATCTACACAATGGTATTCAGGCCTACTCTCCCGTTTTGTGTTCATCTTTCTCGTCCCTTAGTCTAAATTCAGTTTGTTGTCTAATTTCTGATGTGCATTTTGACACCATACAGTTTCTACATCCAAACTTCGAATCTGTCAGCTAAATAGAATCCGGACTCCCACATAGAAGTGAATTATAATTAGGCTACGTACTTACACACACATCCGGATTAGTAGAGAATCATGAAAATGAATGGCTTAGCATAGGCATTGAATGGACATATCAATGAATGCCTATTGAAGGAAAACCTACACGACCAAGCTCATCAAACACAACTTAGGGTTTCTACATACCATCCTGCTCCTTTGAAACCTTGCTCAAGTTGTGAGATAATTGGGCACTAATGTTACAAAGGGGGATAACTCAAGGAGAGCCTGCAGAAATCTCTGAGCAACCAGGATTATGTCTGTTGCAGGCTCTCTTGAAGTTTTGCAGGCTTTTCTCATTCACAGGCTTCTCATTGGGCAGCCGAAGCTGGATGCTTGAAAATTTGCTGAATGCTTTCAAGCAATGCATCATTGGCTGCCCACCCACCAAGGAAATTCTTGTGACGATTGGGGTGGGTACCCTACAATGATAAAAATGCTGAGCATTAGATAACACATACCCTCAACAATGGCCGGGGCTAATTGGCTTGTCTCAATACTGTTCTCTGTTCATCTACACCCTTATATGCACAACAAATTTCACTAAGCACATTTTCTTTCACAAATGAGAAGGTGAACAGTTGGATCATATAGAGCTCCAAATTTGAGCTCAACAATGCCACATCAACCTGACATGAACATAAAGCTGCTTACAATGTCAAGATAAATCAGAAAACAAACATAGCTAACAAATTATTAACATACACAATATAGACCTTCCTCTATCTTTTTTAAGGAGAAAGTAAAGGATTGTTACAAAAAAGTAAATGATTGCTACAAAACACGCTCTGTCACCTGAGGACAATCAGGAAGGCGTAGCAGCAGAAGAAGCATAGGCCATGTAACTTCATAAGACAAGAAAACATGGACAAAAGGATTACAATCTGCATAAGGGGTTTCGCTTTTTCAAGAGAGAATTTGTCTTGTTCAGAGAGACTATCAGCCTCAACACCTCGGGCCAGATGAGCTATGAGGGGAGACACTTTACTATTAAAAAAGGCAACACTGTTGCAGTGATTCTTCTATCTTCTTAAAAAAACGACATACAGTCAAAAAGCTAATGGTCTCAAATATAACAATTCAAGAGGAGGCACGATACAAATACTTGAGAGCAGCAAATGCTGCTGGGGTAGCAGCCATGAGAAGCTCCGTGTCATCACCGACCTTTTGCATGTCATAATACTCCATGCCGGTGTACCACACTCTGACGTGGAAGACATTATCTAGGACAAGCTGCCTGACAACCTCCTTAGCTTTTGTCCTGTTGCTGTCAAATACTTCTTTAATGACCTCATGAAAACCAGAAAATCCACCATTCTTAACAAGCAATCTCATGATTCCTTCGAGCTCTGTGTTTGAACCTGCTGTGGCCAATGTATCCTCCCAACAACGCACAAAGGGCTCCATCATTGGCCTCATTCTCTAAGATTACCTCGCTGCATGCAACGTGCATGTCAGGCCATGTCGAGTGTATGCTATCTAGTGAATGCTCTACCTTTTTGAATGGCAGGTAGAGGAGGCATTTCTCTGTGTAGTGTTCCTCCAGTTGGTATGCTTGTTGTAGTTGTTGAATCGTATTATCTTGCTGCGCTTCCTTCTTCGCTCTCGCCCTCATTTGTGTCGATTTTGCTTGCCAATGATGCGAGGGACAGTTTTTTTGAGGTGTCTAACCACTTGATTTTCTTTCTAATGATGTCATCGAAAAACACATCCATGCTGTTGAGTTCAGCCTCTCAAGCTAGGACCATCTCTTTAGTAAAAGTGTTCATTCCTATGTTGTGCTTGTGTTTATGTAGACGAATTCTCTTGTGGCCCTTGTGAGCGATAGTGAAAGGCATAGTTAAACAGCTTGTTGCACGATGATATGCTGCGTGTTAAGAATAGCATTCCCCACTTTTCATATGCACTCGATCATTGGCAAGTTGTTTTCGATGCTATGGTTGATTGCTTCCTTGACTGCGTTGTTTGTCTCTTTGTTGATCTTTGTTATATAGGATGTATAGTAGGAGGCTGCCCCATGTGGGTTCATTAGTTTGTGTATATATCTTTTGGTTGTCTCTGTAGAAACAAGCAGGGTTCTAAAATGGTGCTTCGCAGCGCCAGCATGTATTCTCCCTCTGTGATTCCTATAGTTGTCAAAAAATCCTCAGGCTTGAGTGATAGCACTTGGAGGAAATGACGGGTTTCATCCCTGCTTGGAGCCCAGATGCAAAGGGAAAATTAATTTCTCTGGTTGATCACTTAGTTGCTGCTAAGATAAAATGTGCAGCAGAGGAATTAGAGAATGTGCAAGCATCTCTTACAAATGCATTTGTTAACACTAGTTTGGTAGAAGGACATAAAAGTGTCCTAGGACAGTTTAATGTCCTATTAACTTGGCCACTTTCTTGAATTATTCTAAGGAATTGGTAATGTATTTTGGGGTTTTGATTATTGACCATATTAGCCTATATATTGAAAAAAACTTGGAATTATTATGGATTGAAACTCACTTCTATGAGTGTGAGTTTTACCTAAAGTTTTAAGGTCAAGCTATCAACCGAAATTTCAAGCCGTTTTCTCAACTTTTAGATAAAATGGTCATAATTATTTATTAGAATGAGTTTTTTTTATATTTTTAAACTCCCATAGTTAAGAATAGCTATAACACATATGTTTGGATTTCTTTTGGAGTTAGATAATCGTACTCGCTATCATTTATCGACCCAAAATAAAATTTTGTGAATGCTGATAATTATGAAAATTTGATCTTTTGCACATTCTTTGACATATCTAACAAGTCCCAAATGTAGCGATACTTTGTATATGTCTTCAATATGATACTATGGAGTAGCATGAGTTTTTAGGGAACCTAATATCATGTAGAACATCAGATTCAAGCCTTATTTTGATTGTTGGTTATGCTGTAATTTATGCTAATTTCAAGATACAGGATTTAAGTGATATACGAGGAACATTCAAAGGCCTAAACTGTTTGTTAAGAGTGGATCTAGACATGAATGAGTGATACCAACAAAAAGTTCTTATATTTAGAAGATTTACAAATACTTGAAAATTATAAAATCAAGACTTGCTGTGAAACATGTTTTCAATCTTGTCTGGCTGAATTATTGTGTTCTTATACATCTGTGGGAACCTTGTAATCATGTGTGATGCTTTTTTACGTTATATTTTTTAGAAATAGTATTACGAGTCTATCTTAAGCTTAAGAGAGGTAACTCTTTAAAAATTTATCTAGATCAAGTTGTGAATTTTTTGCCAAAACATCAAAAAGACACTTATATGTCCTAGTAAGCTACCAAACTAGTGTTAAGAAGAGCAACTGGGAGTCTGTCAGTGTGGTTGCCAAACAACTTAGAATAGAGAAGAACGAAGCGGAGATAGAACTACCCAATCATTGAAGCCAGACTCTATAAATTCAAAGTGGAGGTTTCCGTTGGAAGTTACAATTGAACTTATCTCAAAGACGCTCACATGCTTGGAGACTAGAGATACTGATGATCATGATGTGTTTGTCTGACAGATCTGTGCACTATCCTTGCATGTAACTAGCCTTAGTTGTAGGCATCTTCAGTTGCACATATGGTCATTCAATGTTGTGACTTTGTCCTTGTTGTATTTTGTTTACAGGCTGCAGTGGGGCTGCACTCAAAGCGATTCTTAGAGATCGAAGGCCAACATGCACTTGCAACTTGGATGCTTGATGACATAGAGTGCAAGCATCATGTATAGCTTATGCCTGTCCCTCCTCTTCCACAACGTGTAGGAAAGGCCCACATCACTATCTCAGCCTTCTGCATAGGTTGTGGCATGACCCTTGAGCGTGAAAACACTGTGATGTTGGTCAGTTTGCCATTCAAGCATAACTATCATGTTTTGTGCTGTGCCACAACCTAAACCATGGGGTTGACATGTAGTTGCAAGTACGTGATTAATTATTTTATGAAGAATTTGGTCAGGGTGTGCACAAGTGATGATACCATGAAGGCTTCTGTTGGAGTGCAATCTACGGCGACACTGATTATTGGCAAGCACTTGTTTGGTAAGAAGAAGGTTCTAAGGTTGAATGTCTCTGTACATAGCACCTTAAATTCAACATAGCTTTGTTTTAAGCACATTTGTGTTATTAGCACACTTGTGTTATTGGCACATAAGTTATTTAGTACATATGTGTTAGTACATCTATGTTAACAGCATCTGTGAGTATTAGCACCTCTATTTTTATCACTTTTGTGTGGTTAGCAGTTGTACTATTAGCACATCTTTAAATTAGAACACCAATTATTAGCCCATTTCTGTTATTGTCAAATTATTCTCAGCTGAAATGTTGTTAGCATATTGTTATTAGCACAACTGTTCTTAGCATATCTTTAATTACCATTGGTACATCTGTTTTTAATAGGTATTTTGTTATCACATCTCTTATTAGCACATTTATGTTTTGGCATATGTGCTAATTATCCCCTTATCTATGATTTAGAACATATGTTAATAGCACATACATCATATGTAAGTACTGGCACATTTCTTATTATCAGTTATGTATTATTAGCAAGTCTACTATTAGCATACCTATTATTAGTCCATTTGCACTATTAGCATATTGTTATTAGCACAACTTATGTTAGCATATTTGTTATTAGCACAATTGTTCTTAGCATAGCTATCGTTAGCATCTCTATTATTAGCTCAATTGTTGTCAACATATATGGTATTAGCACATCCACTATTCTCGGGGAGTGCACTACTAAGAAACCCTATGTATCACGTGCATTCAAGGGTATTTATAAAATCCCTCAACTAAAATTTTTCCCTCAATAAAAACACCCCTCTTTACTTGTGAACTAAGTGATTTTTTCCTAAAGTTGAATTAAAAAATCCCTCTTATTATTGTAATCCTTTTTTTTTAAAAAAGTTAAATTGAAATACCCCTCTATTTGAATGCACGTGGTACACTAATTTTTTTAAAGGTGAACCACCCCAGCCACCATTGCTAGTAGCAATAGGTGTTTTGCTAGCACATCTTTTATTAGCACATCTGTGTTATTAGCATTTGTGCTAATTAGCAGTTTATCTATTATTTAGAACATATGTTATTCATCATCTATAAGTATTAGCACATATATCTTATTAGTAGTTCTATGTTGTTAGTAGTGTGTTGTTATTAGCACACCTATTATTAGTCCATTTATGTTATTAGCACAACTTATGTTAGCATATATGTGATCAACACACTTGTGTTAGCATATTTTAGTTCTTCTTTTGTGTTCATTTTGTGCAGGTTTAGTAAGTCTATAAGTTGTGCTCTTTTCTAGAGATAAATGTTTGTCAATGTGTTTTTCAATATGGCCCTTGAGGGGTCCCCTTTAGGGGCAAGGGCCATACATTGACAAACGTTTATGATGGGTTGGTCAATATGGCCCTTAGCCATAAAGGGGACCCCTCAAGGGCCATATATTAGCACAACTTTTAGCATCTCTATTATTAGCATAACTATTGTTAGCATATATCTTATTAGCAAAACTTATGTTAGCATATCGATTATTAGCACATTTGTGTTATTAGCATATTGTTATCTCCATGATCTTATGTTAGCATATTTGTTATTAGCACATTTGTGTTAGAGTGCTAATTAGTGGGTGTTAACATGGATTGTAGTTGTTGCTGACAAGAATTACAGGTGCTGGTAAGAATTGCAGGTGTTAACAAGCACTGCATGTGGTAGCTAGCATATGACAGTTAGAGTGCTAATTAGCAAGTGCTAACAAGCATTGCAGGTGCTAGCAATTGTAGATGCTGGCATGAATTGCCTATGCTAACAAGCACTATATGTGCTAATTAGCATATAACAATGGTAGATGAGAGTGCTAATTAGCAGGTACTAACAAGCATTGCAAGTGTTAACAAGAATTTTAGGTGCTAACAAGCATTGCAGGTGTTGACACGAATTACAGGTGCTAACAAGCACTATTTGTGTTAACTAGCATATGAGAGTGGTAGATGAGAGTGCTAGTTAGCAGGTGCTAACAAGTGTTGCAAATGCTAACAAGAATTGTAGGTGCTAACAAGCATTGCAGGTGCTCACAAGCATTGTAGGTGCTCACAAGCATTGTATGTGCTAATTAGAATATGACGATGACAGAAGAGAGTGCTAATTAGAATATGCCAATTCTAACTAGCAAATGGCAGTGGCAAAAGTGAGTGGCAACCATCTCGTAAGCAACAAATAAGGCGCTATCAAGCACATGAAGTGTTATTTACTAGCATAAGATAGTGGCAACTAGCATGTAAGGTTCTAGCACATCAGGTGCTCATACGTGTCTAACACCTCATGTAGAATTGTAAATCATTCTCTTGTAACACCTCGTGAAATTAGAATTGACTGTATTACTCATGTGCAAATTGTAAATCTTTCCATGTACGCTCTTGTCACATCCTATGGAAGAAGATCATAGGATGTTGCAAAGTGTACTGGGAAAGATTTAGAGTTTCGTACATGTACATGATGCACTTTACTAGATTGTACGTAAGGGTCATCGAGAAGGTGCATCGGGTGCTTGATGTAATTATTTCTGCTAACTCTATTCTGGCAAACATCCTTCTTGTTGGGGGAAACACATGTCTCAGCCTCCCAAAATGAGTGTACAAGTTCCTTTGTTTCGTCAATGATTGGGAAGTGCGAGATCACCTTCGTTTAAGTCCTTGTTATTTAGGTTACGATCAAACCACTTCTTTTGTCATGATTTCTCAACCTTTAAAGCCGGTTTTGTCTAGCTTCTCTAGTTCCACCAGCTTGTCTGTAATAGGATCATCTGTGAGTTGATCCCTTACTGCGATACAGAGGCTGGGGACCATAAACTCCATCGACATAACCGCTTCCATTGCAAAGGCAATATTGAATAGCGTACAATTTATAGTCATTTCATAAGCTATGTGGTATGCCCAAAGAGCAAGGGTGAGCTTATGCTCTCAGTTTGAGCAACTGTCTTCTACTGTGTGTGTCATGGTCATGCACATGGTTTTGTTAGTTCTCTTTGCTTGACCATTAGCCCTTGGAAAGTAGGCTGTAGATTTCTGGTGTATAATTAAAAAATTGGTTTTCAGGAAATCAATGGTTTCATTCAAGAAGTGGATGCCTCTATCACTTACTAATTCCAGAGGACACCCAAATCTCGTAATGATGTTTTCATACAAGAACTTGGCCGTGGTTCTTGAATCGGCCTTTTGAGTGGCCTTAGCTTCTGCCCATTTTGTGAAGTAGTCCGTAGCCACTATAATGTATCGTGCTTGTGTTCCCTTAACTGCTGGACTTATGGGTCCTACAAAGTCTATTCCCCATTTCTCAAAGGGTTTATCAGCAAGAACACCCACAAGGGGTATCTGGTTGGCCTCGTGGGGTATCTTCTCAGTATCTTTGATCGATGGCAAGGATCACAATGCTTCACATATTCTCCTGCATCTTGGAACAACATGGGCCACCAAAGGCTGGCTTGCATAACCTTGCAAGTGGTGATGTCAGCTGCTATGAAATGCCCTCCTACAATCCCAGATTGAGCTTCCTCAAGAATATCTAAGAATTCATCTTCCCTCATGCACCTTCTCATGATGCCGTCCTTGTTCAATCTATAAAGTTGGCCGGCTATATCAATTGATATGGTGCAGAGTCTTTAAGGAGATTACATGCCTTGTCTATGTTCAAGTGCTTGTTTATGGGAAAGTTGGTGGTCAACAAGTGTCCTACCTCCTCAGCTCACTGTGGAATAAGATCGATTAAGAAGAGTGGGGCATTGGGAAGGTCATCATCCACTCCAGTGGGTGGCTCTCCGTTGGTGATCCACCATAAAATGGGTCTTTCCTTTGTGGACCACAACTGTGAAATCAAACTCCAATAAAATCAGCATCCATCTTGTGATGCGTCCAGTCATGCATGGTTTGGTCACTAGATAGAGTAGTGCCTAGTGGTCAATGAAAAAGATGAATTTGTTTGCCAATAAATAATGGAAAAACTTCTTCACGGCATAAACCATACCAAGGTCTTCTCTCTTCGTGTTAGTATAATTGGTTTCGACATCATTAAGTTGGCAACTTAGTGGAAGCACGTTAACTCACTCAAAACAGCATGTCCATGGACAATGCTTAGAAAGCACCATTGAATAGCACATTTTGAAGTGAGCAAAAATGTGAATGTCAGTTACAATTTCAGCCCCCACGTCGATTGTCTCTCTCTCTCTCTCTCTCTCTCTCTCTCTCTCTCTCTCTCTCTCTCTCTCTCTCTCTCACACACACACACACACACACACACACACACACACACACACACACACACACACACACACACACACACACACGTGCACGTGCGTGCACACACACACACACACACACAGAGGTAACATCTTCCTCTTGCCTGCTCCATCATGAGGATTCAATGTCCATTCGACATTGCAATATTCTCTCTCATGTGGACTGTGTCTCGCTCTCCCTCCCTCCCTCTCTCTTTGTCTCTTCAAAAGACACATTGAAGAGGTAGCTACGCTGCCACACCCTCCAACACATTGCAATAACCAGACAAAGCCCAGGGAATGGAACATCGCAGAGTAAGGGGCAACAAACCACTCTCCAAGGGATGCACTCCTACAGGATGTGATCCTACAAGTGACCTTTCTTGAAGCCTTGGTAAGCATGCTCACCATAGTCACAACAAATGGTGCCCCCTTATCTATTTTGCCTGCTAAAATTGTTGAACATTTTGTGAAGGTTTAGCTACCATGAATCATATTTATATTCCCATCAAAGAAAAATAAAATGTTTGGACCATCTTTGCATGCTCTTGCAAGGCAAAAAGAAAAAGCCCACAATTGGACTTTCGCACTGTTCAATCTTCCATTACACTTTGAGAGAAGATATGTTGTAACGTATAGCCAATGCATAGTTCTAATCTCCCTAATGGTTAAGGAGGAGGTGTGTACCACACTTCATAATATAGAGTTGTCATTGTTTTTTAAAATCAAAAGCCTCGGCTCATATAGACTTCTATGTAGGTACATTGATTGTCTACTATGGGAGCCTCATAATAGAGACAATTCGGCCATTTTTATAGTTTATATATATGTTGTAACAAATTGGAGGAAACTCAAAAAGTATGCAACAAAGAACTTAAAATTTGAGTGGAGGAGGCGATATAATAGATCCCAACTTAGGAGCACTAGATGTATGCAATAAGTTGCAAGCACACTTCACCAGATCTTGATGCTTCCACTTGTTCTTTCCTTTTTGGTCTTTGGATTATGGAGCTGATTCAAAATGATGTATGGGTTCTTGGTTGATATTGTTCATCGTTCAAAGCATTACTTAGTTTTAGCCTCAGGGGGTTCACCTCAAAAAAATTTAGTGTACCACGTGTAGTCTTAATTCAACTTTTTAAAAATTTATAATAGGATTACAATAATAGGAGGGGTTTTTAATTCAACTTTAGAAAAAAATCACTTATTTCATAAGTAGAGAGGGGTGTTTTTATTGGTGGGAAAATTTTAGTTGAGGGGTTTTCTCAATACCCCTTGAACGCATGTAATACATAGGGTTTCTTAGTAGTGCATGCCCTAAGGTTTTAGCTTGCAGTTAATTGCAAGTTTGGGGTTTACTTTTGAGTAATCAAAGAGGTGAATCAATGCAAGGCAACAAGGAAAGATCCATTGAACCCAAAAAATGGGACAAAATTATAAGGGAATATGAAGCTACAAAGAAAAGACAGCAACGGGCAAGAGACAAGTGCAAGAGGGAGGCTATTGTACATGGACTTGATGACTTGTAGAAACAGAGGATTATTAACGAAACAATGAAATTATTTATTGACATGATGACTGGCATGGGGCAAAAATGAGGACTGAACTTTTCAATGCAATATTTCAACATCCTCAAGTGCAAGCCCTTCGTGACCCTTCATCAAGAGAAATAAATGACGTTCAAGCATGCCTCATAGACAATGTTCATAGTACACTAGCCATTGTGAAGCAACCTTCCAAAGATGAGTTATTTTTAAGAAAGGTGCATTGACTATGCTAATGACCTCAAATCAGGGCAGGTCTCAAGAGTACTTCAAGTGCCCAGGCATAGCTTGTATGAGGCAAGTTCAAGAGTGTATGCTCAGATTGATGATGGTAAGGGACTATTCAGGGACTCTTCTCATTGGCTACATGTTGGAAGCAACATCAACATAAGCTAAAGTATAAGGGTATGGGACCCTACAGAGTGGTGGAAACTACTCCACAAGGCTCATGCAGAATCACCACACAAGATGGATTAATGGTAGCAAATTGAAATGATACTACGCTCCACTCACCCTCTTAACACTTCAAGCCATCCATAGGGAGAAGGAACTAAAGGCTAAAGTGGCAAAGATGAAACACGAGGCCATAGTTGAGGCACGCAAGGTAGGAGAAACTTAAAATTAAGGCTCCAATGACCATTTGTAAGGCAACCCTGGTGCGGGTCGATTCCTCTAAAACTTTAACGATCGATCCTACCATGTTGCCCATCAAATTGTAGGTTTTCCCCTATCAATCATATTTAGCCAAAGCTTTGGTGGATCCAAGGGCAAGCCATAACTTCATCTTGCAAGAGGTATGTGAAATCTTTAAGGACATAGATCTTAATCTCACCTCTGCGATTATGAAAATAGTAAATGGTGACAGGGTAGCTACACTTGGTTATATGGATCTATACGCTAATGTTGGTAGCCATCTTGTGGCTAGCCATTTCTATGTAATGCCAACAAGAGCCTCAGATGAGCAAGTGATCTTGGGTAGGACATGGTATTGGGCAGCCAACTGCCAGACTGATTGGCACACATGGACTGCCTCTTTGATGAGTGATGGTCAACCTCAGTGATTCCCTTGTGTAGGGACTTCAATGAAGCAGGTCAAAAAGGGAAAGAAGCCACCAATCAAGACGGAGGCATCATCATCTTTCTCTACCATGATCGACACAATGAAAGGGAAGGTGCCTGCCTTATCGGTGCGTACATCCCCCCAAGTTGTTACCATCAAAGCTCCAACAATGACTATCAAATCACCAATACAAAAATTGACGTGAACCTCAACATGGGCTCCAAGGCAAGTCACCTCTGTTATTGCTTGTCAAACAACTCTCATTCCACAAGAGAAAGGCAGTTAGCAGAGTAGTCACCTAGAGCGGGTCCCCACAAAGATACTTCAGACCCAACAATACTACGAGGGGGAGGAGTATGTTTGGATCCCCAGACTCTGACCTCTCCAACCCTCTTCTCTTCCACCCCTTTTGCCTACTCTACAAGTACCCCCTCAATCCAAGACCACAAGTACAAAGGCAGAGCAGAAGACAAAGACCAACACCTAGACCCTGTCAACAACGAACACATTACGAATGGGTCCGCAAAAGGTTGCTATAGGCTTAGGGCTACTATGAAGGCAATGCATACATTTGGGTGCCTAGGGAACGCCATATGAATCTTAAGTCGTTAGTAGCTTCCCAACCAGAAGAGACCTCTTGCCTTCCAACAAAGCAAGAGCATCCACTGATAAACCTCAAGGCATCCCAAGCCTCCACAAGTGATACTAAGGCAATAGTGACACAACAACCTTTCTCTAAAAGTGAGGTAGTGACACAAGAACCCGTTGCCCTACTAAGAGGGACATTAACACGTCTCCACTCCTTATGGACCCTCGAGTAATTTCCCTCCATAGTCAAGTAGTGGTACCACAATAACCCATCCCAAAAACGAGGGAGGACTGCTTCTTTGACACACAACTCAAAAGGAAAGGCGAAGGTGACACCCCATTGGGTCCCCATAAAGGGCATCTTAAACCCTTACCTTCCCTCCAATGAAGGACTCACACTTAGCTAGGTAGCCCCACAAGAACCTACCATGGCTAATGTCACTTTGCTTCCCAGAGACCTGTACGCCTGCACTTGAGTACTTTCTTCACAAACATCCATAGTTCACACTCACAACAGTTTCATTGAAACATATTAGGTGAAAATAGAGTGTGAGGGTGTAGGTGAAAATAGGTTGTTGGGGACTAGGTGAAAATCCATAGTCCTTGGTTAGGTGAAAATAGCTAGTCCTTGGTCAGGTGAAAATAGTTGCAACCCTTAGGTGAAAATAGCACCACAAAGTGTCCATGTCAAGGGAGGATTATACAACATAAAAATCAAGTCCCGGCTTTAAGGTTAAAGGCACATTTGCTAATGCCACGCCTACTAAAACAACGACTGAATAAAGCAACAACTTGTTATCCTAGGTGATTATCAACGATGACTGCCAATGCCACAGGTTTAACGTCACGTGTGGCTTTAGCTAATGCTACAACCTGTAGCATTACTAATGCCATGAGTTGTAGCATTAGCTGGATGCCTATATATACAGTCCCCTGCTCATTTTACACCCTGCTTTAACAGTTGCACCCACCCCTTGCCAAAATTTCTAAACAATTTCCCAAGCCTCCTAACTTCCACAACATCTGATTTCCACCTCCGAATGTCATTTGACCCCTCCTGATCACCCCAATATTCTGAACTCTTCACATTTGAAGAAATGGCCTTTGCTTTCAGCTTTGACTCTCTTTCTGAAACCAACACCCTGCCCCCTTCCACAATTGCCTCTTGATCCCGTACCCTCTCCGTCACCCTTCTCAGCCAGATGGAAGATAAGAATCCCACCCCATGACCAGAAACATCAAACCAACAATCAACCACTTGCACAAATAAGAAGAGAAAGCTCGAGAGCCCGACAATAATAGACCAATTTGCAGAATACACAATACAGGTTATGAGTCTCTCACCTCTGGGTGCCGACTAGCTCTCGAGGGTTTCACCTCAAAAAAAATTAGTGTATCACGTGCATTCAAAAGGAGGGGTATTTTAATTCAACTTTTCAAAAAAACTAGTGTACCACATGCATTCAAAAGGAGGGGTTTTTTAATTCAACTTTTCAAAAAAATCTAACATGATTACAATAACAGGAGGGGTTTTTTAATTCAACTTTTGGAAAAAATCACTTAGTTCATAAGTAGAGAGGGGTGTTTTTAATGGTGGGATACTTTTAGTTGAGGGATTTTTAAAATACCCCTTGAACGCACGTGATACATAGGGTTTCTTAGTAGTGCACCCCCCAAGGACTGGCTGCAGTAAGTGAATGGCCTGGTCATTCATTCAAGGATCAGAGTGGAAGCCATCGACTTCATAATGTATTACCACAATGCTGCTACATACAAGGCCCTCTGTGACCCCAAAGTGGTCCCCTACCTTCAGGAAATGGGCCTTAAACCATTGGCAGATCGACTCCCCTATCACCTGGACCTCACCTTGGTCTCACAATTTATCCACAACTTCAACGATACAAGTCGAGGATAATGTGAAACTCTTGAGCATTGATAGTGTTTGAAGTGCTCTAGGCCTCCCTATCATCAAAAACTCCTACATCGAATACAAGCAAATGGACAAATGGATGACATGAGTGATGGAGTATACCCCTCACCAAAGTTGAATTGGTGGACCGGTACAACATAGTCATGCCCAATATCTTTCTCCACCTGGCATACTCGCAACATTACGTCGATAACTGGGCATATTATTTCTACGGGGAAATTTTGAAGATGTGTGTACACAGCCAACATAAAGTTGGCAACCCGATGCTGATGATGCTGCTCCTCCACCACATGTTTGATCCATAGCTTCCACAAGGTTTTGGCCATGCCGATCGATCCGGCGCAAGTTTGACAGGAAAAGTGACCCCCACCGTGACTCCAACACCACGAAAGCCCAAGAAAGAAAAGCCAAAGACACAACAACAACAAGCAGACCTTCCCACGCGACAGGCTCTTGAAGCTTGCTGAAGGTTGCCGAAGACGAGCGCATGTGCTAGGAACAAGAAAAGAAGCCAAAGAAGAATGAGAGCAGCAAGTGGCACGCCAAGATGTTTCAGTGCCACCCATTGACAATTCCTCCTTCCCCATTCCAACTATTCAGTCTCCCCCATCTGCCTCACAACTCCCTCTCAAATCCTCCCAGCCTCCCACAATTTTGGCAAGAAGCTTTCCAGGCTGCTACCTTTTGCACCTTCGACGCTTATGGCATCTTTGATGGGTTCCTCAAAGCACACCATGACAATCCTCTTGAAGCATCTCATCATGAGGCTAAAACCTTGACAACCATGGTGGCCATGTAAGAGGATTCACAGGTGCTGATGCAACGGAAGACCAAAGACACTTTCACAAAAGTAACCATCTAGAGAAAATGTATAAGGATGAAGTGGCCAAATGAAAGATGTTGGAAGTTGCAAGCGACATAGTCATGAAGGAAGCCTACAAGTCCAAAGTGCAAGTGGACGACCTCGAGATGCAACTAGCCATAGAAAGATCGAAGTCTGAAGCCTTAGAAGAAAAATACAAACAACTTCAGCATCATCAAGCCCAACTCGACACACAACACATCGAAGCTCGCTACCAAGTAGCAGAGACCTAGTCTCAACAATAGGCTACACAAATTGATAGCCTCCATAAGCTACTACCGGAGCAAAAGGCCAAAAATCTTTGACTTCAAATGCAGCCGCAAAGCCAAATAGCCAGAACCCCTACAAAGTTTGAGGATTCGGAGCAAGAGGAGAATTTATGGCCCTTCTTGCTGCTGCCACGCACACATCCACCCTCGCCCTCACCGCCCGCACAATCTCCAACACACACACCTTCCTCCACCACATCATCATAACCGCCATCACACAACACCACATAGCCCTTTTTTATGCCATCCCATCCTCCCATTTTTACCTCCTTCTCCGCCGTACTCCTTTGAACCTCTAGCCTATTTTGGTAATGTCCTACTTCCATGAGGACTTACTACTTCAATAGGATACATACATTTTGTCACTCCCACACCACCCAATTGTCTACAATTTTTATGGGTGGTGCTTACTTATAAAAGATTCCACATAGTTTCTTGTTGATGACACCCTTCTAGATTTATCCCGACCTAACTCCTTGCCCGCCGTTCCCTATAACCAAAGTCTAGTCCAAGCTTCCATCAATTGGATACAGGCTCTGGGATGGATTGAGGCCGAATATACACATAACTACCTTCTAGCCTATAACTCTACCTGCTACCACCCCTGCGGCATCATCATTCTCTTTAACAACATCATAACTGCTCTTCAAAATATGCTTCAAAATGGGTTTGACTAGTTTGATGATATTCATGTCACCTATCCGCAACCCCCAGATGAATAAACCTCCAGCCTAGCCCATGCAACTTTTGATTCTACCCACCCACCCCCTGATAATCCCCCTAGTACGTACCCTAACAATCTAAGTCCTTCTTCCACTAACCCTCCCTCCGATCCAAACCCTTCCTCTTCCACACAACCCAATTGACACACACACACACACACCAACGGCATGCAGCAGTAAGGGTCAGCATCACAACATGATGCTGATGCTCAAGAAGACTCAATGAAGTGGTATAAGATGTTACGCCCCATGATGTTTTCATATGATCTCACAATTCCCGACAATGAAGAAGATGCCCTCTCCGACGATGAAGGTCCACAACAAGAGGATGGTTGCCCATTCCCAGAGCAAGTCCCCAACCACAACACTTGCTTTGAGAACATCACATCGTTCCAAATGGTCGAGGACATAATCGATGTCAACTGCTGGAAGGACAAGCTCCTTAGTTTTGATTTGAAACTCATGGATGTTATGGAGGTCCGCATCCCTCACCGAGGTCATTCGAAAAAGCTTTCGACAATGGCAGTGTTAGCATCCTCGCCACACCCGTGGTGGCTATGTCCAACCATCTTTCAATATCATCCCCACCTCCAAAGAACAAATGGGTGTTCAACTACCATGGAGGATCCAATTTTTGAAGCTGCTTGCTTTTTGGTGCACCTACTGCTATTATGCAGGCCCGCTACACAGAGTAAACCCCACACATATGCCCCTTCGACAGTGGTGGTCCTGGAGCCAATTTTACGAGCTACAGAAGGAAGACTCAATTATAAGATACAACTTCCCCTAGCTCAATTTTTCCCCCAGAGCTTCGTCCGTGAGCCTCGCCACCCAACTGGAAGAAAGTTAACAAGACCTTTGCTACCGTCCCCTGTGGTGGCGACCATGCACGTTTTTTGGCTTTTGATCATTTTGTTGTGAGACATCTCGGACAAATCAAATCTGCCTGTCTGCTATAGCTATCTATGACAAGAAAGTAGATGTGGCAACTCAATTGATCTCAAACTTGATGTACATACTCTTGTATTTTTTATCTTTCAAATGACCAAACTCGTAGCAAAGAAAAATTGAAGTGTTATTGCAAACCACATTCTGTTAATTGTTGGTATTGAAAATTGTGTCTTAGTGTCAGTATATACCTTTACTGGTAGCATTAACAACCTTTCCCATGTCTCTTTCTTTCAACCCAACCCTATAAAAGTGAATTGTTTCATTTCGCTACATTTGTTCACTTAGTATTAAAATGCCAATAAAAAGGAGTTTGCTACGCTACTCCCCTCTACTTTGTTAGAGTTTTGTGTGTTTTTGTTTTCACCACATGCTACATCTGAACAAAAAACATTGCTTAAAATGACACTTGCGTGCTAACTAAATCCTGAGTTGATTGTGGCAACCAATGGAAACTCTTCACCCACCAACAAAAAATTCTTCATCAAGAGCTAAACACAGAAAGGTACTCAAACCACTTATGATCAAAACACCATAAATTTAGTAGTGTATGTATCTTTAGACCTCTAGTATTCAACAACAACAACCTACAAAAAATGAGTATGTGCTTTAAGAAGTGTCATCAAAGCTTTGAATGCTCAATGATAGTGTTGCCACCTGAATCTTCTTTCATTTCACAACGATTCCCTATTTTTGGCTTATCGTAGGTAGCATTAGTAATCGTTTGTTCTCTTGAAAACGAAAAGTCTCGAATTTGTTAATCTTATTTATTTCATTGGGTGTGTGTTAATGACTCCCCAAATAAGGTTGAGCATCACAAGCCCTCATTGATGAGCGTCGACATGTGTTGATGAGTTTTTGGTTGCAAGCCTCTTAGGGCCTTTGAATCCTTGCAAAGAGGGATTTGCCACACCCAACATGGTTTCTAGCTTCTTGAAAGTGCTTGACAGTTGTCTACACATCTTCTCCTCCCTTTAGCCTTGCACCTCTCCTCCTCCTCCTCCTCCTCTTCTCTTGCCTCTCCTCTAACTTGCCTTGCCAAGCCTCTCGAATATGGACCTCGCATACCCTTTCTCCCCTTCCCCCCTCTATTTGAGATGCATATCCTTTCTCCCCTTCCCTTCTCATGCAATCATTTGGGACATTGGGAATGATTTTCTCCTATGGATATGTGCGTCGCTATCGCCTTTGGATCGTGTGGGTTGTAATATTGTAACAATGGACTTCCAAGTGCTTTAGATGATTCCGTAATGTTGACGAGCGCTTCATCTCAATCAAATGTGAGTATAAGTCTCCTTCACGTCGACAGTTCTTGCATACCACCGTTCCCTTCACTTCTCCTCACCCTACCATTCCTTCTGTTATTATCAGCCAAAGAGCAATCTTCCGGTCGCATGTTTCTTTTCGCTAATGCGTTGTGTTTTGTAAGACACATAGAGGAAATACAGGAGGCATTGTGATAATAGGTTCTACTTTGCAGACTCTACATGTTTGTGTGACCTACTGCTACTACAACTCTTCAAAATGTCTTTCCAGCCTACTACTATTGCAGCCCGTCAAAATGAATAGCTCTACTTAGGCCCATGGCCGCCCCAGCTGCTCCTACCACCTTCCTGGTTGTTACGATATGATCTATGATCCTGTTTGCTGAGGGACACAGTACCTGCTTGGATGTCATCGTTTGTGCTTCCCCTTCTTTTAGGCACACGCCGATGGTCAGCTCCGCATTCGTGTTTCCAAGGTTCATGGCACATGACTCTATCAGATATGTCTGCTCTGAACCTACTGCTATTGCGTAGGGCTTGGGTTCTCACTAGATTTTCCATCTCCTTTTTTAGGCAGGACTTTTGAATGATAAGACTAATATCAAGGTGAGCCTTTTGAATGATAAGAGTAATATCATTCGCCTTGTTTCCTCGACATGTTTTACGAAAATGTTTATTGTGCTTCTAATATTAACATTTTCCTATTTTGCATGTAAATTTTTTAGCACTGAACAACCATAAAGACATGCTCAGAAATGAGCGAAATGATTACAAAGACCTTGTATAACGAGTTCAATCCCTCCTGCAACATCAAGCATCCCTTTGTTGCTTATGGCTACGGATGTCTATGGCTACAAATGCACCAAAACATGGATGGAGGGTTCTTGAAAAGTTAAGTTATTAAGAAGACAAGGATGGAGGGTTGTTGCGGAGTAGGCTTCCGTAAGAGGGTAACACTACTACACAGGGATCCTATTGCGACGTTTACATACCGACATTTAGCACCCGCTTAGCGTTAATCGTCGGTATAAAAAGCGGGTTTCTTAAATCATCGCTATATAGCGACTGTTACTAAAAGTCGCTATATAGCAACTTTTGTAAAAGTCGCTATATAGCGACACTGATACAAAATATTATAGCAACGCTTTTACAGAGAGTTTTTTTTTTTTATAGGCCTTAAAAGTTAGTTTTTTTCAATGATAAATTTTTTTAAATTTTCATACATGTTTGAGCTCATAGAGAATAAAAAAATGAGAGCATGTACATCAAGCCTTTGAAGCTCATATATTTATGTCCAAGTTTGAGATGAGAAAAATCAAATAAGAGCATTTACATCAACTGTTTCATCTTGAGTCAAGTCTAAGGTGCCAAGCAAGTCTATCTCCAAATCTATACTGAGTTGATCTCCTATATCATCATCGTACTCTAGCATCGTACGTTCACCTAAAAGTATTTGATCATCTTCTTCAATAAAGCTTAAGTGTGGTGATTGATCTTGATGATTGTTGTCTTCTTCATCAATATCGTGATCTCCATCCTCCTCCCGTGCGATGTCATTATGCGCATCTTCCTCTTGGCTCATATGGTGATCTACATCTTCTTCGCTAGATTCATCAATTGGATCCGGCATTGGTAGTGGCATCTCCATATCCACATCTCGATCTTCAAAAATTTGCTTACTTCGTGGTGCAACTTGGATCACGTACCACCATCTTGGATCAGAACGATCCGGATGAAAAACCACCTATATTGAAGATGGGTGCCAAATGTCGTCAATTATATATATGAAATTATGCTCAAGTACATGTATCAATGAACTTTAAAAATGAAAGCTTCGACTAATTAAATCATTAGTATGCACCTGCTCACAGTGCTCGAGAAGAACAAAAGTATCACTTTCATCGGTCCAATGTTTGGTGGAGGCTATTGCAAAGAGACCGCTACTATCTTTTCTCACTGTTGCATGGGGACCGTTGTAAGTAGTTCTAAACCATTTTACATCAAGAATGAAAATAGTAAATCGTCTTAAATCAATTTCATAGATGTCGCGTATGGTTCCACAATAATCCAACTATGAGGAGAGAAGATTGGGATCTGAAGCACTTGCTCGGCTATCTTGTGTGAAGTTAGCCATGACTCCACAATCATACGTGACTCTCTTTGAATCGATGCGTTCCACGTGAAAATGTCATCCATATGACCATAATGTACTTTACTTTTTGTACTGTAAAAGTGCATCATTAAAACAATGAAGATGCATCTATTTTATAGCATATATTGCCACAAATAATTACTTAATTATGTCAAGAGGTAAGAAACTTACATGCACCATACATCCAGATGATAACTCTCACTCGCGCTCGTTTATTGTCTCTCCATCACGTTCGGCTTTACGTAGAGCCAGTTGTAGCCAATCAAGTGACATGTGAGTAGGGAGAAGAGCCAGATCTCGTGGATATGGTTGTGATCGCCTGTACATTACTTTGAATCTCGTCCTTGCATTTATTCTTTCTGCTTTGGCCACTTCATATCTCTCAATCCACTTCTGCATCTCATGGCTATTGAGGATACAAAACTTACTGAATTTCTCCATTTGCTCTTCGCTCATCTTTCTTTCAATCCCTTTTCCTTGGGGAACCTCACCAATGATGCGATCATCATCCTTGTTGTGCCAAGCTTGCAGCATATCAGGATCCGTGGATGCAAGAAACTCTGTGATATATACTAATGACTCTTGCACAAGCCATCCCTCTGCCATGCTTGCTTCCGGTCTTGCTCTTTGTCTTACAAACCCCTTTAAAGTTTTCATAAACTGCTCGAGAAAAACCATCCATCGACTATGAATGGTACCTGCTATAGCCACCTCATCAACTATGTGCACAAGCAAGTGGACTTGAGTTGTCATAATGCTCGAGGGAAAGTGCTTCTCAAGCAAGCATACAGCTTCGATGGATTCCACACTAGCCTTCTAGATGCTCGATATAAAGATCTCTTTTTGAGATATCCACCTATTTCACATGTCCATGCATATGTAAGATATTTGAGATATCCACCTATTTCACATGTCCATGAAGAAAATACATAATGCGATTTGATAGTAAGCATACCTCACAATACCACAGATCTTGAATATAGCATTTCTAACATCTTCTTGTAAGCACCCTTTTATTGTAATTGGGAGGATGAACTATCAAAGCAACAATGAAGTCATGTCAACAATATAACATAATAATAATTACGCTAACGCATCATGATTATCG
This sequence comes from Dipteris shenzhenensis, assembly GCF_047967505.1. Taxonomy (NCBI): domain Eukaryota; kingdom Viridiplantae; phylum Streptophyta; class Polypodiopsida; order Gleicheniales; family Dipteridaceae; genus Dipteris; species Dipteris shenzhenensis. The sequence continues at coordinate 60,775,358 of NC_141598.1, forward strand.
ATACACTAATTCTACTTAGAATACCTGTAAGACCTTGTGCCAATCATGGGACTTGAGGCCACTAAGCTTATTGTCCTTTGAAAATGCTCCTTTCAAGCAACGCATGTACCCTATCGGTGCTTGAAAAGAGGCAATGTTTGCCTTGACCGCTGCCTCCTCCCTCGTAGAGAGGATCCACGTTGCTTTCGGGAGGACAACTTTTCCCGAAGCATGCAATTGGGGCCACAAACGAGACATCCTATTCATAGCACGCAAGTCTTCTCGCACTTCTCTCGAGTCCTTGGAACCAACCAAGTGTGCCCAAATAGTGTGCCCAAATAGTAGCCCCCACATTCTTGAAGATATGCATGGAATCCAAGAGATGATTGATTTGTAACTGACCTCAATAAGGAAGCTCGTGAAAGATTGATAGCCTCTTCATACAAGAGGAGGCTCCTCTCCATTCACCCTCCAAGCTTGAATCCAATCACTTGCCTTCAAATATGATGGTGGTGGATCAAGCTGACCTCCACATGCGAGATGGTCGAGTGGAAGGTATCGAGCATGACCTTCATAAACATTTTTCCTCATATGTTTGGAGTAGCATGCAAGCGATTTCACAGCCGGTCCACAAACAGGACAAGCATGGTACCCACTTGTAACAAGTCGTGCACGCGTGCATGAATGTGTTAGTACAAGACATGCGTGCAAAAGAGAGTAAAAAAAGCATAATCCCTCATTGTACATGTAAAGACACAACCACATACCTGCGCACTCTCCATATCCTGGGTAGTCATGCATGGTCCACATCAAGATACCCCTGACCAAAATATCATTGGTATGTCTAGGAGCTCTGGAAATATCAAAGACCTGCACTCCTCTCCATAATATCTGTAACTCCTCTATCAAAGGTGCCATGTACACGTCCATGTTTTTTGCCTTATACTTTCTTGGCACAAGTAGTGCAAGCATGAGGTGTCCCTTTTTTATTGTTAGCCATGGTGGGATATTGTAATTCACCATGACTATGGGCCATGTCGACCAAGATGTCGAGCGTAACCCGAAAGGATTTATGCCGTCCATGGCTAGCCCAAGATGTAAGTTGCGTGGCTCCCTCGCAAAGTCCGGCCACTGATTATCTATGTGCTTCCAAGCTGCACAATCTGTGGGAATCCTCAATGTGTGATCAGTGGACCGATGAGATGCATGCCATGTCATCAACTCCGCTATGGATTTGCATCGGAACATGCGTTGTATTCTTGCAATGATGGGAAAGTGTCTCAAGACCTTTACCGGTATCCGCTCACCCTGCAAGTCATCTCTATATCATTGTTCCCCACACTTTGGACAACTAGCAAAATCTCCATGCTCACGACGAAAGAGAATACAATCATTACGGCAAGCATGGATGGTATCATAATCCATACCCACCATTGTTAGCATCTTTTTTGCTTCATCTCTTGATGCGGGCATGGTATTTGGTGCAGGCAACATCTTCTGGAGCAACCTATGACAAAGACAATATCCAAATGATGATTCTCAAAACAAACAATATCCAAATAATGAGTCAAATTAATGCAAGGGCTAACCTCATTAAGGCCGAGACACTTGTATCCGACCACCCATACTGTACTTGTAGATTCAAGATTGAGAGACAAGCACGTAGTTTAGACATCCTAGCACCCTCGTACAATTGTGTTGATTGCAACTCTCGCATTTTGACCTCAGACTCTGACATCACACGTGTACGTGGGATGTAGTGCCCCTAAAAATGGAATCCATCATGTCGACCATACCCTCGTCGTCATCCGGTAGACTATAGTCTTGCTGAAAGTGAGAAGGTATATGTGTACCCTCGTCACCCTCCTCATCCTGTTTTAAGATTTCGTGTAAATATAAGATCTTCTATTTCCTGGTATACAATAAGATTGCGAACTTAAATAGCTTTGACTTACCGATGGTCCATCAACATGTGCAACACCAATGGGGGGTACTGGTTCCGGCTCCTCCCCATACATCCGCAAGTGGCGCATGATAATACGACGTTGATGTCGTACTTCTCGCTTGCAATGAGTGCAATGACAGTATAACCTCTCCGTAAGCCACTTCGTGCTCCCGGGCATTGGCACATCATCGGACGAGCTTCCACTTGTCCCTTCCATCTACACTTATAAAATCTTAACATAAGCATGAAGAGGAGATATTAACAGTTATAAAATAGCATGTTTGAGCTTCTTTTGATGCCACATCAAAAAAGTGACTGTAAGCATCGCTATATAGTGACCTTTTGCTCTGTTTTGTCGCTATATAGCGACGTTTTTAATTAAAATTATCGCTATATAGCGATGAATAAGCGTCGCTATATAGCGACGCTGTGGTTTAAAACCCGAAACGCTAATTGCGCGGCGTTTTCTTCATACTATTCCCTAATCTCTCAAGCAAGCAAGCCAATATCTCCTCCCACCTATTTTCGACGACCTCCCACCTATTTCAAGCAACCTCCCACTATTTTCCACTCCTCACCCTTCTCCTACCTCTTGTACTCCCTCTCTATCCTTTTCCCTCTTTGGTTTCTTGAAAGGAAGTTCTTCAAGAGGTGAGTTTGTTTCAACAATGTAGGTTGTTTGTTTGTTAGCTTTAGTTTTGTGAGTGCTTCTTCTTGTATTGCTAAACCTGTAAACTAGTTTTCATGCTTGTTTTGAAAGTATTGAAACCAAAAATGAGATTTCAAGAAAGAAAGAAAACTCACCTCTTTTTTCTGTATTTCTCTTCCTTCTCTTTCTCCTTGTCTCCTCAATCTCCTCCTTTCCTTGTCTCCTTAATCTCCTCCCTTCAAGAAGTTGCTTTTGTAATCTCCTCCTTCCTCTAACATCTTATTTGAAAAAATGGGTTGTTTTTTCTCTTTTGTAGGGCCAGTCCACTACACCGAGCAGGACATACTATTTCAGGTAAGTGCTTCCTCTTTTTTCCATTTATTATTTTTGTTATTTGCATTGGCTTGCAACTAGCGCCTTAAGCGCTAGCTGCAGTGATGGGCATAGGAACCCTCTCTTCCCCTCAAACTCTTTCCTTCTTCCCCCTTCTCTTATTCTCTTTTTTCCCCCTTCTCTTTTTTCCCTCTTCTCTTATTCTCTCTTTCCCCCTTCTCTATTTCCCCCTTCTCTCTTTTCCCTTCTCTCTTTCCTTTCCCTCTTATTCTCTATTTCTGCATAGCATGAGAGCATGAGCTTCTCTCTTTCCTCTTATGCTTCTCTCTTTCCCTTCTCTATTTATGCTTATGCATGAGCTGATGCGGAAATAGAGAATGAGAGAAGCATAAGCTCATGCTTATGCTTCTCTCATTCTCTATTTCCGCATAAGCTCATTCTCTATTTCCGCATAAGCTTATGCTTATGCTTCTCCCATTCCCCCTTCTCTCTTTCCCCCTTCTCTCTTTCCCCCTTCTCTCATTCGCATAAGCTCATGCTCATGCATGAGCATAAGCATGAGCTTATGCTCATGCATGAGCATGAGCTTATGCTTAAGTTTCCCCCTTCTTTATTTCTCTATTTCCGCATAAGCTTATGCTTATGCATGAGCTTATGCGGAAATAGAGAATGAGAGAAGCATAAGCTCATGCTTATGCTTCTCTATTTTCGCATAAGCATAAGCATAAGGTCATGCATAAGTTTCCCCCTTCTTTATTTCTCTATTTCCGCATAAGCATAAGCATAAGCTCATGCTTATGCTCATGCATGAGCATGAGCTTATGCTTAAGTTTCCCCCTTCTCTATTTCTCTTTTTCCGCATAAGCTTATGCAGAAATAGAGAATGAGAGAAGCATAAGCTTATGCTTCTCTCGTTCTCTATTTCCGCATAAGCTTATGCTTATTTCTCTCATTCCCCCTTCTCTATTTCCCCCTTCTCTCATTCGCATAAGCTCCTGCTTATGCTCATGCATGAGCATGAGCTTATGCTTAAGTTTCCCCCTTCTTTATTTCTCTATTTTCGCATAAGCTCATGCTTATGCTTCTCTCATTCTCTATTTTCGCATAAGCTTATGCTTATGCTTCTCTCATTCCCCCTTCTCTCATTCGCATTGCTTATGCTAATGCTTAAGCATAAGCATAAGCATAAGCTCATGCTTATGCTCATGCATGAGCATGAGCTTATGCTTAAGTTTCCCCCTTCTTTATTTCTCTATTTCCACATAAGCTTATGCTTATGCATGAGCTTATGCGGAAATAGAGAATGAGAGAAGCATAAGCTCATGCTTATGCTTCTCTCATTCTCTATTTCCTCATAAGCTCATTCTCTATTTCCGCATAAGCTTATGCTTATGCTTCTCTCATTCCCCCTCATCTCTTTCCCCCTTCTCTATTTCCCCCTTCTCTCATTCTCTATTTCCGCATAAGCATAAGCATGAGCTTATTGTCTCTAACTCTTATTCTCTATTTCCCTCTTCTTCCTCTTCTCTTTCCTTTCCCTCTTCTTTCCCTCTTTCCTTTCCCTCTTCTTTCCTTTCCCTCTTCTTTCTTCTTGCCTATGCCTATGCTTATGTTTGTTTTTTTGTTTTTTGTTTTCGTGTTTGTGTCTATGTTAGACATGGGATCACATCGCTCATCCGATGAGTACAGATAGCCTCACAGGAGGAGAGCTCACGATCTATATGCTCCAGAGGACTTTGATTCCTCTCAGGCGACTACCCTGAGGACTACCCCTGGTCCGACTCCTCTCGGACCTAGCACTACGACTACCCCTGGTCCGACTCCTCTTCCACATAGCACTGCAACTACCCCTTGGGGAACTCCTTTGCTAGCCACGCATGGCTTTGTCGGGAGTCCCGACGAGTTTGTAGCGCAGATGAGCGATGAGGAGGCAGCGAGATTCTTCTCTCTGCTCTCTTAGAGGACCTCAGCAATTCCCTCCCCTACACCGATGGGTGGACGTACTGCCCAGCCATCCCCTCGCGCCCCTTCGATTGCAGGATCATCACCTGCGCATGCCTCTCGCAAGGGAAGGAAGAGTAGGATGGGTGGCTCATGTTGTGCTGACTCGGGAGATGTAGACGAGTCAGCACACTCATGCTCCTTTAGGCCTCCACTTGGTCCGGAGACACAGTATCAGTTAGGTCCCTTTCCCTCTCCTACTCACACTGCTACTCCTCGCTCCGGAAGCGCTCACGCAACTTCCACTCCTTCAAACTCTGCTACCATCAGTCCTCCTTACTCATCAGGGGATCTCTCCTATCAAATCACATCTGCCGGAGAGATAATAGAAGATAAAAAGGGCAAAGCAGTGATGGCCGCCATGAGGAGGTTGATGAGTCATCACTTCAAGAGCGGCATAAATACCGATTGGTGGTATCAAGATGCCCAAAAGAAGCAGGCGGTGATCGATGAGTTAAAACAAAGATACCCTAATCTGCCAAATGTGGAGTTTAATGACGATTATATGCAAGAGCGCATGGGTTTGGTCCTGAAGCATCGTAGATCAACCTTGCGTACTTCCATCACAAAGGGGTTGGCTAAACCCAGTTGGGCAGACAAAGCTAATTGGAAGTACTTCAAGAAGCAACATAGGGACCATCCCGAAATGTTCGAGGTTCAGAGGAGGGCTGCGAAGAGATGGCTGGACGTCGTAGGTACTTCGCACTTTGGTGCAGGCGGACGGTATGCGTTCGAGGCAACCGTGGTAAGTCTACTTCTTCTCATTTAATGTATTGTTCTATTTGTTTTACTACATATTACATGCACTTTAGCTAACTCTAACTCTCGTAAATTGGATCCATAGCAAGCTGCGATGGGTCGTCTTCCTACAGATGCAGAGACGCGATGCGCATTTCGGATAGGAACAAAGCCGTGGTTCATTGAGCAAGAGGCAATGGGAGCGACGGTCGATTGGGATGAGGTGGCTGCTCGCATGGTATAAGTTTACTCCTACTTGTAATCTCACTTTTTAATTTAAGTTCCAATCTAATTTTTGATTTATATGGTTCACTCTTAGGGTCAAAGCTCAAGCATCCCATCATCGAAGGCGAGCGATCAACAGGGCTAAGGATCAGATGCAGGTGGCGAGGACGAGGGAGAAGACACAAGGATAATTCGGATTCGGATGAGTAGTAGTGGTAGTAGAATTTTGTATATCCACTCGTTTGAGCAATTTTGTATCACCCTTTCGAAAGGGTAATTTTGTTACAAACAATGTTGTATATGTCCGACATGTATATGCTTTTGTTGCTCATCATTTCACAAGAGCGATTTTGTATCACCCTTTTCGCAAGGGAAATTTTGTTATAAAAAAACTTTGTTTTGTAATTACAAAAAAAAAAAAGGATTAGTGGGGCTAAACAAGGCCAAAAGGAAGCCTTGTTTAGCCCCACTAACCCTTTTTTTTAACTTCTATTAATCATCGCTATATAGCGACGTTTACCAGTGTCGCTATATAGTGACGATTAATAGTGTCGCTATATAGCGACGTTTGCCAGTGTCGCTATATAGCGATGCTTTATAGCAACGGTCCTTTTTCAACGCTTTTAGCGACACTTATAGCGACGTTTACGCCCGTGAAAAAAAAAATTAATGTAAAAACCGTCGGTATTTTCGTCGGAAAATGGCCTATGCCTTGTAGTGTAAATTCCTCGACAATTTTTTTGTTTTCTTTTTCATTCATGTTTGAGACAACACCTACAAAAGAAACTATGCAATATCACGCATACTGAAGCAAGGTGATTAATCTATGAATAAGAAGAACATGGAAGCCTCATTTCCAAATGATTGTCATAGTTCGTCAGCTGGGCGCTATATTGGTTTGTCTTGTAGCTGTGGATGAAGCTCTCAGCAATTGATGCACTGGTGGTATACGAGCTTTACCAAGATCTTACTGAATACTTGTACACGCACAAGGCAAATGGCATACCTCTTGATTCAAGAAATAATTATGAGTGGGAGATAGTGGAAAACAAAGTACGTGTTTGGGAAAAGTCAGATTAGAAGAGAGGGACCCTGCTTCTGCAAACAAAAAAGGGACAAAGAGACGGGGAGGGCAGCGGCGTCAAGCTTCGAGCAGCTGGCAAAGAATGATCCAAAGGGGATGATGGAGGTGGAGAGTGACACGAGGGGGGAGAAATTCGTGGAGAAACTGATGAAGAAGGTGGAGATGGCGGTAACTTAAAGGGCTAAGATGTACAACAGGCCATTGGTGTACGTGAAGGCATTGAGAGCGGGTTGATAGCAGCAGGGAAGGATAGGAGAGATCACAGGGAGCAGCAAGCTGAGGCCAAATAGGAGGGATCCGGGGAGAACATGGGCAGAGAAGTTATGGTGGATCAAATGTGTTGTTGGAGATTTTGAGATCGACTCTCCCTCAGATAAGCCCAAGCCCTTACTACAAGAAACTCAGCAAAACCCTTCTAGACTGTAGAAGAGAGGCAGGGCCGAATACAACATACAATCCATAACATTTGACCCGTCTGCTACAAATCGTTATGGTTACTTTGTTTTGTGGGAGTGTTAAAGCGAATTTGACTTTATCACCATGAGTCATCACTCAAACTAAACTTTCTAGAAAAATTCAAGTCCAAGGTACAAAACGAATTACCATGAATCAAAGAGGTGGCATCATCAGCACATGCACCCTGTTCGTTTTACCAATCTTCTACAACTCTGCAAAGCGAAAGCAACAAAATATGAATAAGGAAGAAGTATAAAAAAGGATATGCGAGATTGAAAATTGAACAGATTAAAGACCTTTCTCGAAGTTGGAACTTCTTGTTTACATCAAATCCCCAGATGCTTCAAATTTTGCCATTCTTGCACCTCATCTTGTGCTAGCAGAATGAAGATAGAGAAAATTGATAGCACCAACAACCCCTACCATCTTGTATAAGGAAGAATGTAGTTGAATCTCTGATTTCGATTTTAGTGACTATCAAAATTGGCATTTAACAATGACCTAGCAACAAATTGTGCATTAATTCCCCATTGCGATTCTCTACAAGCACTCAAATGAATTCAATGGAATGACTTAATTTGATTTCATTGGTGATCAAAATCAACGAGATTCTCTCCAAACACTGCAATCAAGAAGCTAATCTAGCTAAGAAATGGTCTAGCCCGTTGAGTGTTTCGAAAGCGCCCTTCAATCTAGCCATGCAAATCATCACACACACACACACACACACATGTGCGCGCGCGTTCCCCCCCCCACACACACACACAACTTCTCATTGGTAGAAGCAAGGATCACATGATGCATCTGATTCCTGTTCCTATATGGAGATTATCGTGGGTTAACTTCATGGCAGTGCTATAGATGTTGCAACATTTTTCTAGATCTTTAGATTTTAAAGGAAAGACTTTACCATTAATTTTATGTGACTTGTAGAGAAAGATGTGTTTGCTATAAGAGCTACACAATGGTCGAGGAGGAGGTGGATAAGATCCCTGGGGCTAGGGATGATGATCAGCTGAAAGCGATTGAAGGATAGGATCTTGTGCTATTGAAATCTATCAATTGCACAAATTCCCTTATGTGCTATCGAGCTATGAAGGTTTTCACTTTCCATTGAAAATGAAATGCGATCAAGCAAGGGACACTCGCTTGGAAGATAAATGAAAAATTTTCAATCCCACAGTTTTAGTGGGATGTTGGAAGGTGAGGGCTCCCTTGTTTCCATTGAACCTAATACAAAATCTTCAAAGACACCCAGCCCTACGAATTGAACAGAGAGACTATTATCAGAAGGCGTGTTTGATAGAGACAAAGGAAGTGGTTGCATATAATTGGTTTTGGCAAAGAACAAATCCAAGAAGATCTGCATGCAAAGATACCATTGAAGACAAGACCCCTAAGGATGACATGAGAAAATGCATTGATTGAAATCCAAATGGTGCCGCCCAAAAGGGCCAATAGAATTATGATTCCATGTAGATTGCCACATGGAAGAAATGAATGCACATGTTATTTGAAACACTACTACGTCCTAAAAATTTCACAAACCATATCCGAAAATGTTTAAATTTTGATTTTCATTTCTCCAAAATGAGCACGTTCACTTAGACTTGCCCCTAGGGCAAGCCAGAAATACACACACACACCATGGTTGTATATATATGAGAGAGAGAGAGAGAGAAAGAGAGAGAGAGAGAGAGAGAGAGAGAGAGAGAGAGAGAGAGAGAGAGAGAACTGCTTTGCATTTAATTAAGCAACTAAATTGTAGTAAGATATATTGATTACATGACCATCCTAGATGAAGTTCAGGAATTCTAAACCTAGAATAAGCCACGTGTCGTGATTTTAAATTCAATTTTAAATATCCAGCTTAACGTTTTTAGTGCACATGAGAAAAGTTTGTAGATTGGAAAAGCTTTTTAGATTAGCAGCGTGGGACACAGGAGAAAAGCTGGCAGATTTAAAGCTGACAGTTCCTTCTTGAACTACTATAATCACGGCAATGTTGGCGAATTGCTGCCCAGGCCTATGAATCCTTCTCAATGTGTCTCTTTCTCCTTGACAAGTAATACAATACATTTCAAAAATTTGGTTTTGCTGTGGATCCCTCCACAAGAAATCATTAGAGATACAGAGGCACTCAAGGCCCAGCCATGCTAGGGCATATGCTTATAACACAAACACCATAAGAGAAAAGCAGTCAGGAACTCCCAAAAGCAAGAGGATGAGGAAGACAAGAAAGAATAATATTAAATTGTTGGATGAAGCCCAAGTGCATCGGACATTCCTTTTTGTTTCTCAAGGACAAACAATCTAATGTCATTTAGTTGACGGCTCTACTTGACTAGTTCAAATATATGCTATCAAGCCTTATAGACGATGGATTCGAGGGGAGATTGTAGCTAATGTGACCTTATGGAATTCCCAAATTGATAACAAAGAATGGGGTGGACAACGTCTGGTGTGATGTTCAGAGTTCTACTTGAGAAAAAGACAGAGAAATTCCACATATGGGCACCTACTATAGCAATAGTGGAGGCTGCTATGTTCCAGTGCACATCATTAAGGAAGGTTACGAGCAAGATTGTGATACACCTAGCTAATAGTCGCAGACGATTTGGAGAGTCCAAGGTTGGGCTTTGTTGCATGTTTTCGCCCAAGATTACAAAGATTTTGTCCTATCTTTCGACATTAACCCCCACACTTGTTGAAGAACAACATCAGATATGTAATCATGATATGCATGAGAGTGCAAAAGATTTGAGGTGGAAAGGGGCGTTATCCCTTCATTGAGGAGCCCCTAACAATGAATTGCTATTGGGATGGAGAGAGAGTAAGAGGATGATGGTAAACAACTGTTTGAAAGCAAAAATCAAGTGTGTGAAGCTTGTGGAGCACTTTGTCTCATCACAAAGATCACAAAGGTGTATATGAAGGTGGAGACCAAGGAAGCTATTGTGTAGCATGCCAATGGGTTATGAAGATGGCTTCTTCCGCATGTCCTTCGAGTGTCCTTCCATCAAGGAGTCCATATCAAGTTCTAGTCAATATGGTATTGGTAAAATCCCTTCAATAATCTCAAATAGCTCAGGCAACTTGCATCTTGCAAAGCCAAGGGAAGAAGGTGGATAGCGCATTTGATGATACCAATTTCCAAGCTTTGAGGAGAATGAAGAACAATCTAGTGTTGATTAGAGAATGAAGAACAATCCAGTGTTGATCAGAGAACCACGAGTAAGGAAGACAGATGTAGTGGAAGGATTGGTGCAAATAAATATTCAACATAGGGATAACGACGATGCAAAGTTCCTCGAGCCTGATGAACATAAAAATGGTGAGTATTAAATGAAGTATGACCCTCCAACAGGCCTCTCCAATTAAGGATAGTCCTAAAGTGACTTTTTAAAGGAGAAAACCGACAGAGGTTGCAATAGGAAAATAATAATGATGGACGTACAAAGGAAATTAAAAAAGAGTTAAAAATTGTGTCTCGTTTCAATGCTCCTTTAAATTTAGTTTATGTATTCTCGTTGCCATATAGGTGTCCAGTCAATTAATACGACCATTATCTTCAAAAGGAGTGGAGGAGCTACTCATCAAAGGTAAACCTATGACACATCTAAGCTATGTAAAGCAAAATAGAGAGTTGAGCAGAAAACTCATGTGAAAGCGGAATTAAAAAGATAGCTGAAAGCATAACTAAAAATAAATGCTGATGAGAAAGGGGCACAATATCTCGTATTATAAATAATCGGAGAGGAAGTGTCACCACCTCTCCTCATACATCAGGTATGGATTTTCTTGTTTTTGTTTTATAACTTTCTTATTTTTCTCAATTTCTCAATTTTTGAACTTTTATTATTTTGGGGCTTTTTGAAAGGACAGAAGCTTTCTATTCATGAATTGAATATGTATAGTAGCATTTTTACAACACATTCCTATAAACTTATGATTTTACCTAACTAGTCCTTTTTTTAAAAATGCATGTTCTTGATGCTGAGTGAGCACTAGGGAATCAAAAGAAATGACCATCGTGAATGCAAAATCGACGAACAATAACACCAACAATCTATTATTTAAGTAATCATAGTCCATGTCATTATATCTTAAAGTTGGTTGCAATGATGATGACTTCCATGTTATTTGAAAGAGAACCCATGAGCTCATGCAAAAAAATCCTTATTTTGGGCTTCAGTTTTCAAAAAGTGCTACTCTTTGTCCATCACAAATAATAAAAGTGCTACCCTTAATATGTACACGAAAGATCAGGTCCAATTGATCGCATGTCGCAACTTATCTCTAAAATTTTCTTACTTAAAATTAGATTATGTTCCAAATTAGCGATTATGTGTGAATATCTACTCTGTAACCATAAAGGATATACAAGATTATTTGATATCAGTGAGATGAAAGCTTGATTCTTAGGGGATTTAAAAAAAGGTGAAAACTTCACTAGGCTTGCTAAAGGTGTTGTGTCAAGAGTTCTTCTTTGGGGTTTAGGTATGTAATGAGTCAACTTTCCCTTGGCAATAGATGGATCTGCCCAGTAGCAATGGTTTGTTCCTGAAATCACTGTGTCTACGCTAATGTTGGTCCAGATGTGATCTAGCATAGATTTGTATACTGTTGTGGGTTGCTTTATTGGTTGGAAGCAGCATGCTTGTTGGAATGTGTTTTGTAGAGATGATGATGTGGATGCACTAGTAGTCCAATCTAAGGGCCTTAGCACATGGATGGGTCTAGCATGGGTTGAGGACGGGAATATTTTTGTCATCATTACCCATCCTAGACCAAATAATGGTCTAGGATGGATTTAGAATGGGAGTAGCCACTTTTTCTCCCATCTTGAACCTTGGCATCTAGGCCTTGGCAACTAGAATGGGTTCCCCTTTTTTAGCAATTCCAAAACATGGGAGGATGACACGTTACATGGTGGGATGGGAATAGGATAAAAATATGCATGGGACCACTTGGGACCACCTTTCCCATGACCATCCTATTTCTTCCCATGTGCTAAGCCCCTAAGTTATAGTCATCGCTCGCAACTATTGGAGCTTGATTGTCTAGTTGGTTCAATGCTTCTAACAAGAGCGCGATAAATGAGTGGATGCTTGTTCTTGTAGATTTGTACACTATGATGATTTGAAGTTGGGAGAAGGTGTTGTTTGCGAACGTCGCAAGTATTAGTTATAGGCCATCCTTGCGTATGTATTCCAAGCGATTCGTGTCTGTGTGTTGTTGTATAAGAGGGATAGGCCGTTCCTTGTGCGAAACAGTGTAACACGCTGAAACCTGACAATGCTCCTCCTATAGGTATTTGCTTTTTGTTTCTTGTAGAATCAATATATCGGCACAAATTAGATTCTTGTCCGCCAGTATGTCCTGCAGGTGCATAGCTAGTGAAGCGGTGTTTAGCGCCTCGATGACGATGTGTGAGTCTTTGTAGTGTGGGATGAAACACTGCTGGCATTCCCATCTTGCACTGCTTTGGAGCCACTCAATTTCTGCGAGAACATCGTGGTCGACTTTGATGTGCTTTGGTTCTATTTGGTTGAGTAGATAAAGGTTTTCTGCAACCCTTGTGATCTGTGGATTGTTCTTGCATTTGCCGGTTGTATTGGGAATTGTTTCTGTGTTATAGTATTGAAAGAATTTGAAATTCTTTTGTTATTTGTTCTATGGGTGTCCATGACGGGCAGGCAGACGTTGGATTCATAAAGTTGTAGATTTTGATATCGGTTCTTGTGCCAATTGTGTCGTTCTCAAAACTTATCCAAGCGACCTTGTGGTAAGCTGCACCATTGACTAGGCCATCAGAAGATTGAGCGGCGACTGTCCTTGGGCTGGCGGCACAATATTTATAGATGAGTCATTGAAGTCGATGACTTGTTGCGATGTGTACAGATCGTGGAGAAGGGTGTCTGCTTCAAACTCTTCTTCGCCATCGGGATCGAAAGCAAGCTGGGGATCTATTCTAGGTGTTTCTTTGGCACGCTGCAGCAAAGAGATGTGTTCAATCCAATCTTGCCTCAGGCGTATGTTGTTTTGCATGTATAATGGTCTCGCAATCAAGTCTTACAAAGCTTTCATTGTTAGTAGAGGTCTAACCAAACCGCTCATGTAGCTATGTCTGTACTCCATTTTTCATTTTATTCCCACCAACAAAGAGCCGCCGTCTGTCAGGAAGCGTGGCAAGGCTTCTTGCATCTTGTCAACAGTTGCCATTACGTTTATAACACTTCCGCACAAACCAAACTGACCTTTGTAGTTTAGTTCGCGAATTTGGGAGAATGGTATGCGTATTGAGACCAGACGTGCTTCAATCGCATTTAGCTTTGTCACGCTATCTATTGGCCTGTTTAATTACAACACTGGAACATCAAATAAGTATGGCATCTTCCCGGTAGCTAACGAAGGCGCACAATTCCTACAATTCAAAATTGGCTTTGTCAAAGGGACCAGGAAGCAAATGGCTCCAAGTGTCGAGAGCGATTACATTGGGCTTATACAGCTAACTCGTGAAGAACAGGTTGTTGCAAGATGCGCAAGAGTGTGAAGGTGTGTCGGCTATAGCTTTCAAGTACCTAAACTTTTCTCGTGAGGGCGCATGGGAGCATGTTCAGACTTCGGTTGTTGTGCTCGCATTCTTGAAAGTTTTGACCGGATTTGCCCGTCTGTTTTTGTTGATGCTGGACGGAGCGCCTTGAATTCTTCAAGGTTGCGATTGTATGAATGTCTTCCAGCGTCTCGTAGAAGCTGCTGCAAGCTTTCGTTTTTGGATGGAAGCCAATGGGCTCTTTTGCGGGAGTGTTCTACATTTTTCTCCTGAGGGAAAAGAAATCTGCCTTTTTCTATCGTGTTAAAAAATAGAAGTCCTTTAGCGTTACTAGGAGATGCATTTGAATTGTAAGTCGTCACATCCTGCTTATGGAATTCTTTGTAGGTAGCGAAAGCTATGGTTACGCCAAGTAGATTTGCAAGGGTTGAGAAGCTGAAATGCATCAGACTCCTAGAATTGGAAGATATACGTAAAACATGACCTACTTTGTCATGCAAGGAAGTAGCATCGAATGTGAAGTCCTCTCGTGTTAGGAAAGCTTCCCATATCGATCCTGCACTATGGCATACATTTTCAATCACATAAGAGAACCATTTCTAGCATACAACTACCACTTTCTTGTGATCCCATGACACTTGCTAGAGCAAGAAATGGATACGCATTGGAAGGATATGTTTGGATGAAGTTAGGTTCAATCTCTAGCGAGCGAATCACATTTTCATCAACGAGCTCCATATGCAAGTACTTCAAAGTAAAGAGTTTGCTTCTTTGATTTGTTCGACTTGCCCGACGAAGGCCTCAAAGTACCAATAACAATGTTCACTGCATTTCTTCAAAAGAGCTAGAAATAGACAACGAATGTGAAGGACTCGAAAATGAAGTAAGACATCTTCTTATCTTTGAGGAAGAGTTCTATATTACCGAATTTTTTCTATGGAAAAGAATTTAGCAAGAAGTGAGGAATTTGCTTTGTTTCAAAAAAACAGTTTCTGAAATTAGGCCCACACTATTTCAGAACAATCTTGAATGCAACTCATAGAGAAGTAGTTGAATAGTTAAGCCTCCAACAAGTAGAAACTTCAAATATATTTCTAGAAAGTCCTAAGTGGCCTGATTACAAAATGTTGCATAAGAAAATGTTTATACAACTTTTTCTGCAAGTAGAGTTTTTACAGAATGTTTTCCAAAAAGTTGGAAGTGGACCGATCATAAAACCATTACTGTTGGGAATTTAGATAGTATCCTTATGGCTTGACAAAAAGGACAACTATTTACAAATTTTGCTGAAACAAAAAACCTGCAAAAAGAGTTTGTGCTGTTACCAACAAAAGTCTAGACTCAGTCCCAAACTGTTTTCCAGATTGTTATGCTGTTAGGGAATGCTGTCGGACCATGCTGAAATTGCACAATGTGACCCTGATGATTGATAGAAAATAACCCAACCTTTCGGAAAGCTCCAAGTGCAACCTTGGCATTCAAACTGCATGCTGAAATTGCACAATGTGACCCTGATGATTGATAGAAAATAACCCAACCTTTCGGAAAGCTCCAAGTGCAACCTTGGCATTCAAACTGCTTTTAGTGCATATAGCCAAGAATGGTTCGTCGAATGCAAGTATCTCATCTACTTTCGAGCCAGTGGAAGGACATTTACTTGTGTGGAATCTCTTAGTGTTATTTTACCTTGTTACGTTGCTGCCTGGGTGACTGTAGTCTGCAATGAGCATTCGTGACAAAAGTACTTTGAATACTGATAGCTCACTTTATTTCCATTACATTTGTTGCAAAGAGAAACAACTTTGACAGTGTTAATTTTAGCAATCTGCAGGGTTCCAAAGACCTGCAGCAGCAGAAAGTGGAGCAGAAAGTGTTAAGTACAGAAACAAATTAAGTTTAGGCAAAGAAAAAGGGCAAGGCTTAGTCTATGACCTTTTTCCCATAACCAAGATTAGAGACTTGCTTAGAAAAAGCTGGCCATGAGGTGATGGCGAAGCTGAGACATTGGTATTGGCGTAAGAATAGTCCCATCTAAGATTGAAAGAATATTGCTTCTTTGTTTCCACACACCAATGTTGTGCGCAACATGGCAGAACCCTTTTGCGGGAAGTGATTGACCATACGGTAGTACTCAGCTCTCCGCTCCGGAACAAAGGACAACTACAAGGGCACTGACAAACACTAAGTCAAACAGAAAATGCCATGCTTTTTTCTTCCATAAGAGTTTGTGATTAAGGAGCTTACCATTGCTCGGTCCGTTGACAATGGACCATCGATGACGGTGAGCTGTTCCAATAATTGGCTGCCAGAAGTCCTAGTGACTGCATCAATATTCACCATGGCAAATGCTATGGTTGCAAGCTCAATGGAAGAACTGGTTGCCCTTGGAACTGTTGCAACCTCAAACAAAAACTCACTAATGGTTTTCAGGTAAGAATCTGAGTTCGCATGGAAAGGGCTCAGCCTTTATTATTGTTGTTGTGGCATCAACATGCAGAGACAACGCAGAAGTTCCTCCATCAGTAGGGATTTTCGGTTTGACCACATCTCCTTCTATTCGAATGTAATGGTCAACCTCAATTCTATCAGCAAATCTAGAAAGAAACACTTCAGGCACGACTAGAGTAATCATATCCTCAGCAATTCTGTCCGTAAGATCAGCTTTCAACAGTTTTGGCCATGGACCTCTTGCTGCTCAAAAAGTATCATATTTTGCTAAAAGCTTTCCTTCAAACACAAACCTAAGGATGTTTTCAGAGAGTTCTTTTATTCCAAAGGTTTGGAAACTATCAACACTTTCTAAGGCTTTAGCACATGGAATAAGTGCTCCTTGATTCAAAGGGTCATTTGGCTCTACTTTCAGTGTAGTGGACTGAGATTCAGATGTACATTTTTCAAGCTCTGCACGCAGGGAGAAGCTTGGAATAAGTAAGCAAATTTTGACTATAAGGACAGAATCGAAGGACAATCTTCCAACTAGTTATTTGTCTAACCTTCACTGAGGACTGCCATTCGTTGTCTATATGCGTTGGCAATTTTAATGGCCTTTCTGATTGGATTATGCTTCCTGAAAGAAGTCTTCAATGGTGTGATGGGTGAACTTGAACCAACCTTAGGATCCCAATTTTTTGGACCTACACTACCAGCAACACCTCCACTCTTTTTAGCAGGAACTATGTTAGGAACTCCTTTGTCGGAATCTGAGATAAGAATGGACATACAAGTTTGTGAGTCCTTTCAAAGTCACTAAGGTCTGCATGCTCAAAATACAAGGATTAAACAATTTCAGCTTTCGCTTATTCACTTAGTTTTCTTAGATGAGTACCATATGCTATATCCATCGGTTGCACTCCATCATGTGTGCTAGGATTCTGGGTTCCCATGAATTGTTGGTTCTTATTTCGCTCCATAGAGCAGAAGCTGCACAACATGTGGATTCATTGAAGCCTACTTTAAAAGCCACTCACCTAGACTTCTCTAGGAAAATGTCCTAACTACAAAGATACTACATCTCTCCACAGAATCGTCTCAAAAGAAGCCCAAAGATATGTAGACGTAAGTTCTTTGCTACAAGAAGTGAACTCCAAAAGACTAGAATCTATTCCAAAATCCCATCTTTGCTAAATGAATGCAAGTATTTCAAAAATTCATCTTTACTACAGGAAGGTTAACCCATCTTTGTTCAAAGTCTTTGTTGAAATAAAAGAACAGAGAAGGTCCAAAAAAATTTTTTTTGCGTAGTTCTCATTTGCTTCCACTTTGGTTAGTTTAAATTTACTTCCGCTTTGCTTAGTCCCAAAAAACAATTCTGCGATTTCACACATGCATGATCTACTTCCAAGCACTTCTGCTATTCTACACATGCATAGTATTTCTACTTCCCAACTCCATAAAGTAGTTCTGCTATTTTAGTTATGTACTTAAGTTCTATTCCCTCAATTCAAAAAACACTTCTACTACTACAAAACCTGAAAGTTCAGCTTGTGTTTATGAAAGAAAGCTTTAGACCAAGCAAACATTGCAGTCTCTCCAAGCAGCAAATGGAAATGTCATTTATGATAATCCAAAAGCAAAATAGATGCCACAAAGTCTAGGAAATGTAAAGTTAATGCTACTGTCTTCCTCCTTCTTCTCGTTCTTAGTATTAACAAAAAAAATAGCTTACATAATCAAAAAAGTAAGACCCATGGATATGCTTAACCAAAGAACTTTCTAAGACTCTCCTACTACAAAGCCTGAACATGCCACAAAGCCTGGGAAATCCAAAGTTAATGCTACTGCCTTTCTCCTCCTCCTCGTTCTTACTATTAACAAAAAAGACAGCTTACATAATCCAAAAAGTAAGACCCATGGGTATGCTTAACCAAAGAAGTTTCTAAGAAGAATTTTCCATCTCATTGTCAAAGCTAGCCCAAGAAAAGACGAACCCACAGCATATAGGAAGCAAACTAAAACCCGAGGAAGATCCAGCTAAACCTACTCACTTTTTCAAAGCATGCAACAACAATAAACACCTTCAAGACGTAGCAGAGAGAAAATCACTTAGCTCATAAGTAAAGAGTGGTGTTTTTATTTGGGGGAAATTTTAGTCGAGGGTTTTTTAAAATACCCCTGAATGCACATGATACATAGGGTTTATCCCACAGTCGTGAGCACCATCTACAATGGCATGCAAAGGCTTGCACAAGCACCTTGAGGTCCAAGGAAATCCCTGTACAAAGACATTGCAGAGACTAAGCAAAGGAAATTCCTAATCTTTGAACCCAAAAGCAAAGCGTATTGAAGAAGACGAAATACAGGAAGCCAAATATACCTCACAGTCCTTCGAAATGGCTACCAATTCATAAATCCCAACAAACCCTTCCGCTTCGAGGTGTAGTGCCTTCACAAAAGTGACACAGAACATCCCAAGGGTGTGGCCCACAGAGAGCAGGTCTGAATAGCCAGACGAAACGCAGAGCGCAGGTCCACACGTCCCAACAAAGGATATCACAGATAGAAGGCCGCAGGTCAGAGTACCCTACTCACAGTAGAACGTGAATCCGCAGGTCGAAGTAGCATCCACATAGAGCGCAGCCACCACAGAAGATCTCACAGATAGATTACCGGACGTCGAAGTGGCCTCCACATAGCCGCAGGTCGACAACACAAGGCAAATCAGCACTCAACATGCCTTCCACACTACATCTCCAAGGAACTTCAATACAACACGCAGAAGGCAACGGACGTCCGAGGCACAGCAACGCAAGCGAGTGGAAGAAACGAGGAAGGAGTGCGACGAGCAGAGCATGCAGCAGCAAGGAGGAGGGCTAAAGGATGGGGAAGCATGGGAGGCGGGGAGGGAGGCTGCCATAGTGTCCCCCCAAATGTTTAGCAAGAGAGGCCTCTCCATCATTTATTTTGTGGAGAGGCATCGTAAGGCAGAGAACCTGGGGTGCTCTAGTAAGAAACCCTATGCATCACGTGCGTTCAAGGGGTGCCTCTCAACTAAAATTTTCTCATCAATATAAACACAAGGCTCTACTAATGAACTAAGTGATTATTTTCTAAAGTTGAATGAAAAACCCCTCTTGTTATTGTAATCTTATCAATTTTTTTTTTAAAGTTGAATTAAAATTCCCCTCCTTTTGAATGCATGTGGTACACTAATTTTTTTTGAGGTGAACCCCCCGAGCTAAAGACACCCTAAAACCCTAAGGCTATTTACACCTAAAGACCTAAAAAGAAGACAAGCCCTTCCCTCTCATGACTCATAGAAGGCGGGGAGGGAGGCCGCCATAGCCTCCCCCCAAATGTTTAGCAAGAGAGGCCTCTCCATAGAATGATGGAGAGGCATCATAAGGTAGAGAACCTAACACCTAAAGACACCCTAAAACCGTAAGGCTATTTATACCTAAAGACCTAAAAAGAAGACTAAGCCCCCCCTCACGACTCACCATGATGCCACCATTAACCAAGGCTTAAATTACCCACACGTCCCCCATATATAGTTCTAAAAGGAAAACGGATCACTATGGCTATGCCTTTGGCACGCCAAAAAGTGTCAACCAACTCATCACGGATGATAACTTGGTCATACTGGACCATGATCACTAGTGCACCAAGAGCGATGCTCACGATCACGAGTGCAGCAACAACGATGCACCTGAGCAAAATTTTAAAGATAAGAAAGGGAGGGTTGGTCATGCAATGCTAGTTATTATATGATTGATTTATGATCACAAGTGCATCAACAATGATGCACCTGAGCAAAATTTTAAAGATAAGAAAGGGAGGGATGGTCATGCAATGCTAGTTATTATATAATTGATTTATGATTACTAGTGCACCAAGAGCGATGCGCACGATCACGAGTGCAGCAACAACGATGCACCTGAGAAAAATTTTAAAGATAGGAAAGGGAGGGCTGGTCATGCAATGCTAGTTATTATATAATTGATTTATAGGATCTATGTATGATGCTGTGAAGGAATAAGGGAAGGCGACATTGGGTGGCTTGTTAGGTGGTTTGGAGGCCGAAGGACGGCTGGCCCTGAAATTGTTTTTAAAGGCCAAAACCTAGGACTTGGCTAATTACTCCTATGAAAAGCCAGGCCGACACTCCTTCTCACCCTGGGCACATGATAGCTTTTTTGACCAGTTCTGGTAACGTGCAGCAGCTAATGTGGCAAACGGATGCCAAACAGATCTCCAATTTTTGCCTGACGATTGCAAACAGAGTGCACAGGCAGGTAAGGCCAGCAATGCTCTGATAACCAACGAGAATCTGCCACACCAACTGTTCTTGCCGATTGAGTAACCTGTAAGCATGTGCCCCTGATTTTGATACGTTTCGGTAGGGTCTAACACCGTGGAGGTAGGCATGTCCCCATGATTCTGATAAGCTCCAGTAGGCAGCTTTTGAAACAGAACTTGAAACGAAACTGCTCATGTGCCCAGACCTTCTCATCAACCCAATGTCTCAGTACTGTCGCATGGCTTCCTCATCAACACTGATTCGCTCGTCCCTGTCGCCACTCATCAACACCTTCCACCCCAAATCATTTCTCTTGATCATTTTCGCACTAAAAATGCTCCCCCTATGCTTCTCATCTCCGATCGTCCCTTGCATTGCTTTACAAATGCCTCCAGGGCTGTACATTAGCCTTTTGAGTATTGCAGTTGTAACAGCTCCTCCAATAATGATGTGCAGACGTAATATCCGACGCAGGTTCTTCCATATTGTGGACGTCGTCTCTAGTTCCGAAAGGTTTCCCACTCAAGCCAATTTGCGCTCCGAACAATAGCGTAAAGTCTGGTCAATGCATCAGTTGAAAGGCATTGTTTTCTAGAAGGATTTAATTTTACGCGAAATATACGGGAAGCTAAGGCTCAGTGCACACGCAGCAAAAAATACGCCTCTGGTTGCCAATAGTTCTCTTCACACACGTAAATGTTTTCCCAACTGATGGGACTCCAATGCCCATTTGGTGCTCAAATAGGCACCTCGATTTTGGAGGTTGTGAGTTTAGTGCCATTTTTCCTCCACCCAATAGCGCCTTGGCATTTGGCACTGCCATTGCTTCCTGCTGTTCCCAGCCAATAAAAAATTGGCCAGGTACAGCTCTGCCTCTCACACAGCTTCTCACTGCCGCAGTCAGACAAACTTTACTGCTCACATTGAATACCACCATCTGGTTCACGCGCGATTAATTCAGACAAGTGAAGGTGAGAACCAAAGTCGAACCAGCTGAGCATTTTTTGCTCCGCGTGCACTGGCTCTAATAAACATCCATGACAATTGCGCAAGCAGATTTCTATACTACGGACGTCACTGATCAATCCAGCCTCTCCTCGTTAATGCAGCTTCCTCTGCTGGGTTTACAACCTACAAGTTTGAACTCGGTAAATTCGCTACTCAAGGATTTCCTCGCTAGACGTTGATTCAGCTAATCCTACATTTTCTGACGAGCCCTGGATTACAAAGATTGAAATAGCTCGTGTGCGGAAGAGAGAGAGAGAGAGCGCGCGCGCGCGAGCGAGCGAGCCAGCGTCGTTCAAACGTTGACATTATGTGTTATCAGAGGCAGAGGAGATAAAAGAGTGCATCGAAACCATAAAGCAAATGTTCGGATCCATGAATGACGGCGAAATATCAGTATCTGCGCATGACACGGCTTGGGTAACTCTGGTGCGGCTCTTGATGGCTCTGCGGCACCGCAATTTCCAATGGCACTGCAATGGATAATCGACAACCAGCTTCCTGACGGAGGATGGGGAGATGCACGGAAATTTCTAGCGTACGACCGAGTTTCTAACACTCTTGCATGTATCGTAGCTTTGAAGAAATGGAACCTAGGCCAAGCGAACGTACAAAAAGGTCAGAAATGGGACAGTTTAGACTTATGTGCGTACATAGATTGCGAAAAGCTCTGTAGCTCTGAAAATATTGAGAGCGTAAATTGACGTGATTGCTGTCTGAATGAGCGAGCAGGTTTGGAGGTTCTCTGGAGAAACATGACAAAACTGGAAACTGAGGATGACGATCATATGCCAGTTGGCTTTGAGATTGTTTTGTTTTGTTTTGTTTTGTCTTCCCTCAGTTGCTACAGGACGCAAAAGATTTAGGTATTGATCTTCCATATGACTTACCCATTTTAAAGAGGATCACTCTGGAGAGGGAACGGAAGTTGGAGAAGTGAGTCAGACAACTTTCTCTACTTAATTTCTTGATGCAACTTTCTCTAAGAACTGTTTAATACACAAGCAATTCGGTAATTCCTATTTGCACGCCTTTGTTACAATCTGCAACTTAATCGGCCTCTGTGTGTGTAGAATTCCAATGGCAATTGTCCACAACCATCCAACAGTTCTTCTCTACTCCATGGAAGGGCTGCACAAGCTCGTTGATTGACCAAAGCTTCTCAAGTTGCAAGAGAAAAACGGCTCATTCCTCTCATCGCCAGCCTCCACGGCTTGTGCCCTATTGTACACCGGAGACCCTAAATGCCTAGAGTATCTAAACTCCTTGCTTCACAAATTCGATAACGCAGGTATATATCTCAATATTGCGACACATTACCATTTGAGTGACCAATACTATCACAAGCGAAGCTTTCTTAAGATCTTTGTGTGCGTGTAAAAAAAATATATTTTTTTGTTTATTTATATATTGGACCTATAAAAAAGCGTTGTCCTTGTATGGCAAAATGACATGAAAAATTTCAGATTTTTCAAAACATCTTACTAAACAAAACATACACACACACACTTGTTTTTTGTGAGAACACACACACAGGGAGAGGGAGAGGGAGAGAGAGAGAGAGAGAGAGAGAGAGAGAGAGGGGGGGGGGGGGATGGATGCGTAAAAGTAAGTCGAAAATGTGGTTATTAATTTATTTGTGTTTTGTGTGTGTAGTCTCTCTTTGTCTCCCTCTCCCCATGCACTCACTCTATTGCTCTTATGGAGTGGTTGCTTGTCAGTAGCTTACAACTCATATTACAAAACCTGGGAGATCCATTAGAACGATGGATCTAGTCGAGTAATTTTTGAATTTTATAGCTGACACAATTGAATTGGATTTTATCTTTTACAGTGCCCAATGTTTACCCTAACAACCTATTTGAGCACCAACTTGAAAGGCTTGGAATACCATGCCACTTTAAAGAGGAAATCACAACCTCTCTTGATTATGTTTATCAGTATATGCGACAACACTATGTATACATGTATCCATTACATTGTGTTTAGAGATGTGAAATCTGGAGTCAATTGCCTTCTTATCTATGAGTTACATATGGTGGAGCCATCGTGGAATATGTTGGGGGAGGGAGTTAACACTTCCCCAGCTTGATGACACTGCAATGGGGTTTCAAATTTTACGATTGAATGGATATGATGTATCGACAGGCAAGCTTACTTGCATATTTAGACGTTTTAGCACTATTCTAATAAAACATCTGAAGTGTATAATGACTTTTCACATCAATTGTATATACACAAAGGAACACTCAGGAAATGTGTAATCCAACGTTGGCCGTTTAGATAACTACATTGTTTACAAGTATCTTTAATGTGCACTTGTAGCCGTATTCAACCAATTCAAGGAAAATGATGAATTTTTTTGCATTCCTGGACAAACAAGTCAATCCATAACTGGTTTGTTTGATCAACACCAAGCTTCACACCTGAGATTTCCAAGTGAGAAAATACTAGAAGAGGCGGAGATATTTACGACAAAATTCCTTCACGAGAAACAGGCACGAGAACCAAGAGAAAAATGCAGTATGCAACAAATGGGTCATCATGAAGGATCTACAAGGGGAGGTAAGTCACACAATGCACAAGACTAACATTTAGGAAAGTAAGAAATTGTGTTCAATACTTTTGCACACTCATAACCAAGATATACTCTTAGATGAAATCTCTACAAGTGCATCCTTGTTGTTTGTGCAGGTGAAATACTCACTTGACTTTCCCTAGTATGCAAGTTTGCAATGGGTAGGGACAAGGAAATTTTTGGATCAATAGGGCGCTGATGATGTTTGGATTGGAAAGACATTGTATAGGTATCTGAGATAAGGGGTATTTTAAACTATTGTTTTGCACTACTAGATCGACATTGCATTGGACTTGATAGATAGTTTAATCTTGATACTTTTGCACTGCTAGAGGGACACTATTTTGGACTTGACACATAATTTACTCATTATCAAGATTGGTAGTGGTTTGATGATTGTGATAGACTACAAAATATTCTTATGAGTGTTATACTATATGTTTCCCATACTTGGTTGTGATTGAAGCATATCTAAACATGTGTTTCTACAGGCTCCCTCTGGTGAATAATTCAATATATTTAGAGCTGGCCAAAGCATATTTTAACTTGCCAACTAGGCTACATGCAAGTGCGGGAAGGCATCCCATGACTGACTGCATTGAGGGTAGATGGAGCATTTCCCGGGGTAGCCCACTCTCGGGTTGCGGGGCCCGTTTGGAGCCCCAGATGATCCCAGATGGCTCTGGGCCGAACAGCAACCGTAGGTTTGTTGCTCTATTTTACGCCACAATTCTATCGTGTGGTCTATGGCCTATTTCGACCCCCAGTCGGCCGTTTTGGGTGGACTAGGTCGATCACCCAATTGGATCTAACTGACTACAACTGCTGGTGGCTATATAAGAGCAAGCTCGTGAAGCCCATTTCATCACTGGCTACAGCAACCCTGATTCCTTAGCATCCAACCTCCGTCCTCTACTATTTCCAGCATGCCATCGAAGCTTCTCACACAAGAGCGCACGGCTAGGAGGCAGCGCCATCTATTGTATCAGATTTACAGTAATCAAATTTTTTATTCTCCATACTATCTGCTTTTCTCTCTTGTGTACGAGATCCTGTTATCTGTTGAGTACAGACGTTGTATTGTTTTCTTACATGGTATCAGAGCCTAGACTCTAGCAAGAAGATTTGGTAGTGTGTTTCTGTTTGCGAGCAGATTTTGAGAGAGGGCCCAGCCCACAAGATTGTGAATTCCACCGTTCGGCGAAAGTGGAAAGTTGGACGGCACTATCCACTCTGGAAGTTTAAAATGAAGACCATCCTAAGTGCATATGAGCCTTGCGATACTGCTACTAGGGTGGACATGAAGCCGGTTGCGAGACCGGATCCAGCCAATGCAGGACAACAGATAGTCCCAACTGCGGATGAGATTCTCGCGTGGACAAGAAGAAATACAGATGCACTGTGTTCTATTGTCTACAGTGTAAGTGACTCCATCATGGCGTTAATTCAACATGTCACCACAATAGAGGAGGCATGGATGGTCTTTAAAAATCAGTACGAGACCACGAATCAGACGCGGATTCAGAATCTAGAGACTCAATTCGCGAACTAGAAATTTTTTTCGTCTGAAGTGGCAAAGCAGTTCATCACCAGGGTGAAGAATCTACGCGATCAGATGACTGCAATTGGCATCACCATCACCAGTGAGAATCTAGCACGAAGATGCATACGGATTCTCCCACCAAAGTACGACAGTCTTGTTACAATGTTGAATACGCAAAATAGAAATCCGCCCCTCAACTTTGAGGATTTCAGCGCGATGCTTTTGGAGGAGGAGATGCATCAAAAGACGAGAACTGAAGGAGATGCGTCAAAAGACGAGAACTGGAGAAGATTCGGCTTTCTATGCTGGATCAAAGAAAGGTAAGGGTAAGGACTCTGGTAATCCATCTTCTTCTTATGATAAAAAGAGAAAGAAGAAGATCAAGTGCTTCTATTGCAACAAGGCAGGGCACAAGTAGAATGAGTGCTAGAAGAAGATTGTAGATGAGAAGAACGGAGTAAACTAAGAGTCCAACAACAGTGCACAGGCAGTACTAGTAGAGCTGTTCATAGCAATTGAGGAGATTTGCACAGAGGCTATTCATGTACTTGTGGATGAACCTTGGATTATTGATAGTGGTGCATTGCGCCACATGACCAGTCAGAAGGATTGGTATACCTCTCTACATCCAATAGGGAATGACATCTTGGTAGCAGTCGGCAATGATGCAAAATGTCCAGCAAAAGGAAAAGGTACGATTGCTCTCAAGTCAGATGGAGTTGTAAAATAGTTGTCCGATGTTCTTTATGTGCCAGATATTAAGAGGAACTTGTTGTCCATTTTTGCGATCACGGATCGGGACCTCAAAGTTTAATTCGATAAGAATGGTGCACAGATTTTGGATCTTCAAGGGAAGGTCGTTGGTAAAGGTACACGATGCAACAACATCTACGAACTCTCAGCTTTCAGTGCTCGAGCGGATGTGAAGAACACTAAGCTATGGCATGAGAGGTTTGATCATCTAAACCTTAGTTCTTTAAAGGAGATGCGCAAAAGTGGAATGATTGCAGACCTACCAGAAATTACAGATCTGCCCGATGTATGTGAAGCTTGCATGATGGGCAAGTCGCATCGGCAGCCCTTTCCTAAAGAGGCTAGTAGGGCAAAGGCTCCTCTAGAGCTCATTCACACGGACCTTTGCGAAACGATGGAGACAGAAGCTTTGGGTTGTTCCTACTACTTCATGACACTGATCAACGACTACAGTAGAAGGATATGGATATACTTCCTAAAGACTAAAGATGAGGCTTTTAGTAAGTTCAAAGAATGGCATGTAATGGTCGAGAAAGAAACAGGGAGGAAGGTGAAGAAGTTGAGATCAGACAGAGGTGGTGAGTTCACATCAAGTGAATTCGAAAGTTACTGCAAAAGTCACGGGATCAAGAGGCAAAAATTCCCGCCACATACATCACAGCAAAATGGAGTAGCAGAGCGCAAGATGCAGTCATCTGCGAAATAGCCAGGAGTATGATGAAAGGGAAAGACTTGCCAAAGTCTTTTTGGACTGAAGCATGTAACATGGTAGTTTACATTCTGAATCATAGCTACATGAAGGCTGTGAACGAGATGACTCCACTGTAGGCCTTTTCTGGTAAGAAACCTTCAGTTGCACATTTCAAAGTTTTTGGATGTGACTGTTTTGTGCATGTCCCTGATGCTAATAGGACCAAATGGGAACCGAAGAGCTGGAAGTGTATTTTCTTAGGCTACAGTGAAGAGGTGAAGGGTTACCGTCTCTATAACCCTGTTACCAAGAAGGTAATAGTAAGTCACAATGTGGTTTTCTCAGAATAGCCGCATCAATTGGAGGAGGATGCTTCCTTCCCAGACAACCAGGACCAGGATATCCATCCAGTACAACCACCAACAGTAGACCGAACTCCCCCAATGGTGCTTGGGAGGATTCAAGATAAAGAAGAGCCTGCAAAACCACAACAGCAACGACCATTCCTGAAGTGGGTAAAGCAACTTTTGGACGGCAGAGAACCTCCAGCCATTGAGGAGGAGCCATCTGAACACCACCGGTCCAAGAGATTAGAGGAGCAAAGAAGGGCGCAGGAACACTTGGTCAACTATGCTTTGATGACAGAGGTGATTTGTGCTGATGAACCCAAGTGTCCTGAAGAGGCACAGGATGATGATAGGTGGATGGAGGCTATGCAATCGGAGTATGGCTCCATAATGAAGAACAACACTTGGGACCTTGTGGATCGTCCACCAAAATGCAAGGTAATCGGCACCAAGTGGGTGTACAAGACCAAGTACAAGTTCGACTGCACATTGGATAAGTACAAGGCTCGGCTCATGGCAAAAGGATTCGCACAGGTACATGGTTTTGATTATCAAGATACTTTTGCTCCCATAGCACAACTAACCACAATTTGCAGTGTTTTGGCTTTAGCAGCCCAAGGAAGTTGGCCCGTGTTTTAGATGGATGTAAAATCCGTCTTTCTGAATGGAGATCTCAAGGAGGAGGTATTATACGTGGAACAACCACCAGGTTTTGTGATCCCTAGTTCAGAAGGTAAAGTTTGTAAACTGAAGAAGGCACTTTACGGGTTGAAACAGGCCCCATGAGCATGGTACCAGCAGATTGATGCCTACTTTCTGCAAAACGGGTTCAGGGGGAGCCCATCTGATGCAAATTTATATATCTTCAAAGAAGGAGGCAGGTGTATAATCGTGGTCCTTTATGTGGATGACCTTGTCATAACAGGGAACCATGAAGAGAAGATCTCACATACAAAGCATTTGCTAGGAAGAGAGTTTGAAATGACTGATGCATTTCTGTTTGGGGATTGAAGTTTGGAAAGAGCCAAAACAAATCTTCATTTCACAGCTGAAGTATGCTCTGAAGGCATTTGGCATG
This sequence comes from Dipteris shenzhenensis, assembly GCF_047967505.1. Taxonomy (NCBI): domain Eukaryota; kingdom Viridiplantae; phylum Streptophyta; class Polypodiopsida; order Gleicheniales; family Dipteridaceae; genus Dipteris; species Dipteris shenzhenensis. Next base: position 60,804,055 of record NC_141598.1, read on the forward strand.
GCTGAGTGCAAGACAGTAAGCACCCCTATGGAGGTTGATGTGAAGCTCTCAAATGAGGATTTATCACCACTGGTGGACGAAGCAAAGTACAAAAGTCTTGTGGGCAGTTTGATTTACTTGTGCAACACACAGCCGAACATCAGCTTTGTGACTGGTGTACTAAGCAGGTTTTCCAATAAGCCCCGGGAGAACCATTGGAGGGCAGGGATGTGAGTGCTGAAATACATCAAAGGCACACTTGATTATGGCATCACCTATACCAAGGGCAACATCTTGACTGGATTCTGTGACTCGGATTGGGTAGGAGACATGGACAGCAGCAGATCAGTGATAGGTTACTGTTTCTTAGATCTGGAGCTGTGTCATGGGTTAGCAAGAAGCAACCCACAATTGCTCTTTCTTCTACCGAGGCTGAGTACAAATCAGCATGCTTTACTTCTTGCGAGGCAGTGTGGTTGAGGAGGATTTTAGGGGACATGGGTGCAGTGCAGAACAAGCCTATGCAGTTATTATGTGACAATCAGAGTTGCATGGCGATTGCAAAGAACCCTGTGTTCCACGCTCGCACAAAACACATTGAGATTCAATATCACTTTGTACACGAGCTCATCATGGATGGAAAGGTCGACTTTGTGTACTGTCCAACTATAGAGAATGCTGCGGACATCTTCACGAAGGCTCTTGGAAGAGACTTGCTGGAGAGGCATCTTCATTGACTTGGCATTGGGCTGAAAAAGTAAGTTCACTTGTGGGTGGACATTGAGGGGGGGTGTTAGATATCAATGCTCCACTCTCGTGTAACTATGCAGGAATGAGCCAACTCTACTTGTAAGCCCCCCATATGAGGAGAAGGCATTTGAGTAGCTCGGTTATCCGGTAGGTCCTAGTTTGGACACCAAATGGGGGTCATGTGTGGCCTGATGGCTGGACGGAGTTGGCACACTACTATATGCAAGTGCGGGAAGGCATCCCATGACTGACCGCATTGAGGATAGATGGAGCATTTCTCAGGGCAACCCACTCTCAGGTTGCGGGGCTCGTTTGGAGCGCCAGATGATCTCGAATGGCTCTGGGCCGAACGAAAACTGTAGGTAAGTTGCTCTATTTTATGCCACGGTTCTATCGTGTGGTCGATGGCCTAATTTTGAGACCGACCCCCAGTCGGCTGTTTTGGGAGACTGGGTCAGTCACCCAATTGGGTCTAACCGACTACGACTGGTGGCTATATAAGAGCAAGCTCCTGAAGCCCATTTCATCGCTGACTACAGCAACCCTGATTCCTTAGCATCCAGCCTCCATCCTCTACTGTTTCCAGCATGCCATTGAAGCTTCTCGCATAGGAGCGCATGGCTGGGAGGCAGCGCCATCTATTGTATCAGTTTTATAGTAATCAAATTTTTTATTCTCCATACTATCTACTTTTCTCTCTTGTGTACGAGATTCTATTATCTGTTGAGCACAGACGTTGTATTGTTTTCTTATAAGTTCTACATACAACTCCTACATGCAACTTCTATATGCAAGTTCTACATGTAGAGAGAGAATGTCTTACAATTCCTACATGCAGAGAGAGAAGCTTTCCAACTTGTATAAATACATCATAATGGAATGAATCCCACACTCTTTAGGGCATTGTGTTGAGTTTTACTTTTGTATTCCAAGCAATTGTCTCAAGTGTCCAAGCTTCCTTATACTCCACGTCCAAAGGCATGTCCTAACCTTGCAACTCCTCCTCCCCTCTCCTCCAACCTTGCAACCCATCCTCCCCCTCTCCTCCTCCCTCCTCCTCCTCCCTTCTCCTCCTTCTCCTCCCTCCTCCTCCCTTCTCCTCCTCCCTCCTCTTCCTCCTCCTCCCTCCTCTCTCTTCCCTCCTCCTCCTCCCTCCTCTCTCTTCTTTCCCCCATGCTCTTACATCTTCTTCCTCTCCCACTCCTATGCTCCCCCTAAACCCTTAGTTCCTCAATCCTTAACTTCCATGAACTAGGAGGGAGAGGAGTTCTCCACCATGTACTCTACCATGAACCTTGGATCCTCCTTCTAACCCTAGAACCTCTTCTAAACTCTAGAACCTCCTTCTAAAATCTGGAACCTCTTCTAAACTCTTCAACCTCCTTCTAAACCTTGGAACCTCCTTCTAAACCCTGAACCTCCCTCTAAACCTTAAACTCCTCCTAAACCCTGCAACCCTAATGAAGGCGAAAGCCTTCATTACCTCAACCATGATGATGCACGTTCCTTTCACACATGCATGCACTTTGTTTGCTTACGACACTTAAGCCTATGTCTCTCACTGGAATACGACTCGAGGTCCTAAGCTACACATATGCTATAAACAACAACCTTGATATATCTGTAGGTGACAAAAAGCCTCGGAACCTTGCATATACTGAGAATACCCTGCTCTTCCTACGGAAGCCGTGGGAAAGAGCTAACATTTGGCACTGCTGCCGGGGAGACTAGCATCTTAAGTAACGAGTAAACATACGTAGGTATGTGTAAAAAAATAAACTACTACGAACTTTCATGAACATAACACTCAAGGGCAAGGAGAGTAAAATTTTTTCCAACTCTAGCCAAACATATCAACCCCAAGAATCAACCTTGGGTTACAACCTTAAGAAATTTTCTTTGTTTCTTAAAAAGAAGCCACTTGATAAATAAATCAGGCTAGGTAGTGGACATAAATGCGTAGAGCTTGCAATTTCGATCATTTTACCTTTTTGCAGAAGAGCAAATTGAGCTAACCATGAAAAGTTATAACTCAGGAAGAGTTTAGGGTTTAGCCCTAAACCTACACCCATTTCCTATAAAAACCCACTCCACCCCCTCTTTCTTCTTCTTTCACATCTTCCCTCCATCCTCTTCCCCATTCCAAGCCTTATGCAAGACACTCCTCCCTCTCCATCGACCACCCCTCTACTCCCATCCTCACACGATGAGTTACTTAGAGCCCATCTCGTAGCGATAACCTAGCCATCCACCCATTGTCCATTCATCCTTAACAATCCTCTTACATAGAGAATGACTTGGAGAGCGTTAAGGTGACCATCTCTTCCTCCCTTTGAATTTCCGTCAAAGTTTTTCGTTCATCAAGTTTTTTTCCCCCTCCCCCTCCACCCCCCCTGTACCACCACCCCCTCCCTGTCCACCATTCCCCCCTCCACCACCATCTCCTCACCCCCCACCCCCCAGTCTCCATCTCCACCTCCACCCCCCTCTCCACCACCACCCCCTCCACCACCACCCCCTTCCACCCCCATCTCCACCCCCCCCCCCCTTCCATCTCCCCCCTCCTACACCACCCCTCTCTCCCCACCCCCCCCCCCCCTTTCTATCTCCACCACCCCACCCCCCCCCTCTCCACCTCCACCCCCCCTCTCCACCATCCCCCCCTCCACCCTCCACCCCCCCCCTTCTATCTCCCACCCCCCCCCTCTATCTCCACACCCTCCCCCCCTCTCCACCACCACCCCCTCCCCCCCCCCCCTCCATCTCCACCACCCCCCCTCTCTCCACCACCCCCCTTCCCCCCCGCCCCCTCCACCACCACCCCCCCTTCCCCCCTCCATCTCCACCACCACCACCCCCCTCCATCTCCACCCCCCCTTCCATCTCCACCACTACCCCCCCTCTCCAACGCCCCCTGCCTCCACCACCCCTCTCCCTCTCTCTCTCTCTCTCTAACCCCCCTCTTCTCTCTCTCTCTCTATTCCCTCCCCTCTCTCTCTCTACCCCCTCGTCGGCTGCTCCAGTCCCTACCCTACGAGCGATAAGCCCTGCCAATCTAAAGGGCTTGTAAGCCCTTGTCTTAAAGGCAAGGCGATGCCCGCACACAGTGCCTGCCAAGGGCAGCGCAACCAACCGCCAATGATGATGCCCACCCCGCCTCCTTCAACCATCGCCTCCACCTCCTTCAACCATTGCCTCCGCCTCCTTGCGACCGCTCGCCTCACCAATGACACCTCTCTGTCGCCCTCCGTCCTATCGTCCTCCCTATCATCCTCCATCTCCTCCTTCCCCTCCACTCCAAATTCCCCTCCCCCTTGTTCGTGAAACCCCCCCCACACACCACCTTCGCCGCCACACGATGCCCCCTCTCAATTTTCTAAAATAATTAATTTAAATATTAATTATTAAAAAAACCCTAATCTAATCCTAGGATTAACCCTAGCTAGATTAGTTTAACCTAGGTTAGATTAGTTTTACCTTAGTTTAGTTAAGCGGTAACCTCGATTAGATTTGATATACCTTATATCAGTTAGTTGTAACTTAGGTTAGATTTAACCTAAGTTAGTTGGGTTAACTCTAGGTTAGTTACTTACAGCTAGGTTAGTTTAACTACTAGTTAGTTTAACTACTAGTTAGTTTAACTAAATAGACCTAGTTAGGTTAGTAACTATCTAGTTACAATAATTAAATAGTTAGGGTAGTTAGGTTAGTTAAACTAACTGGGCCAATTAGGTCAACTAAGCTAGATCAGTTACTACCCCTCACCTACTTCAACACTTCGTATTACACCCATTTGGGACCCAAACTCGACCCCCGTTTGAACCAAGATTTCACACACGAAAATGCCACACTACGGGGCATTTTTTCAGCCCATTGCACACCATTTGGGCATCCCTAGCACTCACTCATTTGTGCCCCCGTGTGGGCCTCGTTTCACACTAATTCGCTCATATCTTTATGTGGTGACCTCTGATTAATGATCCATTTGCACCGGCACACTTCCCTACACACATGGGACAATCTTAGGCACATTATTAACACGATGGTCCCTACAACACTAAAATAAATCTAACTCTCCAAGCATAACTACATCAACACCTGCACTTGCGGCAGAGACACTCTTTGCATCTCTTGCCCAATCTACATGCAGCTATGCTCTGACCAATGCCTTCGACTCAAATGCTCGCCAAATCTACATACAACTCCACTGCAACCACCACCTCCGACAATCCTCTACCTCAATTCCCCCCCTGAAATTCAAGAAATCCCTTTGACTCCTCCACACCACAACATGACTGGATGCCGTCGCGATGATGATGGGGATATTGACCTCGACACGGAGGGTAGCAATTTCTTTAATCGCAAAAATAATAATCAAGGCAGGTGCCCCCTGGGAAAGCTGGAACTTCCCAAATATAATGGTAGGGGAGATGCAGCCCGCTTCCTCTAGCATTTTGATACCGCATGCCTAGCGGGTGGAGATCAATCCAATGAAACCAAGGTGGCCTAGTTTCCCATGGCCTTAACCGATGAAGCGTCTAAATGGTACCTAGACGTCCTAGTGGAAGAGCGAGCCACATGGGACTTGCTTCAAACAGAATTCAAAAGGCGCTTTCAAACGAAGAGACTACAAGATGATCCCGCTCTCCAACTACGCAAGATCGAACAAGGCTGTCGATAAGATGTATGCACGTATCTGGGCAAGATGAAAAGATTAATTGCCAAATGTGACCCACACCCCGATGCAAATTACCTCACGGCCTAGTTCATTATAGGACTAAGGAAGAAAATCTGCAAGGATATGAAAAAGATTAGCATCTATAAAACATTCAGTGCTACTCATGCGGCAGCCATTGATATCGAGGATGGCATGACCGACTCTGACACCAACAGTGATGATGGTAGATCTAGTGCACGAGATAAGCACTCTAAAAAGGGCAAATCCAAATCCACTGCCGAAACATAAAATGAAGATCACCTAGAGGCCATGACCATGAAGTTGAAAGAAGACATGCTGCAGGTCATGGAACAAAAGCTTTACTTGTCTCAGTCGCCACCTCAGATTTATCCATGGTGAGAAGCGCAAATCAATTTTGACCCAATACATATCGAGCGCCAATCAAGTGCCACGATTGTGGAGAAAATCACCGGATCGCAGAGTGCCCTCATCGTGGTAGCCCCACTACTTTCCAACCACTCTGTAGAGATTGTGGTAGCATAGGACATGCCTGTATGGATTGTCCCGTGAAAAATAAGGTCCCACAATAAACAAAGGTTAAGCCTAATGTCCCAATTGGCATCATTGGGGTGGACCATCAAAGTCTGGGGCCGCAAAGTTTGGGGCCGGCAAGCATAATATCACAACTTATGAATGTAATTACACGCCAGTAGAAAGAGGCCACCAAGGACCCTAACATTCCAATCCAACCAAAACGACTTCTTAAAAAGAAAGCAGAAGTGCCTCCACCTCCGCCAAGCAATGAGTAGCCAAGCTCATCCACATCAACTCTCGAGCCTCAAAGAAAAGAAGCTCCATACCCAAATGCAGAGGTGGAGAAGGCTCGTTTTCAGGCACTTCAACAATGGGTACAAAAGGTACAAGCTCAATTTGAGGCTAAGAAACAAGCTCAATTTGAGGCTAAGAAGCAAGCTCAATATCCAATCCATGACTTGGCCCCACAAAGTATTGATACTATACTCGAGCCTTTATTCCGACAACAGACTCGACAACATAATGTACTGCCACATCAACTTGAAGGAGCCGCACTCTCTAGCATCCTGAGTTGCCCTATGTAAATTCCCATTGGAATCCTCCTACGGAATTGTCCCAATCTCTGGGAAAGTTTCAAAGGTAAGATTGAACTCACAAATCCCCCTCCACCTATGGACAACATCGAAGATATCCCTGTGCAGATGGGTGAGAGAGATGGCATATGCAACATTACTGTGCCTTTGATCCACAACACATATAATGAAGTCCAAGTCATAGTGGATGGTGGAGCAGGTGTAAATGTCCTATCAAAGGATCTCTACGATGAATGGCATCTCCCACCAATGCAAAAGGCTAATTTTAACAACGCCTTGCTGATGATTCACGAGCTAAACCCTTGGGAATAGTGAATGGTGTGTCCACAAAGGTCGCACGAGTTCGCTTTTCCCTCTAATTCACAATCTTGGATCTCCCCAAAAAATCCTATCAAATAATACTGGGATGTCCTTGGTTACGGGAAGCATCAGTCCTCCATGACTAGGGTTAACGAAACTTTGCCACCCAATAACATGGCACATGTCAAGCTAGTTCAACACCATCAAAGGCCCATCTTTGAGAAGTGCCAGAGTGCTTCAAGAATTACACAAGTGGAAGTGTCCCAATAGCAATGCCAAGACCACTAAGATAATCTGAAGTTCAAGAAACCAATAGCATTGGAGAAACTCCAATCTATGAGGGACCGGCAAAAACTCACACAATAAAACTCGCCCTTGAAGGGAAGGAAGAAAAACTGGTTTTCATTGGGAAACAACTTTGACAAGAAGATGAAACCAAAGCACTCCTAATGGAATACCATGCCCCTTCCCTTCATGTCGCTTCCTCTTTCCTTGATTTGAGCTTTCTGGTTGTAGGCTCAGCCTTTCTTGCTACTTTCCTGAGGGGGGCTAGTTCCTCCCTTCGGGCTCCTTTTCCTCATAGTCAGGTAGGCTGGGCTTCTTCAATTTGATCTCCTTGTCTTTTGCATTTTGTGCCCAAATGGCCAGTTGAGCTGCAGCATCTACTTTCTCATCATAGATAGCTGTTGCAAGCAGGCAGAATTGATTTGTCCATGACCAAAGCAATGGCAAATGACATTCTCTTCGTAGCGATCTTGCATGCACAAACACCCCGAAGCAAAAAATGTGCACAAGGTGGTAGCATGTAGGCCATCAGATCATGTAGTCATCTATGATGGGGGTATGGTAGACCATGCATTTCAGACCTTGCTGCATAGCAGGATACGCATTTGATTTTAACTATATCAAGAGCTTGCATTTCAAACACGTATTATTGGCACACACCATGCATAGACTTGCCTCAATAGACATGACTCTGTTGATCCAAAAATACTTACATAAGTAGTATGATCTAAGTTTGGACAGGCGAATCCCTTGCTATTTGTTAGACATTGATGTTTCTAAAATGATTTTCTCTCTATAATCACAAACGCCCACCATTCTGGGCACGGCAAGGTTCACTTAAGGACTTTGAAGCTAGATTTTCGTAAGGAGTTGGTATTGTTGCACATGGGTGAATAAGTGCATACTCTCAAACACTTGAGTCTCCATTCTTTTTGCACACGATTTTGTATTGGAGCAATGCAAAATGGCACATAGTCCTTTCAAGAAGAAAAATTACACATTGGTGTGGGCAGAGTGTGCAAAAAGTGTCAAGAAAATTGTGGAGAGGCAATGTAAGCTCCTCAAGAAGATGGATTATTGGATGCAAGATAATAATCCACTAAACAACATTTCTCATAGCAATACAAACCCAAGAAAGCTTCTGACTTCATGCAGATTTTTCAAAATTGGCCAACTCCTTATGGCCTCAACTTTTGCAGCATCCATCTTGACTCCATCCTTTGACACTATATGACTGTGTTGAATGAAAATAAGCAATCTATAAAGGATGTAGCTACTACATTTGAGGATGCAAAGAAAATAAAACATCAAGAAGAAGGGGTATCACATGCTATTCATGCTCTATAGAAGGAATTAGCATGTTTGAAAACAACATTAGATGTGCATTAGACAATCTTTTGAAGCATGCGGACAAGATGGAAGAGCTTGGTTATAGCCACTGAAGCCATCCAGGAAGCTATATATTTCAGAACCTGCAACCTTTTCCAACACTATTTCTGTTAAGGGTAGGGGATAGTGATCCCTAATTATGGTGACACACATTCTTTAAGTTTATGCATATTCTGAGCTTCTTGTTGCATTTAGGCACAATGACGATGGGTTAAACCTAATCAGTGTGCTCTATCTCGTAAGATGAATCCGGCATCTAAGAGTTTTTCTAGCTCATCATAAACCATGGTGCTATACTTAGGATTTTTGTGATAAGGTCCAATTTATCCCACCTTACTAAATGGTCTCGGCTGTACTTGATTGCATGTTATGCCTAGTATAGGCATGTGTTTACCTTAGGTGGGCACATGTAATCTTCTTGAAAGAGTACCTACGTGCACCTCCATGTCTCAAAACCCATCCCAAGTTTTATGCAGTTCCACCACGTAAAAGATGGAAAGCCAACATACACACTTTGGATGAAGATCGCACCATTAATTGGTCAATGATCCAACCATACTCTGGTGTAGAATGGAATATCCAAGGCACAATGATCCAAGCACTTCAGCAGCATGAACAAATAATGCGCGTCAATATTGATCGCTTCCTTCGCCTAAGTGCTATCTTCTGCAAAACATTAGAATACATTCTGGAGGTCCCATGTTTCCTCGATGGCCATTTGCCTCCACTCAGTTTCAATCCCAATGAACAGCAGGTTGATGCTCATTACAAGTCGACTCTATCAAAGAGTCATCTTCTTAGAAGCACACCACGTATCTCTATTCGAACAAATGGTGGATACGAGCTACCTAGAAACTGAGCGAAAATTGTATGGTGCCAAGTCTTTATAGTAGGATTGACCGGCATGACACAAGTTCCACAACCACTGGACTGCACGCATGGCAACCCAGGTACGTGCTCACACAATAAGCCATAACCCGAGGATGGGTAATAAAATGGATCCGAGAGTATGTTGTCTCTGTGCCAACATGGACTTAGGTAGTACAAAATGTGTGTAGAGTAGTGGCAAAGCTCCGCTTGTACTTGCATAAGGCTAGGAATAATCTCTCTTAGGAATCCTCAACATGCAAGTTCTACTTTTATTCCTACATGCGAGTTCTACATGCAACTCCTACATGCAACTTCTACTTGCAAGTCCTACATGTGATTCCTACATGCATGTTCTACATGCAAGTCCTACATGTGATTCCTACATGCATGTTCTACATGCAACATGCAACATGCGAGTTAACATGCAACTCCTACATGCAACTTCTATATGCAAGTTCTACATGTAGAGAGAGAATGTCTTACAATTCCTACATGCAGAGAGAGAAGCTCTCCAACTTGTATAAATACCCCATAATGGAATGAAGCCCACACTCTTTGGGGCATTGTGTTGAGTTCTACTTTGGTATTCCAAGCAATTGTCTCAAGTGTCTTTGCTTCCTTGTACTCCACGTCCAAAAAGCATGTCCTAACCTTGTAACTCCTCCTCCCCTCTTCTCCAACCTTGCAACCCATCCTCCCCCTCCACTCCTCCCTCCTCATCCTCCCTTCTTCTGCTCCCTCCTCCTCCCTTATCCTCCTCCCTCCTCCTCCTCCTCCTCCCTCCTCCTCCATTCTCTTCCCTCCTCCCTTCTCCTCCTCCCTCCTCCTCCTCCTCCTCCCTCATCTCTCTTCCCTCCTCCTCCCTCCTCTCTCTTCTTTCCCCCATGCTCTTACATCTTCTTCCTCTCCCACTCCTATGCTCCCCCTAAACCCTTAGTTCATCAACCCTTAGCCTCCATGAACTATGAGGGAGACGAGTTCTCCACCCTGTACTCTACCCTGAACCTTGGATCCTCCTTCTAATCCTGGAACCTCTTCTAAACTCTGGAACCTCCTTCTAAACTCTGGAACCTCTTCTAAAATCTTCAACATCCTACTAAATCTTGGAACCTCCTTCTAAACCCTGAACCTCTCTCTAACCCTTAAACTCCTCCTAAACCCTGCAACCCCTAATGAAGTGAAAGCCTTCATTACCTCAACCATGACAATGCACGTTCCTTTCACATATGCATGCACTATGGTTGCTTACCACACTTAAGCCTATGTATCTCACTAGAATATGACTCGAGGTCCTAAGCTACATGTATACTACAAATGACAACCCTGATATATCTATAGGTGACAAAAAGCCTCGGAACCCTACATACTAAGAATACCATGCTCTTCCTGTGGAAGCTGTGGGAAAGAGCCAACAATGTACCAAATGAATGCAATTTGATAGCAAAGGTACCAAATTAACCCAAACTATTCCAAGTTGGTGAAGGCAAAAAATGACCAACTACTAAATGCACGCTTATCTACCAACAAGTTGTCTAAAGAAATCGATTGTTCCTAATTGTAAATGCTCCAAAGGAAAATGGCAAGTTGAGGGTCTATGTTTTCTATTGGAATCTCAATGAATAGACAATCAAGTGGAGCTTATGCCTATAGAATTGGCATGGCATCAATGTGCAATGTGGAAGGATTTACCATTACATTAGTACCTTTTTGTTATAACTTTCAAACTATAACAGTAATCGTTCATGGGTGGCATCTTAGATGAGGTAGTAGGGCACAAGATGTATTATGTGATGGATACAATGGGTGCAATCAAAACATGGATGAAGAAGACCAAGAGAAGGAAACCTTTACCACTGAATGGCATATGCATGACAATTGATACCATTCAGGTTGAAGATGCACTAGCCATGTTGGTGGAAATGTTTCAAGAGTACATCAACAAATTTTAAGCCATATTTTTGGATGATTTCTCCTACTATAGTATGAATCACACGCACTTAGAATGCCTATAGAAGGTTTTCCTAAAGTTTCAAGAAACACAAATCTCCCTCAACTCCCACAAACGTGTGTTCTCAGGAGTCTTTTTGGAGCATATAATCTTAGGCAAATGCATCATGATGGAGAAGTCTTGTTGTGTGTTCTCAGGTGAATCATGATGTAGAAGCCATAATCAATGCAATACAAAGACGAAGACCCAATAATATCAAGCAAGTGCACTCATTTATGAGGTTCCTTAGCATTGCAGTTGGTTCATCAAAAAGTTTATTGGTGTAGCCAAGCATCTTCATCATCTCACAAGGCAAGATACAAAGTTCAAGTGGAATGAAGAACAAGTCAATGCATTCTAGGTCTTGCATCCATATTGGAACTTGATCTTTCTTTTGATTGTGGATAGATTCAAGATGGCAATCAAGTCCATTGTTTCTAAAAAACAAGGGAACTTGAATTTTCGCATCTATTATGTGAGCCAAAGGTTCTCAACAACGGAGATGACTATGCAATGACAAAAAAGAAAAGTTGTCAAAATGGTGTAAAGTGCTCAATAATTTTGGTAATCTTTTGGGAAACCCATTCATTTTCTATGTAGGCCACCAAGTTTTTCTCTACTTGATCAACAAACCAATCATGAAAACATGATTGATTGATAAGATGGATGCGAATACTACAAGAATTCAACTTTTGGATTCATCACAAACTTGGTTCATCTCACTACTGCATCATTTACTTGTACCAAAGAAAGAAACCCATCAAAGGCATAGATGAGGATAATCATGTGAAGAGATCATGAAACATATCTCCCAATTTGGACTATTTAAGTGTCGATGTATGAGAATAAGCATGCTTATCTCTCCACAGCAATATTTCTCAAAGATGAATCTATGGATAAATGACAAAATTTGCCCTCACATCTTGGAAGTACACATTAATAGGTGACCGCGTGTATCAAAAGGGGGGAGTCATGGTCCTCTGATGATGTGTCTTTCTGCGTGAAAGAGAAATCCTCATAGATGAGCACGTCATGGTCACTTTTCCACTACAATCATAGTTTTGAATAATCTTAGCATGGCTATGGGGGAGAACCATCTACGCAAATATTGCAAAACATTGCTAGAATCGTGGTCCATGCCAATGGATATGGAATGCCAAACTTCCAAGATCTGATGCCATTATGGCTAACCTACCTATGGGAACCTTTGTAACAATGGGGATTGGATTTCATTGGTCTATTTCGAAGTTTCCACGTGCCTAGGCAAAAATGAGTGTCATGTTGTATGTGGACACAGATCCTTTTTTTAGGGGTTTATTTTTATCTGTGTGTTGTGCTCAAGTGTGTTTATGCCCACTCTATGAAGGGGGGGAAATGCCCCCTACTAATGTTGTTAGGGGATTCCAAGAGGAGTTGGAGAAAGCTATTAAGGCCCCCCTTGGTAGGGGTTCAGAGGCAGCACCTTCGAAGCCAAAAAAACTTGAAAATTGGTGCATGAATTATGTGGTCGAATTTGTAAAGTAAGGGTGTGGCTCATATAGCATGAGAGAAGTGGATATATTGCTTGTATCTTATATCTTCTTGTTGGATAGATAAGAAAAACATAAAACTGATGTAACCCACACTCGGTGAACCACGTATATCCCTGTCTCTCTTTCTCTTCCATTCTGTACACTTTTTGTATTGTGTATTTTATGCATTATTCTTCTCACATTGTTTCTCTATTATCATGTTGCAGCACATCATGGTGGCAACATATTATGTCACCAAATGGGTTGAAGCAAAAGCCTTGCGAGACATATCATGATGGCAACACATATGATCACCCAATGGGTTGAAGCAAAAGCCTTACAAGACAATAATGCCTAAAGCACAACAATGTTCTTGTATGAGAATATCATATGTATACTTGGATATCCCATTGAAATCATGCCTGAGCAAGGAATTGACTCGGCAATTCAATGATTCTAATCATGATGAAGGAATTCTTAATTGAGCACATGAAATTGGAAGGGGACCGCCCACGAGTGAATGGTCAAGATGTTGTAATCAGAAGCTAGAGTAGGAGTTGGAGAGCTCAAGGAGGATAGAGGTAAGAATCCATATCTTGTAAGAGTAGACCAAAGAGCATATATATTACCATGTAGAAGTAGCCTTATATAGGTAAAGTACAATAGATGTTGACCTCATGGATGAAATCATTGAAGACTTAGCCAACTCTCCACCATCCATTGACTATGACCAATGAAATCTAGATCCACATGTATATGTTCATATAAACACTCCACCATCCATTGACTATGACCAACCAAATCTAGATCCACACATATATGTTCACATACACTCTACAATGTCCATTGACTATGACCAATCAAATCTAGATCCACACATATATGTTCACATACACACTCATGTGTCCCATATTTCTATCCTAATTACATCAATTTGGCCAACATACCCCCCTCAAATTGATGACCTCAACCCTAGAAGTGGTCCATGGGAAACTTCATACCTCTAATGCCAACACTCATGATCCCAACCTGGAACTCACTCTAGTTGCATCGGTAGTAGACTCATTTGGGCATCCTCATCCCAACATGGTCTCACTCTAAATTGTCTCTTGGTTTACAATCCCCTTGGGGTTTCTTTTGAAAGATGACTAGGAGTAGCCCTAGACACTATGAATTACTCAAAATAAAACAAAATCACACTCACACTCAAATCCATACAATATTTTTAGGGGGACTACCCAAGGTAGAGAACCCTTATTCCAACACACATTAAGCTTTAAAAATACCATTCATGTTCAATAAAATTGGCCTCGACGCCTTTTGTTTCTTCTTCATCTTCATTGTCTTCGACGGGGTTTGTAGTAAGCCTTTTCTTAGTGAAGCAGCCCTTCTCAAAGTGGCCTAGTTTTCCACAAGAATGACACTTGCTTTTATCCTTGGAGAAGGTCTTTGATGTTGATCCTTTGAATGTATTCTTGGTGAAATAAGCTTCATTGTAATGATATCCTTGCTGTTGCTTGATCTTCTTTTCTTCCTCCATAAGTGACTCAACAATAACCATGAGTTTTGGTGTAGGAATATTAATAAGTATTGTAACAATGTTACCATAGTCTTCATGTGGTAGACTCTTCAATACAATTGATATACACACATCTTCATCCATATTTACTTTGACTCCTATGATTTGAGTAGTCAAACTCTTCCTTTGATTGAGATGTGCAGCAAGACATTCACCCTTGTTCAAGTTCAATTCAAAGAATTGTATGAGGAGGCTAATCTTGGAACTTTTGGATTCTGTGCCCAAAAGTTTCTCCAATTCTTCTCAAGCCTCAAAGGATGTGTCTTTTCCATCAATATGATGAATGAATTTGTCACTTAATCCTAAGGCAATAATTCCAAGTGCCTTCTCATCTTCTCCTATACATATCACCTCTACTTCTCATGTGGCTAGTTTCTTCTCTTTGCCATTTGCAATGTTCCAAAGTCCTTTCCTCATGAGAGTGAAATTTACCTTAATCTGCCAAGTGTGGAAAGAATTCCCATCAAATTTGTCCAATTTTGATGAATCGGTCATAGGGGAAGGTCTTACCATAATATGGCAGTGTCTAACCCTTTACAAGATAATTCTCTTGATCTGGGTGCAACAAACCTGATGTAGAAACCTTAGCACTAAGTGATTAAGAAAGTGACCCACTTAAAAATGGCAAAGATATTCACCAAAGGAAAGGTGAATGAAACAAAAATAAATACAACTTAAGTCCCTTATGCATAAGTGTCTTAGAAACAACTCAAGCATCACCACATGTTGTTTCCTTTTTAGACAAATTTCTATGTATGACATGGCAAACATTGTAGAAGCATCAAATAAAAACTAATGCCTACAGACATGATGGTCATTCACCTTCATTGTATGCTAAAGAAGAGACAATTGATGAAATGGAGAGGATTGAATGCTTCGAGCATCGTTTCCTCTGCTTTGATTTGTCAAGATAGGTGGATGTTGCTATTATAAATCAACGAGCAATGTCTAACAGTTGGCAAAAGAGGAGATAAACTTGTCGCATAATTCGCTGCTCAAGAAATTTGGCCCGCCTTTTAAATCAGTCACCCAAACTTGGTTCACGACAAGTACAACAACTCGGTGCAGCAGAGTAGGAAAGGGAACTCCCCCTTGTAACTTTAGCTTCTAATATCCTCTATGCTAGAGCCTAAGCAGTGTAGGATCAGGCTTTTATGCCAACTGTTGTAATCGAAAGGTGGAGTAGGAGTTGGAGAGCTCAAGGAGGATAGAGGTAGGAATCAATAGCTTGTAAGGGTAACTAAAGAGAATATCTATTACCATGTAGAAGTAGCCTTATATAGCTAAAGTACAATAGATGTTGACCTCATGGGTGAGGTCATTGAAGACTTAGCCGACTCTCCACCATCCAATGACTATGACTAACCATATCTAGATTCACACATATATGTTCACATGCACACTCATGTGTCCCGTAGTTCTATCCTAATTACATCAATTTGCCCAACACAAGACACAAGCAATAACTAAGATACTGAAGATAATTATTCACAAAATGGTGAATGAGCACCAAAACAAGTGGGACGACAAGCTCCAAACCACCCTATGGGCTTATTGAATGGCATGCAAGGTCATAATGAAGCACAGTCCATTCCATCTCTCATGTGGTCTAGAAGCAATTGTACCATTAGAGTTCCTCATGCCGACCCTAATGGTGATCGTTCAACATATGAATGGCCAAAAGAAATCCCTCATAAGATTATTGACGAGTTGTCCAAGCTAGACAAATTGCATTTTAGAGCAACCTAGACACAAAGCATAAGCCAATGGAGGAGAAACATATGGCATGACTGCCACATTAAAAAAAGAAAGCATTCAAAGAAGGGATGCTTGTATTGTTGGACAACACCCCACTAGGAGTAATGAAGAAAAATGTCTATTGAATGCTTATATTGCTGTACAATGCCCCACTAGGAGCAATGAAGAAGGGATGCTTGTAGTGTTGTACAACGCTAACTAGGAGAGATGAAGAAAAACCTCTATCACGTGTGGGTTTGCAAATCAAGAAGTGCTTCAACAATGAGACTCTCACCTTGAAAGACCTAGAAGGATCTAATAACTAAAAGGACATGCATGAACAAAATAGGGAGTTCATAGTTAATGTATACACAATGAGTGAAACCCTAAACACCCTACTGATAAGCCTTATAATAATTTTAGGTGCACTTTTCTCACTTATTCTCTTAGTGAAGCTAATGCGCTTGCCTCCACCTCCAACTTTTAGAGCCCTTTGATAGTTGGCTGGTGCTCCAACCCAATAAAGCAAGAGGGTCCAAGAACGGCAAAGTGCCACCCCTAAAGAAGGCAAAAGTTAAGAAGCTGAAGAATTGGGGATTCACCCACCATTGACTCACCATGGCCATTGGCAGCCATCAAATGGTTGCACCTATCGCACCCTCAAGGTTCTTTTTGAGCTACCCTAGAATGCCACCATCAAGAGGAATGTGGCTATTGAGGCCATCAATAGATACGGTAAGGTCATGAAGACCTTCTATGGAAAGGGGAAGCAAGTAACCCATTAGCAAGACCAAGTCCTTAAGCTCCCCTTAAGTTCCCCAAGGAGGACAACAAATCACTCGACCCCTTGACAGTGGAGTACAATAGACTTTTCAAAAAAGCTTTGTAGTGGTTGCCAAGGTAGGGGTACGTCATCACCAAAAAGACCAAGGATGTTGAAGCCAAGAATTGCTTTTGCTCGTTATTCAAATGCATCTTGCTGAAGACTTTGGACATGTGCGTGCCATCATGTTGGTCCATAAATATCTCAAGGTCACGAGGGGAGCAAAGCTGAAGATGATGATGACCAAGATTTAAGATCAAGTGACGAAGTTAGAAAGACCAAGAAACAACAAGCGGGTCATGTTAGAGCCCATCTCTATCTCCTCATACGAATGGGTGAAGAGCTCTGTAGCAATCCACCACCACCAAAAATGAACATGATGGAGGGAATTTTTGACAAATCCCCAAGACAGAGCCCTAAGAAACCCATGGAGGCACCTTAATAGACCAAACCACTGGGGGGAAGCCAATTGCAGGAGCTACAAATGCAACCATAGCAACAACCACCACCCCAAGACAAAGGCAAGGGGTGTATTAATGATGAATGAACTCAAGAGAAGGACACAGACTTCCACCATGGAGGATGAATGAGGATCTGATTCCTAAAGTATCCTCTCAAATTTTCCCTATTTAGGAGTGGATACTCTACAAAGGACAAAGGACTTCCACCATGGAGGATGGATGAGTATTTGATTCCCGAAGGATCCTCTCAAATATTCCCTATTTAGGAATGAAGACTCTATGAAGTGCCAACGTGTTCCCTAGCTCAAACTATGTGGTAGTGTCAACAAGTGAATACAAAAAAATGTCTTGCAATGAGTATGACCAGTTGATCCAACAAGCCCTCAACATCCTTTTCCATATCCAAGACAATTTCATGCCTCCTAGAGTAGAAGAATTCAAGGCAGGAAGGCAATTACAATATTACAAAAATCATTTAATCGAAGTCATTAGATAGATATACGTAGGAAGGCCATTACATCAATAGATTACGAAAATCAGTTAATAAAAGTTATTGGATAGATCTGCAAGTAGTTGAAAGCCATTTCTTGGGGCTCTTCATGATCTAAAAGGAAGGGCTTGAATGAAATCTTGATTTAGTAGTCCTTATAAATAACTTTTCCCACTAGTTTCATGATTTTGCCTCTGAGCCTGAAGGATAAACGTGATGAAATGGCATCACTCTCGATCATATCAAGATTGAAGTTCTTGTGACATGAAAGGTAAGAAAAGGAAACTAAGAAAATATTAAAGGACAAAATATGCTACTCATGTATTGACCTTGTTTATCGTTCAAATAATGGAGCACAAATCAAAGTAAACTTTGACAAAGCATAGGTAGATCTATTAAATTCGTCTATAATTTCTTTTCCTATAAAGGGTTCATTATGAGAGCTATTTAAATATCATGATTTGACATAAAGCAAGACAATGGTGTGGCAAGGCTCACAAGACCCTCATATGTATATAATAAGACTTGGCTTGATATGATTGGGGTTGGCAAGTATATACAACATCACATCAATGGGTGGTCCTAAGAAAATGAAATTCTCTTTTTCATTTCCCTTCACCCTTGAGGAGACTTTGGTAACGTGACATCATTGTGCTTCTAGTGAACTTCCTTCTAAAGTGGAAAAAGTAAGAACTTGAAAAACCAACAAACGGCTCCACCTTGAAACAAATTCATTTTCACACTTTTTTGCACCCTTGAATGCAATGCACAATTATTTATCAAAGATTCCTCATGCTGTACCCATGCTTTCATGTTCCATCTTTTCAAACGTGTACTTGCATGCTATTGATAATGTATAACTCAGCACAGCATTGTATAATGTATGTGTCGTCAAAAGCATAATGTGTGTGTAAACCTATAATAGTCTCTCTCTCTCTCTCTCTCTCTCTCTCTCTCACTTAAAAGACATGTGATCCAAATTTGTGCTTGCTCTTTTATGGAGTCTTGGCAATAATTCTATACGTCAATGTTTCTGTCCAAATGCAAAAGCGCCTTTAAGGTTCATTTAATATTAGTTATGATTTGATAAATTCTAAATAAGGTTGACCACTTTCAATCGTAGCGCAAAAAAATGTTAAACACCACCAAACTAAATAAAGTTTTTGTGTGGTTTTAGCTAGAAACAAGTAGTTATAAATGAAATATTAAAGGAACACAAAATGACAAGTGATTCTATGGTATTCATTAAGGAAAAGGAGGCAAAGTAAGGCAAGCAAGTGATTCTATGGCATTCATTAAGGAAAAGGAGGCAAAATAAGGTAAATAAGAGAAAATAACATTTGTGACAGAATGGC
Organism: Dipteris shenzhenensis; assembly: GCF_047967505.1. Classification (NCBI taxonomy): domain Eukaryota; kingdom Viridiplantae; phylum Streptophyta; class Polypodiopsida; order Gleicheniales; family Dipteridaceae; genus Dipteris; species Dipteris shenzhenensis. The sequence continues at coordinate 60,823,376 of NC_141598.1, forward strand.
ATATATACGCACGTGAAAAAACATATGAGAGGGTGAGCATGATTCACAAAATTGATTGTATTTAGATGACTTATGCAAAAAAAGGTGGATTTAAGTAAGTCAAGAAAATTTTAAGCACTCATGTTGGTAGAAAATTGGGCAAGATTGATGGTGTATCTCATTTCAAGAGGCCTCAAAGGTGCTTTGTAGATGTTTTTACTTCTCAAGTTTTAGTACATTCTTTGGTTGAGAATTCGGCACATGCTAGGTTGACATAGTGGCATTAGGAAGTAGCAATCACTTTGGTGTTGTAGGGGAGGAGAAGAAAAGGAGGCCTTGGTGGGGATTTATTAACATGTGTGTTGAAGTCTATTGCATCAAAACTTCAAGCATATTAACAAGGAAGTAACTTTTTGCATCATGGACATTTTCAAACGAATTCTTGGGATGGAGAGAGAGAGAGAGAGAGAGAGAGACATGTGGGTGGGGGAGTGGGTGAGGTATGGGTTGGATGTAGGTGGGGATTGTACCTAAGACTTTGTTGAGAGATGACAAGGAATGTGCTCTTATATATGTCAAGTAGATGGGGTTGTCTAAAGTATTCGAAGGAGACATGATGAGAATGGAGGGAATACTTGGAATAAAAGGCCAAAGGAACATCCAAGAGATGGTGGGGGAGGAGAAGGCTATGGGAAGGGGGTGTTTTCAATTTGTGGGTGAAGGGCACAAGAAGAGTCCATTTATTGACAAGAGAGGTGGGTAGGCATTAGGCTCCCAAAGCTTAAAGAATGCCAACAATAAGGGGATGTGAAAAAGAGAAGCATTTTTTGGTCTTTTTTTCGATTGAAACAAGTAAATGATTGAGGCATACGCATGCTTATATTGTACTAAAACACTTTGGACAAGATGCTATAGGTAGTATACATGTAACTCAACCACATAGGTGATGGGTTTGTAGCCTTCACCTTGTGTATGTCCATGGTCGGGGAGCATGCGAGGGTATGATGTGTTGTTGCCAATCCCAAGTGCTTACTAGAGATAGCTAATGTTATGATCCCAAAGATGAAGATCACAGGGTGAGTCATTAATCTAGTGTGGGAGATGAGTGTCTAAGAGAAAGTCATATGACGCAATATACGTAGTTTGCGCCATAAGGTAAGTGCAAATTGGAGTTAGATGTCTATGTGCATGGAGATGGGAGTGGGGTGGGGGGGGGAGAGAGAGAGAGAGAGAGAGAGAGGGACTAGCACACCTTAGAGATCTATGTGGAGGGCATTCCCACATAGAAGCATTTTTTGTGCGAAATTTATGGAAAATTTGCCATGCTTTATGGGTTGGAGAAGGGTCCCATTAAAACTGAGAAAATTATTGAAGTTAAGCGGAGAAAAGGCAATACGGAGCATTTGGGGCTTTTTAAGGGAATGGTAACCTTTGCAAGAGCTAGGAAAGCCTTTGGAGAGGAGGAAGCAACAAACTTGCCATGATGAGCTTTTTTCGTTGTGCAAGTTGGGTATGCCTTCTGAGCGCGTGCACACACCCTCGAGGAATCTCTCTCTCTCTCTCTCTCTCACACACACACACACACACACACACACACACACTGGGCACATGAGCCATATTTCCTTTGTATTCGGCGGAAGGCTTAAAGGCTAGCTAGCACTCATCCAACATCCAATCAAATACTTGCTACTCAACTCAAACCCGCACTAAAAGAAATTGCCTATTTGCCGGATGCGCATCGAGTGTTTTTTTTTTTTCCAGAGAAGGTTTGGCCAACTTGTGGTAGCCATGTGCCCATAATTCCGGCAACAAACGTGTGCGAGATCTGTCTCTCTCTCACACTCAAATTTTTTGGGGGGCACACACACACGCACACACACGCACGCACGCACGCACGCACTCACTTGGGTTGAAAAGCGTTTTTGATAATGGAGGGGAAAGAAGAGAAAAGACTCGTCTTTTTCATCATTATCATCCTCCCTTTCACCTTTTCTTGTTCTTTGCTTCTTTTCTTTTTCTTCATCATCATCATCTTCTTCTTCCTCTTCTCCGTTCGAAGCCTTTCATTTCCTCTACCTCCATTCTTCCTCTCTTCCCATACAACATTTCACCTCTCATTTTTTGGAGCCCAGGATCATTGGAGATTGCTCATCCGCCAGTTCAGGACGCTGGCTGCATATAAATCCCTCTCTGCGCCGAATTGCGGCTGAACTTTTCACCCACTCAGGTTTGATCAGCTTTTCAGTGTAGCTCAATTCGGCTGCCATGATCTCGTTCTGGAGCAGCAACAGGATTCTCTTCATCCCTAAACTGTTTGCAGTCCTACAGCTCTCGCAGCACCTTGTACCATTTTCCGCCCTGTGAGCATGCTTCCACAATTGCCTTTTTACCTTGATGTACCTACGCATAGTAGCGACCTAAAATGTCGGCCTCCATGCCTCTTCGCTTCTCTGCATAACTTCTCTCTCTCCTCCTATTCCAGCTGGAAGTTAGCTCTGTTGATTCCGATTCCCCGGTTAACGTGTCTGTTCGTTTAACGGAAGCATCTCTCCTTCGTTAGATCCGGCTATGGGAGCAGTCTGGGAACATCAAAGGCCGCAAACCGTTCTTTTACGGAGCTTACACCCTTTCAGCTTCTATATTAGTCGGTGCAAACGCCGAAGGTAACTCAGCCCTGAAAATGGGAGGGGTGGACGCGGAGTTGGCTATGGCGACCACCCAGCCCTTGACACCTTCGGCTTCTAACTCGATCACATGTAGCCATGGACGTGTCAAACTAGAGAACGGCATCAGCGATCCGTTTCCTGCGGGTCTACGGGTTTTGGTGGTTGACGATGACCCCATCTGTCTGTTGATTCTTGACAGAATGCTGCGCCGATGCAAATATAGAGGTTCGTCTCCTTTGTGCAACCTTTTTTTCTCGAGGCCGAGGTGGCAACATGCCGAAGTTTGATTGTGTCACAAATGTGTTTGCTCCCATGGTTTGTTCTACGCCAGAAATATGCAATCTCGGTGTGGGATAAGAATGCTTGCCCTGTGTACTTGAAGGATTTGACGATCAGGCTGAAAGACATCTGAACGATAATTGTGCTTTTGTGCAGTTACTACTTGTGGGAATGCAACTGCTGCCCTTGAGATGCTGAGAGAAAACAGAGACGACTTCGATTTGGTCATCAGTGATGTCTACATGCCTGACATGGACGGTTTTAAGCTTCTTGAACTTGTAGGCCTTGAGATGGATCTTCCAGTCATAAGTAAGTCGGGCATTTCTTTATTGTCCCTATATGAATCGTGTGTGTATTGGCAAAGTTCATGCTTAGCCACATTAACATGGACAAAGGGCGTCTTTGTTGCAGTGATGTCCGCAAATGGGGAGACGAGTGCTGTCATGAAAGGCATTAGACATGGTGCGTGTGATTACTTATTGAAGCCCGTTAGAATTGAGGAGCTTAGGAATATCTGGCAGCATGTGGTGCGAAAGAAGTGGAGGATTTCAGGACAAGCAGCAAGCCACGAAGATGATAAGCATAAGCGAGCTGCTGATGAGAGTGATTACACTACCTCTGCAAATGAGGGGCCTGACGGAGTGTGGAAGCAATCTAAAAAGAGAAAGGAGATCAAGGAAGAAGAGGAGGATGCTGACCTGGAAAATGATGATCCTTCAACAACAAAGAAGCCACGAGTTGTCTGGTCTGTGGATTTGCATCAGCAATTTGTAGCTGCTGTGAACCAATTAGGAATAGATAGTGAGTATTAACAACCCCCCCCCCCCCCCCACACACACACACACACACAAACAAATGCCACGACCACCCCATCCCTCTCTCTCTCTCTCTCTCCAATCTCTTCACATGTGTTACGAGGATTGTGAATTGCAGAGCAGGAGTCACCTCTTTTGCAACACTCTAGGCAATTATTTATTTTTTTCTAATTTGAGCTTTCCAATGTCCATCCAGAAGCTGTTCCAAAGCGTATTCTTGAGCTGATGAATGTCCAAGGGCTGACCAGGGAAAATGTTGCCAGCCACTTACAGGTGGAGGCTTATCAGATAATTTTCTTTTTTAGTTTTTTGACAGCTAGAAACATTTTAGATCGAGAGTAAAGTTTGCATGTCTGACTTTCATGTCTTGTGTTGGGCTCTGCAGAAGTATCGTCTCTATTTGAAAAGAATCAGTGGTGTAGCCCATCAGCCAGGTTGCCTAAACTCTTCATTTGCAGGGTCGCCGGATTCCAATTTTGGTGCCGTTAGTGCAAGTGGGCTTGGAGGCCTGGGTGATTTGCGCTCTCTTGCGGCAACTGGCCAGCTGTCACCTCAGGCTTTTATGTCCACATTACAGGCAGGCCTTCTGGGTAGGATGGGCCAAACTAACAACTTAGGAATAGCAGGCGTCGACCCATTATTACTGCAAATTGCTGCACTTCAAGGTGCTAATAGCGGTGCTCTTGCAAGGCCCTCCTTTGGCCAACCCTTGGTAAGTAATCAAGTGAACCTCCAGGCTGGCCCCTCAGATTTGAAACAGCTTGCTCAGTCATCACAACAGTTAGCAGCATATGGGCAGATGGTAGGGTCCCTTGACAATGGAACGACTGCATTGTCCGCTTTACAACAGCCACAGCAACAGCAACAGCAACAGCAGCAGAAGCAGCTTGCTGCTACTGCTGGTTTAGGGGGTATTAGGAGACTGGGGGTAAGTAGCAATCTGCAAGTCAATGCCAACAATAGTGCCTTAATGATGCAGGTTCTACAGCACCAGGCAGGTGGACATCTGACAAATGGAGGTGGAAATTTGGGGCAGCAGGGGCTCTTGACTGAAACAGGAGCTTGGGCTAGCTCACTGTCTAATGTTAACAATGGGAATGCTGCTATTGGCACTGGGGTTTCCGTCCAAAATACTGGTTCTGGGCGGTCAGGACCTACCCTTGTTACTGGCTCCTCGTCAAATGTACTAGGGTCCCTTGGAAGAATTTCTTGCCCAGATAATAAGGGCATTCAGATATCCAATATGGGGAACACCAACCTTTCTGTTTCAAGTCCAATGGGTGTTTCTTCTCCCTTGGCTTCAACTGGAATGGATAGCGCTACCAGAATGAAGAACATTGGGTCTTCTCTTGGTCCTGTGAGCGAAGGTTCACCTCAAACTTTGGGTAGTTTTGGCTCAAACTTTACCTCACTTTCTGGGATGAAACATGGACCAGCGCTTAACATAGGACACAGAAATCGGGCAGGTTGGCAAGGCTTTGGCTTCAGCCAGGAGCTTGGCCTAGCTGGTAGCCCTGTTCTTAGTCCAAGGTATAGCCAAACCTCTTCAGTTAGTCAAATCTTAAATTTGGCCAGTGGACAAGAGCATGAGCAGTTACGAGCTCCCAGTTTCAGCCCAGGGTTTCAAGGGGATTTGGGTATTGAGAGTGGACGTTTGAAGGCTTGTGTGGGTAATTTTTCATCGCAAAGCGAGCTATCAACAGCAGATAGTGATGCAAAAGTGAAGGAAGGCAGTTTTGGTTTATTGATGGCATCAAAGGCTGAGCATGGCTTGCTCCCAGTACCTTTGTCCGATGATTTATTGAACATCTTATTAAGACAGGTCAGTACCCTTCGCTCTTTCTTTTCAGGATGACTTTCATGCAGGGTAGTTTTCTTTTAAGGAGTTTTGTCTCAACGTAATCTGGTTTAGTTGACAATTGAGTTCAGACTGTGCACCCACCCACCCCTATTTAAATACTCTTGACTTATCTCTGCCTGGAACCTTAGCATTGTTCACACTATCATTAAATCTTTTGCACTGTTCACACTGTGAAAATACTCGACTTATCTCTGCCCGGAATGTTTTGCACTGTTCACACTGTGAAAATGGCACATTCGGTGAGAAAAGTGGAAAAATGGTAGTCCTTGGTGCATGGAGCCCTTTCTCAAGATAGCATAACTGCTAGTTCTTACTAAGTAACTTTTCACACTGATCTCAATTTTTTTCTTCTCTTTGCATTCTCCCTCCTCTATCCTTTCCTGTTCCACCATTTCCGATTTTTGTTCCATTTTTAGTATTTAGAGTGGCTCTATTCTCGTATAAGGTATATGTCTCCTTGCTCCTAAAATGGGGGGTGCCCTTCTCTTTTACAACATTTTAATCTGGCATGCAGTTTGCTAATAGTCACTTTAATTTCTTGTTTGTGGTGGCTTGTGCATGTGTAACAGCAACAAGAGGCTTTGGGCCTTCCAGAGGCTGAGCTGGCAGCAGCTGATGGTTATGCATTGGATAACATGTATGTGAAGTGAAACCAGCCTGAACTGCCTCTACAAAGGATTTGAGAGTGAAAAAGCTAAAATGCCGTACCATGCGCTGAGATAAAGATTGTGCAGTCATTCTTGGGTTTGGTGTAACCTGGTGGCATTGGTCTGTTGTATCCTAGCTTGTATTAGAGCCCCTTTTTGGGGTTGTGGAGAATTTGTAGAATATGTTATTGCACCTTTGGTGTAATGTCAGTGCTCCATCACTGTAACTCGTGATGGCCTCGACAAAAACCCATGTGGGTGAGATGTATCCAGCGGAAGACACAGGTTAGAAAATCTAGCACTTCCGTTGTTCTGTGCAGAATCATCACACAGATTGTGGATTATCATCACTGTTTATTTTGTAGGATTGAAAAAGGGAGATTGTCTGTACTGCTTTTCTCACAGGCTTCTTAGGACTAACTCTTCCCTGCTAACAGGTTCAACCTTAATATGAATTTCAAAAAAAATTTAACGTCCAACTTTTATGACAAGTATTGACTGAGAAACCCTCCATTGTGTATTGCTCAATTTTTCAGAATCAGATTTCTCTGTTCACGTTGATCATAAGGGTCAATTTGCACGGGATATGCGGTTTGGCAATTGGGAATGCAAATTGGTGCAAAAAAGAGCTAAGAGTCTCTCTGTTAATTGTGTTGTTTTTAAAGTGTGCTACCACCCGTTCTACTCATGAATTCGAGTTTATGCAATGATTGATCTCTTCTAAGACTTATCCAATCCTTCTTCATAAACTTAATCAAGTTTGACTTTCAAGTTTTGAAGTACAAAGATCCAAATTCCTTTGGTTTTGTGAATTTAATTGTGTAACCAGTAAATTTAAATAGATTTAGATGCTCGTTTGGGAGAGACTAAAATGAAATTGTTTAGACTTCACAAGCAGTTGTAGCTTGAATGAAGAGATTTTGGACACTACTTTTTGATTAGCCTTATCCTTTAGTGCTAGCCTTTGTCATGGCTGAGTCTCCCTTCACCTTTGGAGTGCTGACAGAAACTCAGTATGAAGATTTTGTATAAATGGATGCTCAAGTATGTGTGAGAGCATTTTTTTATTATGGTCTACACCCACTGTTGGGCACTAATGATGATGTCGGTGGGGATGTCATAGTAGGTAGTCCTTGCTATGCGTGATGGAGTTTATGGTTTTCAACCTTATGAGTGACTATCATGAGATTGAAACTGCACTATGTTGTGTTTTTAGAGGATGAGTTTGGGAATGTTCTTGGATTCATCTAGGTATATGTATAACTAGTGGAAGCTATTGTATTTGCTTGGATCCTAGCACTAAATTTCTTTAGGTTTAGAAGTAGATATCCTTGATACAGCTTGAGTGCCTTGTTGAATATCATATGAAATATGAATGCCTCACATTGACTTAAATATCTCTAAAATGCGACTTGCTAATTTTGTAGGTTCTCTCATCTTTGCACAAGAGTGTCTTTACCTCTCTATTTAGTAATTAATCCTATTACTTCTCAAAAAGGGTAGTAATTTAGTAGTGAAGAAACTCTCCTTTGGCTTATGTTGCAGTTGTCATGCCTTTGGAATTTCGGCTTTGGGTTTGTTTAGGATCCTTGAATGTAGGATCCAATCCAAAGTGGGGAACTTCAAAGCACATTTTACGCATATAGTACTCCTATTAATATATATGTTTTCATTAGATCAAACTTGTGGATCTACTCATGATTTAATGTCATTGAGTACCTTATAGTTGTTGATCCTAATTTTGTGGATGCTTTGCTTGTCTTAGGTTGTAATGTGTGTACGATGCAAATATAAAAGTAATGTTTACATGTAGAGACACACAGTGTGCCAAGTTGTAAAGGCAAGAACATGATGTGGCTTAGAAGTGGTAGATAAGCAATTACAACAAATCCTAGATGAAGTAACAGCCAAAGAACTTTCAAGTGCTAATTACTTCATCAAAGGTCGTGTCATCTAGGTTGTCGAGTCACAATGGTTAGTGGACTATTATTCATGCCATTTGAGAATCTACTAACGTTCTAGTTGTAGCTCAGACATTGGGTGAAGAGATTGATGGTATGAGCACAATGTTTTGGATTTGCTGAATCTTCCTAAGAAAAAGAACATGATCATTAGGAAAAAAGGGAGCTCATTTTGGGGCCTGTAAGAAATTCACTATTTTCTCTTTTCTCTCTCTACAAAAGCAAGAAAATATGGATACTTGCATGAGAAATGTCAGTGTGAAAAGGAATAAATATATTCTTTCACATGCTTTACATTCAATGTTCATATAAGAGCAACACTTTTCTGTGCAGAATTTGGTGATTCTGACATCGCAGACGCGTCCGGAACGGCCCAAAACCCCAAGAACGGCACTGGAAACGCTGGAATCGGACATCCGGAGGTCCGAAAACGGCCAAAAAAGGCCGAAAAACGCGATTTGCAGCAAAATGCGATTTGGCACTTTTGAAACTAGAATTCCTAACAAAGATACATGCGCCAACAGATTCTCCTCATAATGGGTCTATACATCAATGTTCGACACATGTTGAGAGGTGGGCATTGAGTATACTAACATGCCCCCTCAATGTTCACCCAAACACGAAGTACATCCTTGGTCCAATGGCAAGTCAATGAAGAGTTGAGAGAGTTGCTCCTCCTTGGTGAAGAAATCGATGCAGGTTTTCTTTGTGGGACAATAAGTCAACAATCTCATCCTTCATCAGCTACTTGCACATAATGATACTAGATCTCTATGAACATGATAGGGTCCCTAGCTCTAACCATGCAACTTTTATTGTCGCATCTCAAAAATGTACCTATGTTTATCTAAGCTCCCATGCCCACAAGAATCAACCTTAACCAAACTACCTCACAAGTAGAAAAGCAAGCTTATTTGTATTAAAGCCTTAGTAAAGGATAGTGCCATTGCGGGTTGCTTCTTGCTAGTCCATGAGAAAGCATTGGAACCAAGCAATGAACACTATCCAAAGATAATTTCAAAAGTGCCAAATCGCATTTTGCTGCAAATCGCGTTTTTCGGCCTGTTTTGGCCGTTTCCGGGCCTCCAGATGTCCGATTCCAGCGTTTCCAGTGCCGTTCTTGGGGTTTTGGACCGTTCTTAAAAGTGCCAAATCGAATTTTGCTGCAAATCGCGTTTTTCGGCCTTTTTTGGCCGTTTTCGGGCCTCCGAATGTCCGATTCCAGCGTTTCCAGTGCCGTTCTTGGGGTTTTGGGCTGTTCCGGACGCGTCTGCAGTGTCAGAATCACCAAATTCTGCACAGATAATAAATTTTTTAAAGATTCAAATCAGATCACCTCATTAATGTGACATGCTTCTACGAACATATAGTACTATTTCTTTTTCTTATTTTCATCTTCTTTTGTTGAATTTTCAACGTTACGTTGGCCCACTCCTGATTGGTTGAGAGCCTATTTTCTCTCTCTTCTAAAAGGCCCCAAAATGAGCTCCCTTTTTTCCTAATGTGTTTACAAATGGGTCTACAAAGTCAAACTAAGGACTAATAAATCAACAATAGGCATATACAAGATAGGAGTGGTTGTGAAAGACTTACTCATTGGCAAGTAAGCACACAAATGAATGCTATATGCTTGCTTCATTTTTATTACGAGGGCTCTTTGCTTGCTTCTATTTTGTGTAGACCATTATAAGTTTCCATGTCCATGAAACAAATATGAAGTGGTTTTTTTGAAGGACATATATAAAGAAAGAGTTGGTGTGGCAACCACAAGGTTCCAAGTGGAAGGCCTTTCAAGACTTTGCTTGCATCATGTGAGCAATAGAGGCTATTTATGGCCGTAAATTAGGCAACATGTGAGCATTATAGTAACACTTCAAAGCACAAAGAGTCATTGAATTGAGGCGAAAAATGGCATGAGGATCCTAACAGTCATCATAGCACCCTAAGTTGATGACATTATTGCTATTAAAAATAGTTGTTAGAGCTTTGAATCAATCTTTTGCAAGCAGCTTCCGTAGAGAGATCTTTGTGACTCGTAGTACATTTTGACTAGGAGTGGATGATATATCCTTAAACCAAACATAAAAAGCAAGGTTCATGTCGAAGCCATGCAATTGACACGATGCAAAGCCAACGAGGATACCCATAGAGATTAAGCACAACCTACACAAGGCACGAATTGATCCATTCAATGATCCAACCTTGTACATATAAGATGGTAGTAGACTAGTTTGTCTAATGACAAATGACAAGAAGCATGATGGATGTAGATTAGTTTGTCTAATGGAAATAACCATAATACTCATCATATGTTATATATATAGTTGGTCTACTGGGGTAATTTATAATGTTCATGTAAGCATCATTGGAAGGTAGTGAATATGATATTAGGACTAAATGTGTAGATTGTCTTATTGTGAAAAATGGTTTACATTATATCTGTCTTTTAATGAATTAGGGTTATTATAAATTACTTTTCCTCACCATAAGCATTGTGTTGACTAGTGAAGCATTGATCAAGAGCCCCATTTGGATTATCCATGACCATGACATTACTATTTAATTTGCAAATTTGATTGTATGGTGATTTGGTTCACGGGATTACTTAATAAGCTTGTTGCATGTCTTGACGAAGCAATATTGACCCTTTTGAATATGAGCATTAGTTAAAATCATGCTTGGACGAAGCATTTACAATATTAACTACCACTTTTCTCAACCACACATAAATACATTTTGAGAATGATTTGATTTCTTCATCAAAGGGATACCACAAGACAAGCAGAGTAGGATTAGGGGAAACCTTTCATCATGTATTGAACAATGATCATGAAGATATCATGTCTCATATAGCTTTCATCATTTTCATAGCTTGTGAATATGTAACAAGTTAGGATCATGGTACCACAGTTTCTCATATACTAACTTTAATCTCTAGCATGTAGAAACATAGGTATTCCACAAGAGTAACACTCATCTTCATGGTTGATAATCCCATGGAAATAAAAGACCTCCAACCAATAGCACAACCTACAAGACAACAAGCACAAAAGTGGTAAAATCACAAACTTCACAAAGGCGGGCACAAAATCAAGTGTTTCTTTTTTCTTGAGGCCATTTACAACCACATTTTAGAGATTCCCTTTCACTCTAATGACTTGAACGCTATAGTTTCCATTGCCTCCACAACATGTACAATCTTCTCTTGGTTTCACCATAAAGGGGACTTAAAAGGATTTTAGTAGGCTAGTTAAATGCACACAATTTCAAGCCAATAACTAAGTTAATTTCCTTTTCCAGAAGATAAATCCATGATAAAAGAAAAACTCTAATGAACTGCAATTCTTCTCCTTTTTTGTGCTTCATAAGAACACTATGATCAACAACAACATGTTTGTTTAAGTTGGGCCTTAATACATGAAAACATAGGTCAATTTTGTACTACATGTGTGGTTATCCAAACTTATAGGCAGAAAGAAGTGTGCAAGGTACCCAGTACTTAGGAAGTCTAAAATAGCCTTGGCTTTATAGCAAGCTTTTACATTGTTTAACAATTCTCATCTGAAACATGCCTCTTGGTGTCTAGGATTTTGTGGAATTAACTTTTGTCTTATTATTGCATTGTCCTTAAGGCAATGGTAATGGAATTATTTGTGTTTCTCTCACATTCTCCTTAAGGATTCAAGTTCTACTCTCATAGTTATGAAAAGGGTAGTGCTTACGGCACCTCATGCCCCCTTGTCTTATCTTGTGCACTCTAGCTTCCACACATTGATCCTCCACCCTAGCCTTAAATTCGTTGAACATCTACCTTCCAATATCGCTACATAAGAGATTTTTTTGAATTTTCTATCGTCTTCATCTAGAAGTCATGATTGGTATCAAAACCAACTTAACTAGGGAGTCACAACGTAGTAGCAAAAGAAGGGTTCAAGCAAATTCATTAAGCCCTACCTGGGAAGTTTACTAGTAGTATCTATTCTACGTGGCAATTAAAAGAATGGATGTCATGTCATCATTGCAAGGTTCTTTCAAGAGGACTCTCAAGGGAAAAGGGGAAAGCTAATCTAGTTAAAGAAACTATGGATACTGATTTAACTATTTGGAAAAAGGTCCAATCAACATCCATGATCGTGATTATGTATTCTAGATGTGACGAAAGTTGGTGTCCAATATATTTGCATGCTCATGTTGCTGTTAGTATAATCAATTTGGTGTCTAATGTTGTCACATAGACATTCTCACATCAATGTGTGCAAGTATATGTAAAACTATGCAAGACTTTCAATAATGAATAAAGTAGACTTTTGTTCTTTGATGATATCTTTTTATTGTGAATTGCTTCAGCAGAGAAAAACTTGCTCTTTAGAAGGTATTGTGTAGTGTTAGTAGCTCAACTTTTCTAGAAACCATGTTGTTGCTCTTACGTACAATTAGTAATGGTCGCTTATGTCAAGTAGTATATGTTAACTAGCTTCATCATATGCTCCACTATTGTTGCCTTGTTTTTAGATTGCTTTACAATGTTTGCACACTAGGTAGTCATCTATATTCTTATTCAAGTTTCTTAGAGTGGCTACAATCGTCAAGATAGCATGTGCACTCATGATTGTGGAGTAGTCATTTACATAGGTCTTTGAATTTCTCAAGCTTGCTAAGGATGCAAGTACATACATTTTTAAGATGATAAAAAAAGGCAATGTTGCATGTGGTAACATCATAAGAGAAGCAATGTTGTATAAAATAGGCATTGCTATAATACTTTGCATATTTCTAAGTGAAATTATGTTTTCTTCCGATCCATTTTTGCCATATTTTTGCATTGTTGGAAGCTTTTTTTGTCCTTCGCTCGGACGCTCGGAAGATTTCGCTCAAAAAATTCTCGTCCCCATGGCAAGATTAATAGAAACCTGAGAAGAAGAGCATGAAAGAGTAGAATGGGGAGCACAAGTGTGAGGCAATGTGGGTAAACAATAGGAAGAACTGGACTTAGGTGATGCTTGGGAGTGATTTTGATGTGCATGGCGGGTTGTCACCAAACTCAAGATATTACTAGTAGTTTAGTGCCCATCATTCCATGGACTACAAAATCTTGCCACTGGACATTGTGCTCCCACTTCTAGCCATGAAATGAGTACCTCACCTACCCATAGGAAATGGACATTTAAGGTGCCCCTCATGATGATCGTACCTCTGCAAGTGGAAACCATTCACTTGAAGCGGTAACACTCAGCCTTGAAGCTCGGCCAAGTAGAATGAAGCTGAACTACAATACTCAAAAATCTAGAATGGGCTAGACCACCGCATCTTTAACTTACCCGCAAGGATGCTTTTATCGAAGCTATGCTTATATATTAATATAAAAAGTTTTCAATATCAAATATATAATGAATGGCTTGGTGATTCTTCTTCACCCATGTTTGAATAGTTGCATTATCACGCATGATAATTGTTATTGCCAAGCTTCTCACTTGTAATAGCATTCACATTTGCATTTTTTGATGCCATAATTTCTAAGCAAACAACCAGGGAGTGAAGGTAACTAAATTGGAGGAGGTACATGAGAGGCCCACACTTATCCACTATCATGTGGCATAAATCTAAGGTTTCAAAACCTTAGAATGAAAAATGCATAACAGAGAGACAAAATCGAATACATAGAGATCTATAACTCTAAAAATCCTCCATCCAATCACATAAGAACTGATAGGTAGGGGTCTTTAGGCGTTCGGAACGCAATGGGACAGATGGTTTTGGAAACTGTGGTCTCGATCATTGGGTCCAACACACGGGCTAAAAAACGTTTTTGGAAACACAGGTGTTTGTAAACTCCACCGGAGTGTGAATGATGAGCAACATAGAAGTTTTAGGACCTCCTAAATCCACCGAAACTGATAGATCTGCAAATGGTTGCTCCAAACTTGAGTTCCAACACTCGGGCAGAAAAACGGAGAAATTGACACAGTGAGTTAGAAATCCAATGAAATGATCCTAGATTCAAGAATGAAGGTGTTTCCAAGCTCTTAAAGTGAAGTGGACACCAAAAGCAAGCAATAATTGCCTTTACAAGTCAATACGGAGTCTCTATCATCGAACAGAACAGGAAAAAGCTCAAAAAACGACTTTTTCTTTAAAAACACTTAACAGGCTCTCAAAACCACTTCACAAAGCCAAAGTGAATTTTCCAAAGGTTCCTCCAAGGTCTCTGCACACTCGGATGCAAGTAAAGTCACCCATAAAGCTTCCCACAGAGCTTCTCCTTCCTCCCACAGAGCTGCTGAGCTTCAAGCATTCATGCACGCTCAGCTAGATCACCCGGGCTCTGATACCAGTTGAGAGTGCTCTCAACGGAAGCAAGAACGAAAGAGGGAGAGAGAGAAACAAAGAGCCACACAAGTTTTGGTGGGTGCAGAACACCCTAATCTTCTTTTTCATTCATTTATATATGTGTTTGAGTATTGTACGTAATCGGGGTAAAGGCACAGTGACCTTTAACCCCCACACTCCCTCCCTCCCTCCCCCTCCTCTCTCCCTCCTCTCTCCCTCCTCCCCCTCCCCCCTCCTCCTCTTGCCCCTCCTCACTCCCTCCTCCCCCTTCCTCCTCCTCCCCCTCCCTCCCTCCTCCACACCTGCTCCTCCTCCCCTCCCCCTCCCTCCCTCCTCCACGCCTGCTCCTCCTCCCCTCCCCCTCCCTCCTCTTCCATGCCTTCTCCTCCTCCCCCCCTCCTCCCTCCCTCCTCCTCCACGCCTACTCCTCCTCACCCTCCACACCTACTGGTCCACCCCCCTTCCCTCCTCTTCAACTGCTGGTCCTTCCTCCCCCATCCCTTCTCCTCCTCGCCCTCCCTCTTCCTGCATGCTGCTCCTTCAAGCCTGCTTCTCCACACCTTCTCCTTCTCTACACTGCTTTACTCATGGCACCATTTGAGGACATCTCCAACAAGTACCAGGTTCACTTAGAGTTGGAGGCTAAATATGCAAGCACACGTAATCTGGGATTGAGGGGAATAATCCAAGATAATATCCATCTCCACCTATTTTAACTTTATAGAGCTGCAATTTTTAATATATTCATTTAGTAATTTCAACTCCAAGCTACCAAAATTCAAATACTTTCATTAAAAAAGCACAAGTACTACCGAAGTGCATGTAAGGGCTACTGAAGCTTGCAGGCTGCAGGTCATCACTCATGCTCAAGTGTCATTGCCTCACAATCTTCATCACCCTCATCCACTCTGTGTTTGCAGGTGAAGCATGCGCAAAGAAATAACAGGTTTGCAAGCGTGCTTTTAGTAAACGTTTGCTAAAGCATGCAAACGTGTTTGTTTGAATCTATGCATCCAATGCCCAACCTTCAAAAATCAAGAATCAAGAATCAAGGAGCATCCAATGCCCCACCTTCAAAAACCAAGATTCAAGCTTCAAGGAGCATTCAATGCCCCACCTTCAAAATATCCTCAGGGAAAGTCTTCAAACTCTTCGACTTACCAGGTAGATGCTTTAAGCATGGCCACAATTTCCAAAAGCTACCATTGCTGACAATGATAAAGAGGCTCCAAGGAAGACACATCTATACCTCACAACATGAAGACTGCTCCATGTATGGATGAGGATTTATTAGCTTATAGTTCACTTAAAAAATGGAATCAGGTAAGAGATCATTCATTACTTTTCTTATTCAATGACGGTGCAATAGGCAGCTTTATTTCTTATCTATTAGCACAAAGTCTATGTATTTTTATTTAAGACAAAGGTGAATCATAAGAGGCACTTAGTGCTTTCAAATATCATCAAGAGAAGGTGTATCCTCTTGTTGGCAAACTCAGGGTTCATATTCATGAACATATTGATCATTCTTCTTTCATGATTGGCCCAATACAAGGCGCACATTTCATTCTCAGAATACCTTGGCATGACCACGTCCATTTTTGCATTGATTATGCAATAAACATCTTGACCATCTTGTACAAGAGTCAAGGCTTTTGAGCATTACATTTGGAATTTCAAGGAATACTATCCCTATGGTAAACCATTCATGAGTGCAACAGTTCTTAGAAAAGGCAGATGTACTTTCTTGCTTTTGCCCTAGCCTGAGGTATGTGATGTCCACAATTCTCAGCAAGTAATCATCTTCAACAGAAGGTCAAATGCATCCACAAACAAAGCATTCAATTTGAACTAAAATTAATCTTTTATATCTCTACATATACCATGCATTTTCTTAATGTCAGGGCATCGCAAAGCATTCAAAGTCATGCTACCAAAATTGGTAATAGCGCTATAACTATAGCATGAAACATAGGCATGAATCAAGTCAAATGATCACTTTCCTTGCTTTAGAAGTTGCATTAGCTGCTAGATATGATGTACAATGATCTAGAATTCACACCCCAGCTCTATGGTGCTTTGACACAATGTAGGTGACCTTCCAAAATAACAAGGCAATACTCTTTGCAACAGTTCTAGCCACTATAGATGGCAATGTATCGATAATGGCTTGTTTCCAAGTCAACTTGTATCTCCATGGAAGGCTAGAATATATAGAAATAATTTTCAGAGCCTGATAGAGCTCAAGTTGGAGCTTCCAACTGGTGAAGATAGGGCTCAACTCTAATATGGTTTCATCAAGTTATATTGATTTTTTTCCAAAATACTACCTAAAGCAAGTGCATTTGATTAGTCTTTGAGATATGTCCAAAAATAGGGCTAATGGCCCATGGGCTAGAAATGTCTTACAAAAGTTGGGCTTTTAGTGTGTGAAACCTGGCCTTAGATAGGGTTAAATTCAAATCTATTTCGGATGACATATTGGCTTCAAAATTAGGGTGAAAAATGAGTCTAGTGGCATTTAAGACTTGTGAATTGGTATGAATAGACTTAAATAAAGTCTAGTGGCATTTAAGACTTACTTAAATAAAGTATATGTGTGAATATGCTTCTAGGTTCCAGAGTAGCTAACCTAACAATGTTGTAACCGAATTAGGATCCAATTAGAACCTTGTTCGATTAGGCTAGTTTGACCTAACCTAAGGCTTAGGTTGAACCTGTCTTAGATATAGTCAAGTTACCTAACCATAGTCAAGACCTTGAGAAACGTTAGTGAAGCACAATATTGGTAGGATGTAGTACTTTTTAATATATTTTCTTTTGAAGGAAAAATGTAAATCTTGGTGAAACTTTTATTTTTTTAACGTAAAAGTTTCAAATCGTGACATGTTTCAAACATCTATTTTTATCAGGGCATGCAAACTTTCAACGCCAATATAAAGTTATCTTCTTAACGAAACTAACTTGAAAAAAATCATCCTTGCTTGCCCGGCATCCGTCCCATATGGCCATTGAAAATCAGCACCAGTTGCCCCTTCTTGAAGAATTTCTTTGTCAAGGCGAAGTCCACTCTCCATTTCCTGTGTGCTTGAACCACTTGAGTTAGGTAATAGCTCTCCATCTTCCTCTAGCTATTCTAATACATCAAGCCAGAATTCCAATGACTCCTATGGAAGTAGCTTGTCTTCTACCAAAATGTGGAAGCTTGGTACCACACTCTCCAAAGGAGTGATAGACTCCATACCTAATGCAAGATTGAAAGGGGTTAGATCGTGGCCACTTTAAACAAAGTGTGGTATGCCCATATTGCAGATAGTAGCTTCTTGTCCCAATCAGTGCAATGATTGTTCACCAGCAGAGTGGTGATCTACTTAAATTGCTTGTTAGAAGACTCTGCCTAGCCATTCATTTGTGGATAGTATGATGATGACTCTTTGTGGATTACCATATAAAACAAAGTCTCCTTCACAATTTGAGCCACAAAATGCTTCTCGCAGTCTCACTAACCAACTTAATGGGGCAGCCAAACTAATAGAAGATGTCCTTATATAGGCACTTGGTTGTGGAACATGCGGTGTTATCTCGCAGAGCCCAAGCTTCCACCCATTTGGTATAGTAATATGTGGCTCACAAGCACATAGCAATTATTGGTCCACATGTCTATGGACTTGAAAGGACCCATGAAGTCCAACCCTCATTTCTAAAATGGCCCCAATGGTAGCACTGGGTGCATAGGCTTGCGATCCCGATCTGAAGGTTGATCAAGCCGTTGACACAAATCGCACTGTGGTGCAAATCTATGCGCATCTTTCTATAGTGTGGGCCACTAGAGACAGCCTTCAAAAGCTTTTTGGCCATGATAGGTCCTGCAAAGTGGTCGCCTGCCACTTGAAAGTGTGCCTCCATGAGCACGGCTTCCTACTCATGGGTAGCACACATTAGAGCAAGGCATGTTCAAGTGTCTTCGCTAAAGCTACCCAACCACCAATTCAAACCAGTGGCTTCTCAATGCCATGCTTTTGTTGATCTTTGGTTAGGTACTTCAGCATCTATTTGGAAGTCATGAAGTAGAGCAATTTGTCATACCAAGACCAGGAGGTGGCCTGACTCACCTCCTCCACAGTAGCTTCCGTAGTGGGCTACCATAAAGACCGCATTGAGCTCCACATCTGACAACTCATCCTCGATGTCTGTCATAAGCTCACCCGATTCCAAGCAAGATAGGTAGTCCACAATACTACACGCTACGACCCCAGTCAGTGTACCACGTTGAAGTGAAATTCCTGAAGGATCAACATCTAGCATGCGAGTCGACTGGTGAGATTTTGTTGCCTCACTAGATACAATAATGTGGAGTGGTCGACGTGGAATGCAAAGCGTCGACCCAGAAGATAGTGTTGGAACTTCTTTACGAAAAAAATCCCAAAACCTTCTCACTCCAGCACCAAATAGTTTCGCTCTACTGCAATGGTCGGATAGCCTATGGCGGTAGCATAATACACTGGTCAGAACCACCTGACCTCATCCTCTTGCACCATAAGTTGTCCACCACTTGGTTAGAGACATCGATGATTACATGAAATATCTTTTCTCAATCGGGAGGAATCAAAATGGGTTCTCGGGAAAGTTGCACCTTGAGCTACCGATAAGCCTTCTCACATTCTACGGACCACACAAAGGTTTTAGGCTCCACATACACTAGTGCATTTAGCAGTATAGCTATGTGTGCCAACCATGCCACTGAATTTTCCCCAAGAAGCACGAGCACTCTTTTGGATTGACGGGTGCAAGTGCCTGTATGATTACTACCACCTTTTTGGGGTTGATTGTAATGCCCTCCGCACTAATTACATGGCCTCACAAACAACCACTATAGATCGTGAATGCACTCTTCATCGGGTTGAGGCTGAAAGGCACTTCTTGGTAATGTTGGAAATAGAGTCTCATGTGTTGCAAATGCTTCTCTTTTTCCTTGAATACACTGATATCATCCAAAAAGATTCTCATGAAGTCCATCAAATATTCTTCGAAGATCTCTTGCATGGCATGCTAAAATGTGGATGGTGCTTTCTGCAATCCAAACCACATCACGGTACAGATGTACACACCCAAGGCTGTGATGAATGTGATCTTGGGCTAATCTTTTAATGCCATTTTGATTTGATTGTAACCACTGACTTCATGCCCCACCACCTTATCAAGCATTGAATCTAGGTATGGAAGTGGGAAGGGATCTAGTACAATTACAGCATTGAGTTTGCAGTAGTCCACATAGATTTGTAGCTTTTTATTCTTCTTTGGCACAATCACTATTGAAGAAATCCACTCCAATTTTTCAATTGGTGCAATGAATCCCACCTATATAATATGCTCTGATTCACTTGCTTCCCGATTTACCCCCCTGGAGTGCCTCTCCCACACATATCACCTAATTGATCAAATCATTTAGAGGTTATGTTGCTTTGTCCACCGTTTCTACTGCCCTTTTGCACATCCTTGTCTAGTCTGTTAACAAAATTTTCATTCAGCACCTCCACTGCAAGTTGCTGGTCTTTTCCCCTTGGACGACCTATGATGTTTAGTTATACCATCCCGGAGTGCCTCTCCCACACAGATCACCTAATCGATCAAATCATTTAGAGGTATTGTTGCCTTGTCCACCATTCCTACTGCCCTCTACACATCCTTGGCTAGTCAATTAACAAAATTTTCATTCAGCAGCTCCACTGCAAGTTACTGGTTGGCCAGAACATGTTGCAAAAGTTGAGGGAACTACGCCGCATAGTCCTCAACATCCTGCTCACCTTGCTTCAAGATCCACAATCCCTCTAGAGTCTGCAAAATCATCTTTTCTTTGCAAAACTGCCTCAAGAATGCAACCTTGATGGCATCATAGGTTAGGAAGTGATCTGAACGGCATTCCACCAACCATCTTGATGCCTTTTGCTCCAGAGTGGACTTGAACCACCAATTACTTTTGCGTCGGATCCACCACACTTGGCACATTGAATGCATAGATCTTGTTGAACTACCAAACATTTGCACAAAAAACATTGTCCACACTGCACTTCCACATATTGCCATGTGCATGGCCATTGCTCCAAACATTGTCCCACAAACTTCGAGCAATGCTTTCAAAATTCAACGTGCAATTTTTTTGCATATTTGGGAGGAATTCCAAGAGGAAGTTGCAAGAGGTAGGCATGGAAGGGTGAGGCATATCTTTTCGCGAATCAAGGATGCCCTATTGAGTGGCTCCACCAGTTAGATCCTGCATTGTCGTACATTCGAAGATGCTACACATGCAGAACATGACCAAGGAAGTGGAGCTGCAGTCCAAGGTCGTCGAGGGCATTCTCTGCATGGTGATATCTAAGATTTGTTAAGAGGATGGGTTTGACACAGTTGAGGTTGATGGTCCATGGGAGGAGCATATCAGCCAATAGAGCTAGGAGATGTCCTCGGATGCTCCTACCCTCGTGTATCTACCACCCGCCTCTTCTACTATTGATGATGACCTGTACTATGATGAGTACCTCAATACGGTTGATTCTTTCTCAGGCATTCGGGATGCCCCTAGCCTCACATCAGCAGATTCTCCCCTGGATTGGGCAGATGCACCTTGTATTCATGATGATTCGGATCACCATAACTTGCTTCTCCTTGCATGACGCTCCCTTTGTCCCACCCTGCTCGCCCCTTTGTCATAATGCACCCCTTTGTCACATGAATTATGATGCTTCCTTTGTTGTTTCAAGATCCTTGGGTATGGACGTGATGATTGTCCGATATCAAAGATGTGCATGGGCGTTTGTGTGTTATTGGCTTGCCAATTGCCCTCCTAGTGATTTCTAATGCATTTGGGGAATGCAGCAGATTTCTTCTTCAGCACTTTCATGGACCGTGGATGATATGATTGCTTGTGTCCATCCCCTTGACCATGGTGTTCGAGAGCTTGCGTGCTTTATGCCACCTTTGCATGTAGTCGGTGCTTGCACCTGCTTCGATATACAATGGATCCATCGCTCCTAACTTATTTTGTAGATGGTATGGCTTTTCGATCGATTCAATTGCCCAATCTGCATATTTGGGGCACGGACCTGATTCACCTCTAGTTTTATGTATTCATTGTGTATCAATTATGATGGCTTATGTTATATCTAATGTTGTCTCAACCTTGAGGGATTAGTCCCTTGGCCCGTCATCTAGTTGCATCATTCAAGTACACAAGTGATGATGGTGTGGCTTGTGCTTTTCATTGAGACACCATTGGGGCTGTTGCCATTGCTTCAACCTTTCAAGAGATTTGGGATAGTGGTTCATGCCTACCTTCCTCTAAGAGGGGCTCACTCATCTCCTCCCCAAAGGGGGGATAGGACTCTCATCTCCTAGTGGAGGCTAACTACCCTTCTTGGGACTGGCTACAAAATCCTAGCCCAGGCAAAAAGGACTTCAGCCTTGACCTCATTCATGACACTCAGGCAGGCCTTCAACATGGCACGAGCGTCTTTGATAATACCTTTTCATTTTGGCAGAGAAATGAATGAGCCAAGGGGATTCATTAGCCCTTGGCCATTCTTTAGCTTGAACTTTTTTTCCCTAGAAAAAAGAACTTTCTATTAATGCTTGAAAAAACCACCACACAAATCAACAATCTGAGAGGCCCCGATTATCAAAATTAAAGAGAAAGTTGGCTTTCAGAAAAACCAGCCAGTTTCTAGAGCACCCATCTCGTAGGGAATCTCTACAACAGTGCTAATAGCTAGGATGATGACTATACTCCAACAAATTCCTAGCTCTATAAATGCATAATTACTACCTGCAGGTCAAAAGCCTTATAGAAACGTCTTGCCTTTCGACAATCGCCCTAGATCTTGATGTCCCACGCTCCTAGAGGGCACGGAGGGTATAGATGATATCCTGCCATATGGCCACCAGAGGGACTTGGTGACCTCTTATCACCAAGCTACAGATCAAGCCACCCAGATGTTCCAAGCAGTGATGCTGGACACCTTCTCCCAAACACTGTCCTTTGGGGAAGAAACAAGATGTTGCCAAGAAGGGGGACTCGCATTCTATACCTCAATCCAAAGGATGCTCTATCCATAAATTGAATAAGCTAGGGTGACCATGTTGTTGGAGAAGGCATGGCTGCCCCAGTCAACCAGACCAGGTTGCCATGACCTAAGTAGAATCCCTTTTCAACGTCTGCAATCAAGCCACTATCAGAAGGGCACCCTGCCAAATCCTCTACGTTGCGAAGTAGCTCTAGAGACAATATAGAATCGTCTCTAGACCTTCATCCATGCAGCGTTGATAACACCCATCCACGAACATTTGCTCCAGCTAGGGGCCAATGGCCGGACACCCATGGGCAACCATCTAGAAGACATAGGAAATCTTCCATGGCCGATGGCTAATCCATAACCATGACCTAAATTTGGAGATGATGACCTGCTACTCCATCGAGTCTCTCTCTCTTGGAGTTCAAGAGGCGATGCGTGATGCATTTTGTGTATGAGAAAAAGGGCACCTCCTCCACTATCTCCGAGCACCCTGCTTTGGCTATTTAGAACCACTCGCCTTGGTTTCATGGTAACCCTCAAAGGGGATGGCCCTCCCACAGCTAGAGGTGCCATTGTTCCAAAGTGGCTGGTGTTGGGTCAATGGTCCATGCCTTGCCTAGATGGCCCACAACTCTGATCCTCTTCCACTAAAGCAAGTTTGGGGCCCCATCCATCTCAGGTCTCCATCAAACAATGGATTATAGAAAGGATAATGGATGCTATAAAAAACAAACTTTAAGTTTTAGAAATAAAGATAGAAAGGAAGACACACTATCTAAGAGCAATTAAGCAGTGCCAACAAAGAGGTGAACATCCATGAACAAATAAAGATGAATGAGAGAAAGGTCATACTTTAGAGAGTGGTCGATAAGGGAAAAGGACAAACCAACCAAGGGGACTTTCAAATTAATCACAAAGAAAAGTCTCAATGAGTAAATCCCCTACCTAAAAGGAATTGATGCAACACTTGCCTCCTCCTAGAAAAAATAAACAAAGAATCAGACAACAATTTTATAATTCTACTTCTATTGGGACTAATGAGGATGTTAACAAGGGCAAAATGTCAATAGGAACGAGCAAGGCAATTCAAAACTTTAACTACCTCTACCTTAAAACCCTTTTTTTTTTCCCAAAGAAAGGAACCTTCTATTAATGCTTGAAATATATCATACAAGACAACAGCCTTGAAGGTGCTGAGTATGAAAAACTAGAAAAGGCTGAAGGAAAGAAAAACGAGCTTGTTCCAGAGAAGCCCAGCTCACTGCCTAGGGGATCTCTAGAACTGGGGCTAACAGCCAAGTGGGGGGACTATACAACCAGCGAATCCCTCGCAGAGTGAAGATGTAGAAAACACCTGGGCCAAGCCTTGCAGAAATGAGCACACCTCTCAATAGTCACCCTAGAGCCTGGAGTCCCATGCTCCTAGGTGGACCGTAGAGTGTAAATGATATCCTACCAAATGGCAACCAAGGTAGCCGAGGGTGGAACCGGGTGCTCTCCCCCATCTCAAGACTGCAGCGAGCCACCCAAATGTTCCAAGTTGTGATGCTAGCTATCGCCTCCCAAACACTGTCCTCCCTAGGAGAAGGAGGAGCTAGGGTGTCACGGGGGACTACCTCGTGGAGTGCAATCCTCTGAATGCTCTGACCCTATATCTGGTAGGCTGGGGAGATCTCATCAATCTGAAACGCGTGTCCTCCCTCTGTCAACCAAGCCACCATCCCCCAAGTCTAGTCTCTGTGGAGACTCTGCATACATGTCATGATCCTGAGGGCATTCATCCAAATCCTCACTGCACTACGACACCTCCATAGGCAGTGCGGGATAGTCTCTAGGACACCATCTGAGCAGCAATGGCACTGTCCCTCCACTCGCATCTGCTCCAACCACGGGCCGATGAGCAAGCCTCCGTGGGCTACCAGCTAGAAGAAGTATGAAATCTTCCTCGGCTGCAAGCTAGACCACAACCACGTCCAAAACCTGGAGCGAATCTCCCAGGGCACTCTCGGTCACCTAGTGTCTCTCCCTCGAGGGAGTTTACCTCGACGAGTCCATCTGAAGTCTCC
Source organism: Dipteris shenzhenensis (assembly GCF_047967505.1). NCBI lineage: Eukaryota > Viridiplantae > Streptophyta > Polypodiopsida > Gleicheniales > Dipteridaceae > Dipteris > Dipteris shenzhenensis. Next base: position 60,848,043 of record NC_141598.1, read on the forward strand.
TACCAATCTGTGTAGTGTAGGAAAAGAAAGGCACCTCATCTATCGTCTCAGCTAGGCTGCCCCTGGAGGGCCAGAACCATTCCCCGAGTCCTCCCTCAGGGGTCTACCCTCCCATAGCCAGAGGCACCATCTAGGGGTGTCCTGCTCTGAGATACTGGGAGGATCAATGTGCCACTCCTTCCCCAAGCGTCCTACCGCTCTGATCATCTGCCAGTGTATCCCATCAAGACTCCCATCCAGCTCAAGGTCACTTCTAGTGAGGGGCTGAAGTAGGCCTCCAGGTCCTACATAGAAGAAGTCAAGGTGCGTGTTGCCGCGGTCCATCAAAATCCTCAAGGGAACACCAGTATGGGAAAACTACCCCAACCATCTGCTCTCTCTTAGGAATGGCTGTCGATCTCACCCATCCGCTGCCCTGCCCCTCTCAGATGTGCTAGGGCGTCAAGCCTCGCCTCTGCCTCCATAGGTAGTCTGCTCCAGCGACCAAAAGACCCTGTTAGACCATTGTCCCACTGTGCCCAGCCAATGTGAGTCCATTGCCGAAGCATACGTCTCTCCTGATCTCTGACCTCTAGGTGCCACATAAGGGGTTGGCACTCAAACTCCTCTCTACATCTGGGCGGAGCACAGATGAGACCCCTTGCTAGTCTCTGCCAAACCCTATGAAGACTCGCCATCAGGGGAGAGTCCTTCCCCGTAAGGGGGGCCTCTGAGAAGATCCATCTATGTGAAGGCTGCCATTGTCCCCCAGTGCACAGGCAGCCTACAGGCCGCCGTGGGCATAAGGGGGGATCTCATCGAATAGCTCCTCCATCGCTACCCCTTGAAGCCCATTTAACCTTATAAAAGTTGAAAGAGGTAGTTGATGGCATGGCTAATGGTAAGACTCCTAGAGAGGATGACGAGCCAATTGAGTTTATTGGTTGGCCCCTACCTTTTGAATCTTATGGTAGGAAAGTTTATTTGCCCTTCCACATAAATGGATACATAATAAAGTTAATCCCCAAAGAGGGCAACAAAAACAATATTAGAAACTCGAGATCCCTCACTATGCTCAATTGTAGCTAGAAGATGTATGCAAAAGCACTAGCTTTAAGGATACAGAAAAGAATGTACACTTGGATCCTCTAAGAATAGGGCCACCCCCAGTTGGTGAAAACTCTTATTAAATAATTAATTGGTGGTGGTGGTGGTGGGGGAGTGGTATATGATGGCAAAATATTTAGGGATAAAGGGGGGAGGTCTTGAATTAAATAAAGGGGGGAGGGGGAGGGGCAATAATTAGTCTCACTAGGGGGGAGAGCTTGAATTAAAAAAAGGGGGGAGGGGAAGGGGAATTAAAGAGGGAGGGACGTGTGAGATTTGGGAGGAGGGGGGTGAACAGCTATGAAGGGCATTAAATAGGCAAGCGCATCCCAAAGGGGGAGGGGGATGAGGGTGAATATATAATACTTTTATAAGGAAAGGGTCGCATAATATTACTTAATAGCTTAGTGGTAGGTCTCATGTGTGGGAAAATGAAGGTTTTGACTTTAAATATTTTCTTGAACATTTGGGGAAGCCTCCTTTTGAAATAAATTATGCCATGGAGAAACATAAATTAAAGACAAATTCTACAATATATTAGAGTGGGACTTCTTGATTCAAGCCCTACAAGACAAGAGGCTTGGACCTCTTTATGTATATTATGTCAATATTCTTCTCACTAATGCTACTGCCAAGGTTTGTGTCAATGGGGAGATGACTCAATCATTTTCTCTTAAAAGGATCCATTAGACAAGGATGCCTATTAGCCCCTCTTTTCTTTGCTATAAACACTGGCTCCCTATGCTAACTTATCCATCAACAACAAGTTGAGGAAGAAAAATCGAGGGCATTAACCTTACTTCTGGTAAGCATTTAGTCAACAAAGTTTGTTGTTGACATAAAATTAACCCCCAAAAACAATCCTCAAGATGTAAATAGGACCTAGGAATGCCTAAACACTTTTTGTATTGCTACATGATCAGTTATTAATCATGACAAAATAAATTATTGTACCCTCATCTCAAATGACCAAGAAGTGTTAAAATAGTTAGGTTGTTTCATGATGGCAAGGGGAATTGTGTTTAGACTCCTTGGGATTCTAATGGGATTAATCAAAGACACGTGTAAACGGTTCCTCGATAGTTTAAAAAATAAGCTAGACAAATGGAGAGGCTTCCGAGTAAATCCATCTTAGACGAGGCTGGTCTTAAATCACTACATCTATCCTATAGCCATCTTTTATTTATCATGCTGGTGCCCCTCTCTTTTTGGGTTAGAGAAACAATCTAGGTCCTTCTTATGGGGTGGGGGCACTAATAGAAAAAGGATATCTCTAATTACTTGGTTAGCCTAAGGTTGAAGGAGGGTTGGTGGTTATGCATATACAATATGCAGATTTCAAGCCTCTCAGCATCGTGTGCCATAAAAGGCTATCCAAAGCCATCAACCTATGGGATCAGCTCTTAATGAGGAGTTTTTTTCATATCAGGCCTTTGATATTTCCCAAATGAAGACACTACCTCCTTCTCTAAGGCCTAGAGCACTAAGGGTAGCCACCTTCGAAAATCCTCTTGGAGTTTTTTTATGCTTTTAAAGTCAAATCATTTTCTCAGGTAAAGAGTCATTTATGAGTAATGACTCCATATAGGTCTCAACCATTTTCAAGACCAATACCATTAGTGATAATGATTTTGTGGAGGCTAGTTTACTGTTCAAAATAGTTTTGCAATGTTGGGGATGGTTCTAAGAAATACAGGATCTTAGGTGAAAACCTAGCCTAAGATAATGAGGGGAGATGGGAAGGGGGATGGAGTGGCAAACACAAAGGCACTACAAGGGAAACAAGAGCACACCCAAAGACACTATTGAAGAGAAGAGGGAGTTTGTATTCCAAACTTGTGCATACAACAATAAAGACCAAAGTCAACCACTTGGCCTTTTATACATGTCACCTTTTGAAGGGAGGGCCAACCCTAATGTCTTTATACCACTCTCTCTTCTCATTCTTTTACCATCCTCTTGGGTCCATATAGATCCAAGACACAATCCTAGCTCTACGAGCTTGCCACTATCCCATCAAATGACAGCACTAGCCAGCGGTGGCATATTGTTAACCAATCAGTTAACACGGAATTAATTAACAGCATGCATGTGAATGAGGTTGCAAGGGCCTCCAAATCTACTAGTTTTCATTAACGCAGGCCCCTAGGTGGAGAGAGATATTTGACAAAACCTACAAGATGTTGCAAGAGACGTCCTGGGACATGGCAATGCCCAGTTTAAATAGGAGCACCCCAAAGGACAAGGCGAGGGCACTCGGCTCTTCGTAAGGCATCAATTGAGTTCGATATTTGTGATTATTCCTTTTCCACGTGGTCAGAGAGTGCTAAGTGTGAATCATTTTCATTGACTGTGGGAAAGTTTTGTTGGAGGTACTTGGTTTTCTCATCACTCTGCCATCTTTGCTAGTAGGAGGTGAACAAGTTCCACTAGTACCGATTGTTCTGGTTGTTCTGGTCATTCCAATTCCCATGACGGTGGCAAATGAGAAGTATACCAAGTTTCAGGGGAAAGTTCGTGAGGGCATGACAATGTTTTTTGTCATGCCCGGATTGCACAAAAAATGAGCAAATTGGACATGCTTTTGAGTGGCGGTCATTCGATTCATAGTGGCGACATACATGCATCATGGCAAAAGAGAGAAAGTGACACACATGCGCCCTGGTAAAAGAGAGAAATGGTATATTGTCAAAGAAGCTAGACTTCTGAGTGATGATTCCACCATGGTGGCACACGCAACATGGTAAAAGAGAGAAATGCGACACACACGACATGGTAAAAGAGAGATTGAGGAATGTTGAAGAAGCTAGGCTTTTGAGTGGTGATTATTCGATCCACAATGGTGACATACACGTGGCATGGTAAAAGAGAGATGGTGGAATGTCAAAGAAGCTAGGCTAGAAACGGACTAGATTGCTCTGAGGCCAGTGGTCGAGAAGTGGCCAAATACCAAAAGAAGTTAGAGGGCGGGTTGCAAGCTGGAGTTGGAAGTTAAATTTTTTATCAGTAGGACTTCTTGTTAACTAGGAAAGAACCAAACCCCTTATGAAGGTTCGAGCATTGGCATGGTAGTTAGAGCTGAAGTCTTTGGAGAGAGGGTCGACGATTTGATTCTTCTCGAGCACACGCAGAGAATGTAGATTATTGGCCCTACAAAGTCTTAGACTACTATACGAATGCCTCTCAAACAACACACAACCGACGCCCACGCCCTTCCAGAGCTACTATGGAGACGAAGACCATATCAAACATACCACATAGAGTGAGCAAGACACTTCTTTTGTTTTTGTTTTTTTTTAAAACACGCCCACCTTACACTCGGTCCTATCGAGGGGCACCCTGCCCTAGGCCGGTGGGCAATGGGTCCACAACTACACAACCACAAGCTAGGACCCCATGCCCAAGCCTCCAAGGAGATGTTTCCATGGGACGCAAATGTGCGCACCTGTGTGCGCGATGCACCCCTACTTCAGTTCTCACAGTGGCATTGGAAAATATGGCGATGGCGGTTTGAGCAAACGAATGGCGCATCGAATGGCTCCCTCTTCCCGCTCCTGCTATTCACAAATTATTTTGTGCCTTTGGCCCAAATATCGTGAGCCGTGCTCAAATGGGCACCGGCATAGATGAAGGGGGAAACATGCCCAAGACTCGGAACCATGACATGAGGGTTGGAAGCCCAACACTTTAAACCCAAAACCCCACTTTGATGTACCCCGGACAGCAACATGCGACGAATAAGAACAAACATCGAGTCGGCACTTTGTGAGAATCAACGAGACCAGTCCAGGCTGCAGGAGACGAATCCAGTCGAGATGACTGCTGTCTCTACTCGCAACTCATGATCTCGACAGCATTGCGAGTAGAGAAGACCTCGGCGTCTTGGATACCTGAGTCTTTGCAGCTTCATTAGACGAGGGCATGAGGGTGACGTTCCGAACGCCATCCAATGGCTCACAGCGGGTGATGAATTTCCTAGTGTATCAACCACAGCCTTTCCTCCCTGCGCTGGCGTCGTTGCTCCTTGCCTAGGATATAAATACGTTGCAACATTTGGCTCCAAGGGCTCAAACATATGTGTCAATGTTCGCATGATACGTCCAAAATATATGGTGCTGGGAGACTAGGTGTGCTTCTACACCGTTCAGGATGCTGGTGCCCGTTCTCGGCCGATATTGGGCTTGGTGGAAGACGTCTGTTGTGCTGCAAGCACTCAAAGGTGTACGGCCACCACCAACACTTGCAAGTTGCATGGAACCAACTATGGACTGCTCGCAGAGGTGTCCATGCAGCAGCACTTGAAGAAAATAGAGTAGCTGTGCTACGAATAGCTACGCAAGCTGGTCGTAAACCTCAAAGAGAGGCTCAGCACCATCCTTGCCATTGGCAGATACGTGCTTGAAGGACGGAGAACGTGCGAATTCGCTTTTGGTTGTTGCTTCAAATCGGAACTCCTGCGCCACCAACGTTCGTTCCATTACTCACAAGTCTTGATCACACGTTTGACGAGGACAAAAATCGACGACGGTTCTAGCAAATCAATCCATTGTCTGTCTATGCTGCTTTACTCTGTTGCTTTGAAACCGCCACCACAATGCTTTGCCGCAGATCCCTCGTTGCAAACGTCACGAGCTGCTCCACAACACAACTAGGCACGCAAGCCTGCAAAATCATGATGGGCAAGGACCTCCAGGGTCAAGGTACTACAGGCCTCCAACCCTACACCTGTGAGAGCGATGAAGGAGCTGCACAATTTGATTGGTTGCCAACATAGGGCTACTCAATGGCTAGGGAGAAGAAATTGGCAACCGGCCGAGCTACAAAAATATGGCCATGATAGATCTGGCAACATAGCATCTGAGCTTGATAAATCAAAAGGTTGAGGGAATCCTATTATTCATAAGGTGCCTTAGATAGCCATTACAAGACACCATTTTGATTGGAAAGTTTGTGCAAGACTTTCACCAGCGATCAACAGTCAAGGCAAAGGAGAGGAGACTCTTTAGGAGGAGTGTGAGTAACAAGGACCGAGAGTGCCAACACTTAAGTTGTGACTTATTCAGCTCAAACATGCCACATCGTTTCATTTTATTTATAGCCTTTACAATAAAGGATGCTTTTATATATGGAGAGTATACTTCCATTGTCATAAATATTTGACTAGAGATATCATAACCATACATATATACCCATGAGAAAAGTAAAACCTTCTTATGTGTTACATGCACTAACATGGCATAGCCAATCAAAGACCTAAACCAAATAGAAAAGAAAAAGGGATTATAAAGAGAGACTTGTAAAGGTAGGGATAATCTACTAGATGCATAAATGACCTAATGGAGACTAGGTAGCTGGTGCACATAGGCAAGTTGCATTCATAAGACAAACGAAAATGACATGTTTTATTCTTTATGATATTTATTCATTTAAATAAACTTGGCACTTCATACAAAAGTCTCTTTGAATGGAAACTTTGTTTGGACAAATTCTCCATTCACACAAAATTAAAATAAGAAACATAGGATCTCTTTCTATTTTTAAAAAAAACTTGTTAAAAGTTAATGCAATAGTGCACATTTAATAAAAACCTTTGGGGATAAAAAAATTCCTATATACAAAGGCCTGAGTATTAAGTTTTTTTCAGACCCAATAATATATTTAGGAACTCTTTGTATATATGTGTGTGTGTGTCTATGTGATACATATTGATCACAAAACTGAAACCTAGCAAGATGTACATCTTTATCTTTAGCTCGAAAGACCATGGACAAAGTAGAAATTACGCTTAGCTGTCGAACGATAAGTTTGCCTTGTCCAAAACAGGATGCACTAAATACTTTTGGGTTTTAATGTGCATGTGATAGACAAATGCGTTTGGGAAAACTAAAAAGGTGGAGATGTTTGCCAGCAAACTTAAAAGGAGCGATACATGATTCTAGATCATTGTTTTAGTGGTGCCCTTTCCAATTTGCTACAAACACTCCTTGCAGATCCTTCCATTGGTGAGGATCTTTTTAGAAAGGAAAATATCATTGGCCATGTGGGAATTTTATCTTTGAAGTAGATTTAGAGAAGAATGACCCCCAAAAAAGCACAGCAGAATCTTTAATGAAAGCAAAAGTAGGCACAAAAGCAAGAGGATTACACCTTCATACACGCCTTTTCCCTAAAAGCTCCTTTAGCTATCAACTTAAGAACTACCGTGTCAAGAGGATACTTAGTCCCTTGGACGTCCTTTCAGCCTTTTTCGTTACCGTCCAAGTAGCATATAGATTGTAGATGATATCCATTGCTCCCTCCAACCCCCCAAAACCAAAAAAAGAAGATGGGAAAGAAAAAACCTTGAAAATCTGGATTGCATGAAAGGTCTTTGGTGAAACTAAGGACATGCACTAACTCAAAGTACGCACCCAATAAAGTACACACACAAAAGACAAGAAGAGACAGACACCTGAACCTGGCCAGTCGCTTACATTGTACAGAGCAGCATGTTATGCATTTCCATTTTGCATCTTTAACTGAAATGCATCTGCAAAAACAAATTAGACGACCACATGGAGCCAGTATTTCTACCCACATTCATAACAATTTTCTTTAGGAAGATACCAGGAGTAAGATGGTTCAATTAAAAAAGGCTTCCCAGAAAAGTGTCCATTATCTTGCAGAACCAGTGGCAGCTGCTTCATCTGGTGTGCCTTGTCTTGGGGAGTCCAGTGTATCATCTTGCAGACCAACTGGTGGCCCAAGGCTACACCGGTCAGTGTTGTGAGTGGCTATGGCATCCTTCAACTTTTGCAACTGCTCATAGCAGAAATATATATAAGCAATTGAATTGTGACATGATATGCAAAACTTCCTTGTTTCATTCAGTGTACCGTGTTACATATTTCTCCGAAAAGCCCTCAAGATCAACCCACCTTACTTCACTTTTTATGCCCTTTCTTCAAATACGACTCTCTACTGAATAATGAGAAAAATGTGAGCTTTCATCAAACAAACGAGTAGGAAGTTATACTCCAACCTTTAAAAGAAACAGAATTGTGAGAACTATACCACAAGCCTCATCAACTCGCTGGGTACTTGGCAAGCTGTACAAATTTCTTTGGAAAAATGGAATTTTTAGATCAGGATGTTTTTTACCCCTTTACCACAATGCAGCGGATTATTCCTAGCCCCTCTTTATTATCAGGATCATATCCTCTTAGCTTACAGCTGTTTCAGGAATATCCAACTTGAGTTCCTGTGGAAGGCTCCAAATTGATTTAACAGGTCCAATTTCAGGTCTTACAGAGCAGACACAAGAATGCTTTTTCTAAAGAGAAGATTCTTAAGGGTATCTTTAATCAATGAGTAGTTAGCTTATTTTCCTGGAAGACAGGACGGACAAGAGAACAAACAGCAGGTCTTTCTATCTGAATCCTTAGCTCAAACATTTGACCTTCCCTCCTAACACCAATAGAGGACATATTTTGGTGCATCTGGAATAGGTATAGTCCATGCATCCCCGATAAGCAGGACAGAAGGCTACAATTACTTAGGAGGGGGATGCCCATTTCGGGGCTGTTTTGAGGGCCCTTACAGGGAAGCTATGACCTAGCAATAGACTGTCCATTCAGAAACCCTGGGGCCGATCTAGGGGCCTGACTTGTGGTCCAATTGGGCCGACTTTGGCTGACTCAGGTGAATGGAGCAGTGAGCTGGTTGGCCAACCTTGTGTAGGTTGGCCAACATCTACATGAGCCATTATATGTGGCACCAAGCCTGTAGAAGAGAAGGATGTGCACAGCTTCGCTCGGGGGTTTTTGCTCGTGATGTGTGCAGTATATTATAGAATTATTTCACATTTTAGAGAACATCTATATGTGAACAAATAGTGAGACACTTTAGAAACTCTTAAAATCCCTCCCTACCATGCTTCTTTTGAGAAAGGGTAACTTAAGGGATGAGTAGGAAAGAGAGATTGAAAAATATATACCATATTCCTTAGATGAGTAGGTGCTCTCATGTAAAATATATACCATATTCCGTAGATGAGTAGGAAAGAGATATTGAAAACCCTCACATCCAAAGCGATTATAATGTATCATAAATTCATCTCTTCTATATTATAAAATATAGAAAGGCAAGGAAGGGATTTCAGAGATATTCCCAATTCTCCAAACCTAAGTACTCTTACGTGGTCCCTGCTGAACCCCTCCCTACCATATTATGAATTAGGGAGAGGTTGTAACTCTCATATACATCTTGAAGTTGCCAATTTATCTGGTCTATACCTCTTGAAATTATTTTTTAAAGTGCACCATTGGAAAGATCATGAAATTTTGAACATATTTCCTCTCAAGTTTGCCTATCCCCCTTTGATGCGGGTGAACAGCTAAATCGCGCCAACAATCTACTTTGGAACATTAAAGTGAAGAGTCACATGGTGGCTTGGACAATGTGGAATGTCATCATTAGTGTGGAGAAAAAGCCACAAGATATGGTAGATGGTAAAGAAATGACACCTCCAAATTCAAAGGAGGTAGAAGAGTAAGAGGACAAGTATAGCAAGGCTCTCTCACGTATCTTTGGGACAACACTAGACTCAATGCTTCCTCATATCCAGCTTGCTACACGAGGAAGCTTCCTCATATCCAGCTTGCTAAGACACCTACACGAGGTCCAAAAAGATGACTTGTGGCACTACCATGTCAAAGTTGTGGGAACCTAACCACAGTCAAGCTAGCCCTAGTTAACTTAAGCCTAGTCATGTAACAATAGTCAACTAAAACTAATTTACAAATCTAGAACAGTCAAGTCAATTAAATCTCACTAGTTTGTACATCCTGCCCACATGGCAGCCTGCATACTGCCCATGTGGCAGCCCTGGACACCATCTCAGATCTACCCCCGTGTCTGTCTATTATATAGATGCGCCTATAGACGCGGGTCTGTAGCCAATAGACGCACAAATAGACGTGCCCGTAAGTTTTTTTTTTGTTAAGGAAATGCATCTGTGTACGCGTCTGTGGGTGCTTTGTCTTGTTGTGAATGCAATTGATGATATGGGCTTTGAGGGGTCCCCTTTAGGGACAAGGGCCATATTGACATGCCATTTCTATCCAGTGGCATCCTGGATATTGTATAATGCACGTAGACATGGCCCTTGCCCCTAAAGGGGACATATCATCAATTGCCTTTTTGCAGACTTTCTCTCTACCCACGTGGCATCTCTCCAACCCAATACATGCTGGTGGTGCGCTATCCCCCATGTCCTCATCATTTGGGGGCTCACAGGTGGGGAGGTGACCCTGATAACCCCAATGAATCCCAGAGATGAGGCAGCTCCAAAAATGCCTTTCCACGACCTAAACATTGCTTCATTACAAACGTTCATGTATTGGCAATAATATTGTATTCAAAACTAGAAACTTGCCATCACATGTCCTACTATTATTCAATTGTTTGACCCCATTGTGAAGGATTGGGTAAAACATTACACCATTTTACCCCCTTCATTGTTGAATAAATACTCATAACAAGAAAATCTTAGTGTTGCTAGAACATGAACCATGCACATTTGTGTCATTCCCAATGCTTTACGCTCTCTCACAAAGACAAGCCATTTGTATATAAAAATCTTATCCTAGATAGAAAATTATTTGCAGCATATACTGATGCCACTAAATACAATGCATGAACATGAAAAATGCATGCTGAACATACAACATTTTTAGGCAGCACTGAACAGTCCTATAAAGTAATATTTTACCTTGGTGATAGAGCAAGAAAAGGCATCCAATAGTCCATCTGCCCCTCTGTATAAATGGAAGTAAGGTAAGACTTTGACATTCAAACTTTTGCATAGTGGCTTGTTCTCGTCAAAATTCACCTTGAGGAAAACTATGTCCATATGATCAGCTGCAATTCTACAAAGCTACAAACAAACCACAAACACCTAGCTCAAGCTCTTTTGCAGAAAAAATAGCTCAAACATAAAATGAATTTCAACTGGCAATCGAAAATGAAGTTTAGTTCTTCTTTGTAGCCTGTTAGCAAGCCACCAAGCCTTTTACAACGCAAATACCAAAATCGGGTTATTGAAGATTGAGAGATAAAGCCATTCACCATCAGGGAAGACTTTACGAACAGGTTTTGTTTCTTCTAAAAATATCATGCATTACTATATGATAAGGGATTTACCTTAGGATACAAGGCTCTGCATGAACCACACCAAGTTGCGTAAAACTCGACCACTACAAGCTTCTCACCAGCTGTTGCAATTGCATCTTTAAGTTCCTTAATTGAATGCACATCCATCATATTTGCTCCCCCATCCCTTTCCCACCATTTTACCCCATCATTTGGGCTTGCTACAGATAAAACCTACCAGTGGCAGTCAGATTGCAATGACTCTGATCAGTCAAAAAGGGTTATATCGATAGTATGCACATGAAAAAATTTACAAAACATGTCATTTCCTTAGGTATGAAAAGTGAGAATCATTATGCTTAACTGATATTAACAGAAGAGATGATACAAATAGTCAGTTCAAAAAGCCATATTCTCACACAAGGCTTAATGTACTCTTTCAAACATTGAGGTGCAAAATCAGGGAAACAAAGTTGATTTGACCTTGCACTTAACTTCAAGTACATGTACATATTTTGTGTAAGGAAGGGCTTAGAGAGAGATTGGTGGAAGGAGATAGAAGTGGCAGGAGGAAGAGAGAGAATGGAGGACAAGGAGTGAGAAGTGAGGAAAGGGGTAGAGGGAGAGGAAGAGAGGGAAAAGGGTGAGGGGAAGAGAGAGATAGAGAAAGATTGGAAGAGAGAGTGTAGGCAGCACGTAGGAGGAAGGAAGTGGGAGTAGATATAATAAGAGGGAAAAGGGTGAGGGGAAGAGAGAGATAGAGAAAGATTGGGAGAGCGAGTGTAGGCAGCACGTAGGAGGAAGGAAGTGGGAGCAGATAGGATTAGAGGTCACATCCAAAAGTGTACATTGAGTGGTGGATGGGGAATTATATAGTCCCTCCACATTTTCCACCTAAAAGGCCTCTAAAGGTCCTCTAAATAGCCTTTTTCCCCCCTCATTACAGCCAACCCTTCCCATAGAATTTTTCCCTCAAAATTTTACATCTTGGCTGTCCAAAAAGATGCAGCAACAGCAACTACTAATCAGCCCAGTAGGAGATAGGGGTAGTCCTAGACAATGCTTTCTGGCTGCTATGAATTCGCAATCCTCAAGGAGTGCCACTTGATAAGATACTCTATGTAGACTTGTTTTGGAGACCATGGTCTTTGAAACCCATGATGTGCTCTGGGACATAGAGGGTATGACCCTTCTCATCCATAGGTGGTAGCTTAGGAAGAACTTGCACATGCTGTCCTACATGCGGCTTCAGCAAGAACACATGGAAAACATTATGAATCTTGGAGGTACTGGGTAGCTCCAACTCATATGCCACCTCTCCAACTTTGCGGATGATCTTGTAGAGACCGTAGTACCTGTGAGCAAGCTTCATGTTGGTGTTATCTTTCAGTGAGGCATAACGGTTCTTATGGAAAAGTAAAAGCACATAATCTCCTTGAAAGACAAATAATTCCTGCATTCATCTACATACTTCTTCTGCTTGGCTTGGGCATCCTGCATATTCTTCTTAGCCAAGTGCAAAAGGGCATCCATTCTTTCCAAGTCACTTCTTGCTTGCTAATTTTTCACAGCCATGTCTGCAATTAAAGGCGGCATCCCAACCTTGCATCCATACATTGCTTTAAAAGGACTCATGCCAATAGAAAGATGCTTGGTACTGTTGTAACAAAATGCAGCAAGAGCTAGCCACTTATCCCAGGACTTCTCTGTATCATGACAAAAATGCTCAAGTATTTCTCCACCCATTTGTTCACCCTTTCTGGCTGTCCATCACTCTTAGGGTGGTAAGCAGTGCTACGTGTGAGAAGAGCACCCACTCCTGTGAATAATTCCTGCCAAAAGTGACCTATAAATTTTGCATCTCTGACATAGACAAATTCCTGAGGGAAGTCATGATGCTTAAAAACATGCTCAATAATTTGCCAAGCAACCTGTGATGCTGAATACCGGGTCTTAGTGGGTATGAAATGAACCTGTTTTGTCTATATATCCGCCACCACATAAATGCAATCCCATCCCCTCTCTGTAGATGGCAATCTTGTGATGAAATCGATCCCTATGTAAGTCCATTTGCCTTCTGGAATAGGTAATGGCTGTAAGAGACCTACGAGTAGCTAGCTGTCCTTCTTATTATGTTGGAAAGGCAAGCATTCAATCAGCGTGACATATTTAACCACATCCAGCCACATGCCATTCTAGATGAAGCTCTGTTTGATCTTTTCATATGTCTTAGTGATACCCTACCAGCACACATTTATAAAGAAGAGGCTGTAAAATCTTGTTCATGAGTGCCTGAAAAGTAGCTGGTGTATTGGTCAATCCAAAAGGCATCATTCTGAATATAAACCTCTCTCTATGCGAAAGGTTGTCTTGTGCTCATCTCCTTCTTTCATTCTAATTTGATAGTGGCCTGATCTCAAATCAATCTTAGTGAAAACTTGAGCACACTTAAGTTCATCCAACAGGTCATCTATCCTAGGGATCGGAAACCTATTCTTGATAGTGGCCTTATTCAAGTCTCTGAAGTCAATGCACATGCGGTATGAACCATCGTTCTTCTTTACCAAGAGCAATGAGAATGCGAGCGGAGAATTGCTATAAGAGATAAAATTCTTCTCAACCAATTCTCGCATCTGTGTTGCCATTTCTTCTCTTTCTACCTATACGGGGCCTTATTAATTGGCTTACTGCCAGGCTCTAGGACTATGGCATGATCAACGTCTCTCCTTGGGGGCAACTGTGAAGGCATATCAGCAAATACATCTACAAATTCTGAGAGCAATTTATGCTTATCACAATCCTCAACACGGAAAATGCTACCATCTTGAGATACTGACACATTCAGCGCATAGATGGCACACTCCCTCTTGAACTCCCTGGCCAGCTGCCTTGTGAAAATGACCTGCAATTTAGGGGTTGCAATACCATGCAAGTTACAGATCTACCCCACTGAGTGACAAAGCATTTAAGTCCATGCTGATTTTGCTCAATGATTTCAACCAATCACAGGCTAGGACAGCATCTATTGGGCCCATATCCAATGCCAAGAGATCAGCTGCAAAATCATAATCATCAGAGAACTTGATTCTTGCATCCTCGCAAACATATCTACTAATCATGTGCTGTTCATTTGCCACCTCTACTCTCAGCCCATGATCTATTTCAGTAGCAATCAGTCCCACTTTCTGTAAGGTTTTGCCATTAATAAAACTGTGAGTGCTACTGCTGTCCACCAACACGTGAACAGCCCTGCATTAATCATCCCTTTCAATATGATAGTTTCAGCACTTTTGGCACCCATCAAAGAATGAAGGGAGATGGCATAGAGTGTTGGCTGGGCATCCCAATGAATTTCCTCTTCGTCCACAGGAGCATTACCACTAGCATCCTCACATGCATGAAAAGGCATAGCAACCTGATGCTCCACAAGAAAAGATGTCGGCCTACAACCTCGGATTCCACGAGTGGGCTGAATGTCAATTGATTGCATACCACGATTTATAGAAGAGTCCAGGGACTAGATTCTGTCATCTGATACATAGTGATAGACACCAAAACATCATGATCAAAGGTAGTAGATACTAGAAAATTTAAAGCCGCCTGTAGGTACTACATCAAAACATCAAACTTCAAAGGCAAGCTGGAAAACATCATATAACAAACTGAAAAGGCTGCCAGGCTGCCAGCCTACAGGCTACCTACAGCCAAGAAACAAAGCTGAAAATGCATTGCAACTAATGAGGCTCGAGCCTCAAACTGCATCCTCATACTGTGCCTCATTCTGATCATCATCATCATCAGTGCCATCCTCCTCCTAATCATCATCCTCATCCTCACCACTGTCATTCTCATGGGAGTTCAAATTACTAAAGCTGCTTGAAGCAGCAGCAACATCCATCCTTCCTGTAACAAGAGGGGCTGGTATTTTCTCTTCTCTCTCTATAGGCTCTTGCAAAGCAAGTAGCCTCTCATCCTCCTTCTCCTTGATCATCATTTCCAAGGTTACTTCTATCTTCTCAGATCCCCTTTCCTTGATTTTTGAGATGAGTTGCAAAATTAGTATGGACGTATACTAAATTTTGCTGGAATCTCCTCTTCTCCCTCTGTAAGCTCTTGCAAAGCAAGCAGACTTTCATCATCCTTCTCCTTGTTGCTCATTTCCAAGGTCACTTCTATCTTCTCAAATCCCCTTTTCACCAAATGTAAATATCCTAAGTCAAAGTACAGTTGACCATTTATTTGATCATAATTAAAGAGTTTTATATGTGTTAATTACGGTCAAAGAGTTATTTTTAATGGTCAAAGGATTGACTACGGTCAAAGATACTTGACTCTAGTCAAGTAAACCTGACTATGGTCAGAGAGCGTTGACTTCGGTCAACAAGACTTGGCATGCGCCAAGAGGGGTTAACCCCGGTTAACCAAGATGTGCCAACCTCGGTTGGAGAGACTTGGCTATAATTAAGGCGCCCTGACCTTGGGTCGAAGCTCTTTAATTATAATCAAGAGTGTTGACTCCGGTCAACCAGAGAAAATATATATATATTTATATATATATATATATATTTGTTTAGATGTGCACATGTGTTCAGTGGGGACGCCCACCGTGACTAGGATTAGTCCACAGTGTGTTATTTGCATGCAAAGCGCTAACAATTAATGGGTACCATGGTGGTGCGCTTTAATTAATTGTTGCAGGTACTGGCAAGGATTATTTTTCCTAAGCGAAGTGGGAGCCTGACAAGCACCTAGGAAGCGGTTCGTGTGACCGAGAGCTTTGAAGACTCCAGAATGGCCCTAAGTGGCTTGTAATAAGAGTTAGTCTAGATTGTAGACAAGTGGCATGTTGCCAATTTGAATGGGGTTTGAAGCCCTTGTAAAGAAGGATTTCTTTTCACGTAAGAAGGGAGAGAGAGACTTACGAGACAGCTTCCTGCTGAACTTTTGTAACAGTTTTTTTTCTGAAAGTAATAAAGACCTTCGGGGGGGTCCAGCCCGACAATTTGTCCTGGGCCCTAGTGTATGATCAGAGAGAGAGAGAGAGGGAGAGCTGTGGACAGTTTAATTCCGTCGTTGACGTGAAGTCATAGTTGTTTTTATTCCCCTCCAGTTCGGTTTTATTGGTATCAGAGCGTAAGGTCTCATTTCCTCCCTAGGAATTGACGATCCAAGAAGTCTTGGGAAGCTGGGCCATCTACAAGGCTTTGTGAGCAACAAATATGGGGGCGACGTGCTCGGGAGAGCAAACTAGCGTTTAATGAAGTGGATGCTGGTGGCGAACAGGAGAGGCGTCTGATGAAATTTAGCGAAGGAAGTTTGCTACCTGGCTCTAGATTTCGACTAGATATGGCTATGGGTGACGTCGGGTCCTGTTGATTAGGACATACGTCGAGCGTTGGCTGATGGGGCGATGGCTAGGTGCCGACGACCGATGTACAACAGCGCCAGGAGGAATTCGATGTAGCTTATACACGAATTCTGCGATTAGGAGAACGCGCCAGCAATAGCTAATCAGCGACGGGATCTGTGTGAACCAAATCCCAACTCTCTGTTCGGGGTGATTCTGCTTTATCTTCTGTGGGCGCTGACAGGGCTAGGGTGCCAGCCAAGGGTTTACGTGGTAGTCCACATAGGAAAGGCAATGCAAGTTGGTGATGATGCCTGAACATTGGAATTGGCTGGGAAAATTCCGCCTTGTAAATTTTCTCACGGGTGAAGGTTTCGAGCGACGTACTCTTGACGCTACAGAGTGTTAAGCCTCGTGGCCACGGAGTTACCTAGGAGTACACGTGGTAGATACGTGGATGCTGACTCAGCAGTTGACGTGGCCAGGGTGCCACCTAGGCAGACACGTGGCATGCACAGAGCTGACGTGGCAGACACGTGTGGATGCTGACGTGGCAGCATGTGCAGGCTGATGACGTGGCAGTACAGGTGGCAGACAGCTCAGATGCTGACATGGCACTGACACGTGGCAGCCAGCCTGGCAGACCAGTGGTTAAGTTAATCCTGGTAAAGTTAAACCCTGGTTGGTTGACCCGTGGTTAGTGAAATCCTGGTTAAGTTAATCGCAGTCAGTTAACTCTGGTTAGCTGAACCAGTATCTAGCTAGTTCAACTTTGGTCCAGTTAATCTGGCCTAACCAGATCAGTTTGGTTGGTGTAACCAGAACCAGTTAGTCTGGTTAGACTAACTAGCAGTTACTTCATCTGGTTACTGTTTTCACAAAAAAAAAAAAAAAAAAAAGAGACAGTTACAGAGACAGTTTTGGCCGTCAATTTTCTCCTGCCTGTCAGACTTTTACTGTCAGAAAAGTAGCAGAAAACCAGAGAAAAGCAGGGAAAACAGAGATTTGCAGAAAAAGGAGTATGCATGCCTTTGAGCAGTAAAAAGAGGTAAAAACAGATGCCTTTTGAAGCCATCTGCAGCAGCCAGAAAAAGGGCAACATAGTTGATGATGCTTTGGCAACTGTATGGGTACATGCCTTGAACTGACAGCCCGTACTGGCGTAGATTGTGAATGCAAAACACCTCTTGTTGAGGTACCTTTTCTGTTGGAAAAGCAAAGGTAGTGTGCATTAGTTACTTGCACAGTGTGAGAAAAATCTGCAGATCTCAGAATATGGATCAATCACCTATCCAGTGGGATTCTCAAGATAGGGATGTGCATCCAAGACAGAGGAATGTGCCACAATCTCAACAAGAATTTGAACAAATGGTACGCACTCGTATACAAGAACTGGAAAATCTTAAAAGGGATCCCAGGGCTCAGCATTTGTTTCCAGCAGAGGCTATGCCTAATCCAGTATATGACGTGCCAATGCCAGAGGCACACTCTCGTGTACAGTCTGAGAGAGAGAGATCTCATAGATCTCATAGGAGACGGTCCCATAGTAAAAAGAGATCGAGGCGTCATCACCGATCTCCTAGTCCATCACCGTCTACCTCGAGTTCGACTTCTATGTCTTCTTCTTCCTTATCAGATAAACCATCCAGGAAAAGAAGGAAACACGAGAAGTCTGGGAAGAGAAAATCTTCCAAAGCGACCAGGGAATTTAAAGAGGGAGGAAAATCTGTTAAGTTTATGACCTACAATGGACAGTATGGTCATACAGACAAAGCATTGCAGTTTATCAGACAGTTTGATGCTGCATTCGGTACTGAGAAAT
Source organism: Dipteris shenzhenensis (assembly GCF_047967505.1). Classification (NCBI taxonomy): domain Eukaryota; kingdom Viridiplantae; phylum Streptophyta; class Polypodiopsida; order Gleicheniales; family Dipteridaceae; genus Dipteris; species Dipteris shenzhenensis. Next base: position 60,866,429 of record NC_141598.1, read on the forward strand.
TTTCAGAATCCTCCAAGTTAAGAATGGTCAGCCTACATTTAACAGCAACGGCTAGTGCATGGTGGAGTGCACTGACCACAGATGGATCAGCCCCAAGAAAGTGGAAGGGCTTCAAGAAAGCCTTCTACTAGCAGTTCATGCCTAAACAGTTTAGAGACCATGTTCTTCAAGACTGGGACAGCTTGCACATGGATGCAGGAGATACAGTGGATGGGTACAACCAAAAGTTCTGGGATGCTTATTTGCAGGTTGCACCGTTCAAAAAGATCTCCAAAGGTACCCAGATGAGGAAGTACAGAGCAGGTCTCACTCCAAGAATTCAGGCAGTAGTAAATGCTTTGGGGGCAAAGAATATTCAAGATCTTATGCATTCAGCCTCAGTAGCGAGTCTTGTGCCGCTACAAGATCCATCTACAGTGCCATCCTTGCATGCAGGACGTGCTGATAAAAAGAAAACTGATTTTCAAAAATCAGAAAAGAAAGAGTCCCCTAAGGCTGAAAAGAAAGGGTTTCAGCCTCAGAAGCCGAGGGGTACTCAGTTCTCGAAGACCTATAAGGGCAAATCTCTATTTACCCCAGAACAGATAGCGGAATTCCGTAGAGATGGGAAATGCTTCAGGTGCGGTAAAGAGGGGCATGTGGCTGCCCAGTGCCCAGAAAAGCCTTCATCATCGAAGGGAAAAGAGGCAGAGAAGCCACGAGGACCGCAAAAGCCAATGGCAGGGGGAATTCCTGATATACTGGGTCATGCTCTGAACCCAGAAGAACGAGAATTGCTGCTATCATGGGGCAAAGTTAGAGACCAGCAAGCGCTAATTTTATTTGATCCAGGGGCTACTGATAATTTCATATCAGAGGATCTAGCCCTGAGGCTGGGAATAAAGACGGAAGAGCTAGGCAGGGCTTTGGATGCCGATCAAATGTTTTGTGGGAATCCTGTGCCAGTTACTCCCTTGATAGGGAAGCTCCGTCTACATATTTAGAGTTATGTGGATCAGGAAGACTTCTTCATTTCTCCACTGAAACATTATGATGTAGTTTTGGGGATGCCTTGGTTTCACCGCAAGGCAGTGAAGTTGACTCTTCCTGAAAGAGTGCTGGAATTTGTGCATAGGGGGAAAAATCAGCGTGTAATTGCCAGGAATAAAGGGGATACTATCCCCATTGTATCTGATGTTTCGTGCGGTAAAGCAATAAAGTCTGCAATTTCTGCGTACATGGTTTTTGTAAAAGAAAAAGAGACTGATATGCATGCTGAAATAAATGATGCAGACAAAGATAAGTTTCAGTTTTTGGTAAACTTTAAAGATTGCTTTTCTGATGTTTTGCCAGGGGAGTTACCCCCAGAGAGACCAGAAGATCATCAGATAGAGTTAATGCCTGGTAGTGAGCCACCAAACAGACCCCCTTATAGAGTCAGTGCGACTCAGAGAGAGGAGATTATGGCTCAGGTACAGGACTTGCTGTCCAAAGGCTTGATTCAGCCCAGCTCGTCTCCTTTTTGTTCCCCTGTACTGTTAGTACAGAAGAAAGATGGTTCATTCCGTATGTGCGTCGATTATCGCGCACTGAACAAAATGACCATCAAGAATAGATTCCCTATTCCGCGTATTGATGATGTCTTGGATCAGTTAAATGGAGCTTCAGTTTTCAGCAGGATAGACTTAAAGAGTGGCTACCACCAAGTGAGAATACAGCCTCAGGATGTGCATAAGACAGCATTCCGCACAACATTCGGGTTGTATGAATACTTAGTGATGCCTTTTGGATTGACAAATGCTCCAGCCACATTCAATAGAATGATGGATTGCATCTTCCGGAAGTACAGGCATTTTACGGGTACTTTCTTTGATGATATCTTAGTTTTTTCTAAGACAGAGGAAGACCACAGAGAACATCTTGCTATAGTGTTTCAAGAGCTGAGAAATCATCAGCTCTATGCCAACAGCAAGAAAAGTGAATTCTTCCTGGAAGAAATCCATTATCTGGGGCATATAATATCCAAGAATGGGATACAAATGGATCCAGTGAAGATCCGTGCCATTCAGGAATGGCCAGAGCTGAAAACTGTACATGAAGTTCGAAGCTTTTTAGGCTTGTGTTCTTACTACAGAAGATTTATCAGACACTTTGCTGATATCGCAGCTCCATTACATGACCTCACTAAGAAAAATGCAGCTTTCACATGGGGATTATCACAGAAGAAAGCATTCAATACACTCAAGGAAAAGTTGACTACAGAGCCCATTCTGGTAGTTCCGGATCTGTATCAGTCTTTTGATGTGGATTGCGATGCTTGTGGAGAATGTGTTGGGGCTGCATTGCATCAGAATGGTCATGCAGTAGCCTATGAAAGCAGACGACTTCGGGATGCGGAAAGATATTTAGGAATCTATGAGAAAGAGTTATTGGCTGTAATTCATGCTATCCATACATGGAAACATTATCTTTTGGGTGCAGATTTTACTGTCAAAACAGATCACCAAAGTCTGAAATACTTTTTGACTCAGACCAAGCTTTCAGAGAAGCATATGAAATGGGCAAACATGCTGTCAATGTATCATTTTCAGATTGTCCATACCCCAGGAATTCGGAACAGAGTGGCAGATGCCTTGTCCCGAAGACCCCAGGTCAATAATGTAACTATTGCATATCATCAGGACCTGGAAGGCATGAGGGAACAATATGCTCATGATTCTGATTTTGGTGAAATTTTACAGCAGATGCAAGAAGGGCAATCCACCAGTCACTATTCCCTGAAAGATGGGTATTTAATGAAAGATGATTGCCTATGCATCACCCAGGAGATGAGGAAAAAGATTTTGGGAGAATGCCATGCACCTCCCTATGCTGGACATAGAGGAATTACAGCAACAACTCTAGCACTAGAGAGGTATTTCTTTTGGCCAAGAATGCGCAAAGATATACATCAGTTTGTTACTGAATGCCTTACGTGTCAGAAAATGAAGTATGATAGACAGAAGGCACCTGGCCTACTTATGCCTCTACCCGTGCCTCAGGCACCATGGGAAAATATTACAATGGACTTTATTTTTGATTTGCCGAGATCAAAGTCAGGGAATGATGGGATTTGGACTATCATTGATAGATTCAGCAAGCAAGCTCATTTCATTCCGGTTCGCAAAACCATAAAGGCAGATCATATGGCTAAGCTGTTCATGGCACAGATCTTTAAACATCATGGTATGCCTAAGTCCATTGTTAGTGATCGAGATCCCAGAATGACCAGTCTATTCTGGAGAGCTTTATTTGATAACATGGGGACGAATCTGAATTTTTCTTCTTCTTTCCATCCCCAGACAGATGGTCAAAGTGAAGTAGCAAATTCTACCATTTTGGATATGCTGAAATGCTACGTGGGTGACCAAAGTTCAGACTGGGAAAAGTACCTACCGTTAGTAGAGTTTGCTTACAATAATACAGTACATAGCTCTACAGGGAAAGCCCCTTTTGAAGTCATATATGGGAAGGTGATTTTGCCACCTATATTGAGGACTAAAGATGAAATATTTGCAGCTGATCAGTTTGTAAGAGACCTCCAGACAGCTTACAGCCAAGTCCGGACAGCAATTGAAAGGTCTCAAGAGAAACATAAAAGGGCTGCAGATAAACATAGGAGACAGTTGGATCTCAAGGAAGGGGACTGGGTACTTTTAAAGTTTGAAAAAGCTAGGCTCCGCAAGTTTAAAGGCAAACAGAAAGTGTATGCAAAGTTATCTCCCAGATACTATGGCCCTTTCAGGGTTACAGAAAGAATAAATGAGGTTGCATACAGATTAGCATTGCCAGAGCATTGGAGGATTCACAATGCATTCCATGTGAGTCTTCTAAAGAAATTTCACGGACCAGAGCCTACAGAACCAGTATCAGAAGATCCACCAGAAGTGGATGAGCTGGAGGAAGTCCTTCAGCCAGAGCAAATTGTGTACCATATTGTACGTAAAGGCCCTCAGGGTAAAGAATTTTACAGGTATCTTGTAAAATTCAAGAATTATACGGCATTAGATGCCAAGTGGATGGACGAAGACATGTTATCTGATCATCCACAGCTTTTGGATGTTTACAAGGAAGCTTTTCAGTTGAGGTCAACTGAATAGAAGCCGAGGGGATTTCACCAAATGTAAATATCCTAAGTCAAAGTACAGTTGACCATTTATTTGATCATAATTAAAGAGTTTTATATGTGTTAATTACGGTCAAAGAGTTATTTTTAATGGTCAAAGGATTGACTACGGTCAAAGATACTTGACTCTAGTCAAGTAAACCTGACTATGGTCAGAGAGCGTTGACTTCGGTCAACAAGACTTGGCATGCGCCAAGAGGGGTTAACCCCGGTTAACCAAGATGTGCCAACCTCGGTTGGAGAGACTTGGCTATAATTAAGGCGCCCTGACCTTGGGTCGAAGCTCTTTAATTATAATCAAGAGTGTTGACTCCGGTCAACCAGAGAAAATATATATATATTTATATATATATATATATATTTGTTTAGATGTGCACATGTGTTCAGTGGGGACGCCCACCGTGACTAGGATTAGTCCACAGTGTGTTATTTGCATGCAAAGCGCTAACAATTAATGGGTACCATGGTGGTGCGCTTTAATTAATTGTTGCAGGTACTGGCAAGGATTATTTTTCCTAAGCGAAGTGGGAGCCTGACAAGCACCTAGGAAGCGGTTCGTGTGACCGAGAGCTTTGAAGACTCCAGAATGGCCCTAAGTGGCTTGTAATAAGAGTTAGTCTAGATTGTAGACAAGTGGCATGTTGCCAATTTGAATGGGGTTTGAAGCCCTTGTAAAGAAGGATTTCTTTTCACGTAAGAAGGGAGAGAGAGACTTACGAGACAGCTTCCTGCTGAACTTTTGTAACAGTTTTTTTTCTGAAAGTAATAAAGACCTTCGGGGGGGTCCAGCCCGACAATTTGTCCTGGGCCCTAGTGTATGATCAGAGAGAGAGAGAGAGGGAGAGCTGTGGACAGTTTAATTCCGTCGTTGACGTGAAGTCATAGTTGTTTTTATTCCCCTCCAGTTCGGTTTTACCCCTTTCCTTTTATTTTGAGATGAGTCGCAAATTAGTATGGATGTATACTCATTTTTATGTATTCTTTGGAAGCAGCCTATTCCTTCTTTTGGTATGTATAAGAGAGAAGTACTCTAGTTTCTCTCACAAGGAGAAGCACATGTCCCCTACGAGAGCACTCGAATAGCCAACTTCTACAAATTTCGAGTGTGAGCCCCAAATGTCTCCCACCACTTCACCCCTTAGTACATCCTCTTATCATCCTTTGCAATTGCCCGAGCAAATGTGCCTGATATGAACTTGTAAATATCTAACTCATCAATTAAGAGGCCATGTCTCTCAACATAATATGTTGTGTACTGCTCTATGACATCCATCCACCCATCATGCACCTCCTTATCACCATCTGGATTTTTCTCTCTCCAACTAGGATGCAGAACAAAAGCTGCTGCATTAACACACAAGGCTCTGACAAGAGCCAACTTTGAGGAGTCTATTCCATCCATAGTCTGTATCTTCTCCACCATTGGATCAGTGAGCTCATATAAAAGTCCCATGGTAGCCCCTTCTCTATAAGCCAAACGAAAGATCTTCAGAATAAGTGCACATATCTTCACTATGGCACTTGCTTTTTGCCGGAATGAGGCATCCAACAATGGAAGACACTTGTGCTGCTTTCATAGTGTGTGATACTTTCTTCCTGTAGTACTCATCACTCACAACCATATGGTGCAATTCATTGTAGGCTCCAATAAGTTTGCTAACACGATAAACATGTAAGCAAACCGAGTCTGTGCAGGTTTCACTAATTCCTTCATACTAAAAGTTCTATGTAATGCTAACACGGTGTGTTTCCGTGTAACAAACGTCACAATCATGTCGGCATGTGCTAACACTAGCTTTACCCAAGGGGAAAAGAAAAGGAAAAAAGTCAGGGAAAAAGAAGAAAAGAGAGGAAAAAAGAGAGCGAAAAAAGAGAAAAAGAGAGAACCCTGGTTGACCTCGTGTGATAGGAGGGGAGAAAACGGAGCATCCATGCTGTACTGGAAGGGAGGTAGTCTATCCATGTGGAGCCCCAATCGCTCAAACCATCTCTCTATGCGTGCATGGCAGGACCTTTGGTCCCTTCCTACGCAAGTGACATAGAAGAGGACAGTGCTAGCCATGGTAGCCTGCTACGCCCAGAGGTGTAATCCCCATACTCCCTGACTCGGTACAGATACGTGATGACTTGAAATGCAGCATCTAGCTATAATGGGGGTGACCCAAACTCAACCTAAATGATCTGGTGAGGAACGGATGGCTTACCACGAATCATGTGTGATAACATGAGAACATGTAGCCGCTCCAGACGGGCCCACTCTGTATCCGACAAGTCTAGCCCCCAACATGGGCTACCGTACATCCCCACTAAACGGACCAAGGAGTCAAAAAGCAATCCCTTGGTCCATGATTCTTGAAAGTGCGAGCGGAAGCACTGCTTCTCTAGTCTGGCCAATGAAGCATATCTTCTGCTCAAACGTGCCTCAATCGTGGGTCTCATAGTGAAGATGGGTCCGGAAAAGACAACCCAAGATAAGTATATGATGAAACTATCTTAACAGGTGGCCCATCAAATGCGAACTGAATCTGGCGCATGACGGCTCGAGATGTATTGAAGATCATAACCTTGGTTTTACCCAGGTTGACCTTCAAATCATGAGACTCACAAAAGAACTGTAGTGCGTCAAGGTGTCTCTAGAGCCCCTCTGCTGAGCAAGACAAGAGAGCCACGTCACTCGCATTTTGCACAACCCTGATAGGTCTGTCTCCGGTAACAAGGTCAATATGTATGTGGATATGGTTCATGTTGTGTAGCAAAAAGAAATATATGGACCAACGTGCCCGCAAGAGAGCAACCTACCCCCCTGTGTCTGCATCACTGTCTCAAGCTCGTCAATGTAGAGGCCAAACAAGGTAGGTGATAATGGGCACCCTTGTTTAATCCCAATACTGCTCATGATCTCGTCTATCCACCTAGATCTTGCCCAGACTCTACCTGAAACTCTCTCGTAAAGTGCCATGACAGCCCAAATGATCTCCTGGTCATAACCCAAATCCTGTAGGCATCGTATGAGGCAAGCTCTCAGAAATGTGTCAAATGCCTTGCGGAAATCCATAAAGCAACAATAAACCCTCTGCTTCCGTGCCCTCGCCTCCTCGAGGATACATCTGAGCGTGAGAATGTGGTTCATGATTCCATGATCACGCCGAAATTCGGCCTGTCTTGCTGCTCCAAGTCCTCGACACTCCGCAAATCTGCTAACCTCAGAACCAAGTACTGATGCATAAATCTTGGACATAACAAGTCCGATCATAATGGTCATGTAGTTCTCCGGGCTCATAGGATTCCCTACCTTGTGGATGGATGAGATAGTGCTAATGGTCCAGGTGCGTGGAAACCCTAAACAAACAGCTTCATTAAAGAGCTTTGCTAAGATTGGAGCTAGGAGGTTAATCCCATATGTAATGAACTTAGTGCATAGTCCCTCATGATCCTTCGCTCGGCCATTATGAAGCTTCATTACAGCATCCTTTACCCCTCTCCCCCCCCCTAGTGAAGAGGGTGCAGGATGTGGGGCATGGCATATGTGAGAGGTTAGGGACTAGCTGATTTGGGATGTCATAAAGTGTGCGTGCATAATCATACCAGGCTTGAGTGTCACTGAGTGGTGAGGGGAACCGTCCCTCTAGAATCTCCGCCAAAAGTCCGTAGAGTTGTTACTAAATAAAATGTTCAGTAGCTCCTCCTTGTTCCGACGAACGTAGTCTAGTTTCTTTCTGCGTACCAATCAACAATACTCGCGTAGCATCTCTGGTTCGCTCGGAAGACTGTTTTTGGTTCCGAATCTGAGCTGACAGCGTAAAGCCTTACACTCATCATCGTACCAACTATTACAGGGTATGGTCCCAGGGGGTGGTGGATGGGTGGAGCGGGTGGTGTGAGGGAAAGCGTGAAGGACAGCCTTGTGTAGTGCGTGGGTGACCAAGGCAGGTTATGAAGTAAATATAAGCGAGAAGTATATACAGATGGCCTGAGTAAGTAGGTGAGTGATCGCGGTCAAAGCATATATCATGATAGGTGGAGTAAGAACTCAGTGGGGTGGAAGGCGCTGTGCCACGGGGAGTGGAAATGCTAAAGAAAAGATAGGTATGATCAG